>NW_024609857.1:187071070-187562926 GCF_016920785.2 Ixodes scapularis
CTTTTCTCCATGTGACTATTTATGCACCCAGTACCGGCCGAATCGACTTGGGTGAAATTGCGGCTTACAATTCATGTCAATGGCCGTTGACAGCAAAATCTGTTGGCCCCCACTTTGCGTTTTTTGTTTAGAAATTCTATTCTAAAACAAAAATAAAACGGCATACTTAGTAGGATTAGAACCTTTCTCAAGTATACATTTTGGTAGAGACAGGATATATCAACTGTCTGAAAACACACTACCCAGTATAGCCTTCAACAATGAAATGCCCAAAATGCCGTTGCAAAGAAGACCTAATATATTGAGCTCGAGATTTTTAAATGCTGTGTTACTGAGGTTTCTTATTATGCCTGTTTTAATATCTTCAACCAAACGTCCTTTGGGTTTCCAAAGGAAGTTTGGCTGAAGGTCCAAATATTTCGCACTACTTTGTTTGCTCTCTCAACTGAAAACTACTGTTTGGATTCAGATCGTTAAATCACCCTTCTTCGCTAACACAATAGGCGAATGTAACAATCTTCTTAAAGTTGTTCTAAATTTAAAAGCTTTGATGATTTCAACGATGAACTACTCAGAAATTAATTTTACAATTAGTTTTCATGTATGCTTTTTGCTTTGCTTTTTTCATGTTGTGCTTTTTTCATGTTGTGTTTTATGTGCTGGCGGCTTTGGCGTTAATATAAAAAATGTTTGCAATATAGACAAATAAACAAATACAACTTACTCCGATTATACATTAATTTTCCAACACATTTTGTTAATAACGCGCCAGTAGTACATATCAAAATGTCATCAACACACTCCTCAAAAGGGCACAGTTAGCGGACGTCTTGAACAGGTTTATGGATAAGCGAGTCTAGACATCTTAAGTAAATATCAATCAGAACAGGAGCAATAAGTACCCCTGACTCAATTGAGGCGCCTTGCTTTGAATAGACCTGCGACTACTGTGCAACGCCTCCAGAACCGGAAGAAAAAAAAAAAGAAATACCCGAGCTTGACTGAATATATCCTTTCCTTACATGGAGTCTCGAAATTATGTTAAGTGTTATATTCACCAGCTCGTTCGCGCCTTGACTTCCTGTTCTAGCACGACACACCAACTCACTTCAGGATTCGGCTTCTGCCCCCACAGTGGGCGTGTGTAGTCAGTGATCGCGAGTCAATTCGACAGCATCGCGCTCTCTCAAGGTAGCGTGGCCGTACGAAAGACGCTCTGATCTAATTTTTGTGCGTGGTGGCGCTTTTCGTTCCTCCCTAGTTTTGTTAGGACCGACTCTATACAGGGTGAAACAAGGAGACGCCAGGCTCCTTGTTTCACCCTGTATAGGAATCGACCGGAAAATTCGGTTTCTTAACCTATCGCGCTACGACTTTGTGCAGCGTTGCCCACAGATGGTGCATTTTTCTTTTGTAAAATTTGCGAAGAGCGAACTTACCTGAGAAAAAAGTAAAGAAAGAAAAAGGCTTAGCTCCTATGGAAACGCAGCGACGCCACCGGTCTGCAAAGAACATGGCGCCGTTTCGGTCGATTTAAATTTTCCAGTCGATTTAAAGAGCCTGGCGTCTCCTTGTTTCACCCTGTAGTTCCTTTCATCTTAAGCTAGAGAACTTCCCACCCTACTAGTCTTGAGGGGTTACTCAAGTAGCGCCAATTTCCGAAAGTGCAGTGGTCATCATCTTTCTGTGTGTGTGATGTTATCGGCTAAACTAATAAAATCCAGTGAATATGCAAATACGTTGATCTTTAAGTGCACAAGTTCGCATGCATGTATTCTAGCCTTTGACTACACCATAACTTGTGATGATTCGAAATATTTGTAACCTAGTGTTGCCATTTAATAGTGCGGAGGATTTACTTTTTTTACTTCTGACATCCACTCTTTAGGCGATGGAAATCCTATTCTTAATTGAAATCTAGCAGTTAAGAAGGTTACTTTAAACTATGGTAAATGAACTTTAATGTAATTATATTGCTTATTATTCTCAAGGTTCCTTGCTTTTCAGGCTTATTTTCTTAATATTCGAATGTTTTTTTTGTTATTTTTATTAGACATAGGGTTCTTTTTCTGTGCCTCTTTTCGCGATGAACATGATACCCACCTTTATCGGAAGTTTTATTTAAAAACATGACACGGTGTGGGATTTCATGACGGGCAGGGAACATACACGTCAACCGAATACTTAGAATACGTCCCCATAAAGGTAACATCAAGAAACGGGAAACGTGGTGAAGTTACCGCAGAAAAAAAACAGCTTCTGATACGGTTCGGTGCAGGCTGTGTTACTGCAATACTTTGGGCAAATTTGTAATACCTCTGATTTAAAAATAGCCTATTTTCGAAATGCTTTGGTTTACCTCAATTCTGGGAACCCTTGCCCATGCGATAACTATCGGGCCTTATCAGTGTATACCAAAATGCAACATTAAAATATTTATAGCTTTCACAGCGACGACGGTTTGGTCGGCAAGTGTATATGGTGGACAAAATTTAATTACTTCAAGTCTCCTTGACTCATAAAATCATCTTCAGTTGTTGGCAAAACAGAGTGTGTATTGTAAACACCAGCTCATCTTGGCGTTTATTTTGTAAAGGAAACCCTAGAGATGGCCGTCTGTTCAGTTGTGTGTCACGTCCGCCAGAAGCATTGAGCTCAAATACAGTTGGAGGGTAAACAAGCTGAGCCTGAAATTGACATTAAGAAACACACGTAAAAGATAAAAAAACACCCAGGGGACAAAGTAGCAGTTAGCCCCGCTTGTATAACCAAAGAAGGAACAAGATGCGAAGAAGAAATAAATTATCACTTTGTTTTGCTATATTTGTAGATGTAGTGGAGACGTACTTCAAGAAGAGACTTGACTTTTCCGAGGTCCATAATGAGTTCTCTTTTTAGTGTGTGTGTGTAAGCAAAACACTAAAACACCAGAAAGAGGGCTGGAGTAGAAATCTCCACGTCACTTCAAGCAGTTGAACAATCTAATACGAAGAACACATGAAATACAGCAAGATAGTATGAAAATGACACATTGAACAAAAATGAGCAAAAAGACTAAATTTTCTTCGGATATAAAAAAAACAACGCAGACTTCCAAACTTATGTTGCTTGCTCGTCAATATCATTTTAAAAAAAGGCAAAAACGAGCTCTAGAGTACGGACTTTGAGCTGAAAAGCAAAAAGCTTAGCTGAGGTCCTCGTTACCTGTACATCGCTGACAGCGGAATGTTCCTCCTCTGCAGAGCGACATTTCATTGCCGCTTTTTTTTTTTCGACAATAATGTACTTTGATAAATATAAATACGGAACATAACACCACTCATCAACGGGTTGATGCTATGATGTAGTATTCAAGATAAATGATTAAGTTGGGTTTCTGTTTCGTTTAAATGGAATAAAAAGAATAATTAAAGCGTGAATAGTTGTTAACATCTTTTTTAGTTGTCATAAGCAGTGATATACAATTTAAAAAAAAAAACTGAATTTTGAAATAGACAAAACGGCCTGTGGAAGCTCGCGATGAACTATTTATGCTAAAATACATTTGAATTTCTAAAAAAAGAAACCTGGAATAATGTTTATTGCTTCTAATTTTATTACGCAGTATAATTAACGGATACCCAGTCTTTCATCAACTAAACTGACTCATCAAAGAGGAACATTATCATAAAAAATTCAGTTATGATTTTGTAAAAAGGCATACGAGCGTTAGAACAAAAAAAACATTTACTTAAATTCTCTCTAAGAGGACGCCCACTCATTTGACCGGAACCAAGTAGGTTACAGAAACCGATGTTTATTTATGTTCGAAAAGTACTTGGAATGTAAACCACATGTGCGAAAGACATATAGATCAAACTTGCTTTGTTCTGTCAGGCTGATAATGTTACAGCTTCCTGTCAATTATTCTTCAAGCCCTAACTCCATCCTGCTTCCCCACTTCTGCGTTTGTTTCGAATTCAACATTGATCTTTATTCTGGGCTAAATTCCCGTCGATGTGCTATTTAAAAGGGGAGCACGCAAAGGGTACGGGTTGTCCCCTTTCCGACATGTGTCTTTTTTTTTTTCCATTCCGTAATCAATTTCTTTGTCTTACATTTTATGTCATGATGTGAATATCTTGTTCTTGAAATGCAAAGTTTCCTGGGGGGAGAATCTTTTTTTTGTATGGTTGTTTCAATCCAATCTCATATTTTTCCTAGGCAATTAAAAAATCAATGCATTATATACCATAGTGAGCATCATTCTCAGGATATGAAATATTTAATAGGCAAAATTAGCTGCACCACTTTTGTCTGGCTTGAATATATTCCTAGATATTTGACTTTGTTTAAGGGAGCATCTTGGCGAACAAATAAGATAAATGAATAAAGGGCGCTGTATCCTGTGTGCAAAAGGAAAAATGGGTTCCCTATTATTTTTTATTCATCCTCTTCGCTTTCTTTCTTAGTTATATTTTTTGTTTATTTAGTTGGGTAATAATTTTCGCATCAGTGTCACAGTATGTCACCTGTATATGTTTTTAGGCTAAAGTTGAGGCTTGGGCGAGTTGGTACATACTTCGGAAATTAAAAACAGCGCGGAAAGACGAGGACCAGACAAAGAAGTGACACGGACGTAGCGCAGCGCTACGTCCGTGTCACTTCTTTGTCTGGTCCTCGTCTTTCCGCGCTGTTTTTAATTTCCGATGTTTTTAGGGGCGAAACTCCTTAGGGGCTAGCCACGGTCGTATGTCCGACCGCCGTCGGGTGCACGTGCTCCTGCTCGTGAGCTCACGCAATCACGTGCTCACGAGCACGTGAGCACGTACTCCCTTGCTCGTGTAAGGAAAAAAAAACCGCATCTCCACGTGGTGAATGATTTTGATTGGGGCGAATCTCTGGTGGTGCTTGTCTGCGTAGACGGTCCGCCGCAGCATGCCGAGCCTTTCGTTCGTTTTCATCCATGTCAGAAAGAGAACGTGTGGTATGGAACGTGGTTGTATACGCATTCGGGCATTTGACCGCAGCGTGACATCAATGAAAACGAACGAAAGGCTCGGCATGCTGCGGCTCAGCGTCTACGCAGACAAGCACCACCGGAGCTTCGCCCCAATCCACATCATTCACCACGTGGAGATGCGGTTTTTTTTCTTGTTCGCGGAAGCGCGCAAGCTGTGCGAATGTTGCAAATCTTTGACGTCAAACTTCGCGGGTCTCATCTAGAAAGCGAGGCACAGCCGTACACAAACAAGTAATTTCAATTTTCATTAGGTAATTCTCTTGGAAAGAAGGGACTCGTAAAAACTACTATTGTTGTGCAAATTGCACATTCGGGGCACAAGCTTAAGCGGTTAAGATGTATCGGTGATATGAAACCACTTGCAGTAAAACGTAAAAATGGCCAATATTATATCCACGTTAACTGTGTTCTGCATACAACTTGTGTGCTCTTCTTTCAGAAATTTAGCATACTCGCAAAAAAGCTGATATTGGTCAGCAACTAAAAAAATATTTTTGTGTTTCTTTTTTTAAGATCGGCAAATAAGCCCAATGTCGTAAGTTTTTTTAAATACTTTTTTAACACGATGGAAAGAAAAACGCGAAAAAACGACGGACGAAGAACAAGAACTGACGAGACACTAGGCTGCTCTGTCTTGTAAAGGATTTTGTTCTCATTCTCGAACGTTTAGGCAGTGATAACATCTACTAGGCGTCTCTTCTTATTCTACAGCAAACCAATGGAAACTGGCGATACCTAAAAATTATCCTTTATCGACCCTTGCGTGTTCTTTTCTTTCTGGCATAGCCACTTTCGATAGGGCGACCGCAATTCATGCCGTATATGCTTGACGTTTTGCACAAAGAATGCGACTCCTCTTTATAATTTCACTTTCTACTGGATTACCAGATCGTAGGTCACAGACAAAATAAGATATATTAATATTTTTCTCACTACTCGATGGAGATTTACCAGGGTGCTATTGCTTATTCGGTCCGCCATCCTGGCATTGTGGAAGTTTGGTAAGTCCCTAATAGGGAAAAATATCCCTCGTTTCATCTGTTGTATTGCTTAAGAATGCCAGACTGCTCAGTGACAATTTGGCGAGCCAAACCAACTCCACCTAGTACAATAAGAGACTGCCAACAGCCTGATTTTACTTCACGTACCGGCAACACTCTCGGATAGCGCCAACCCAGCAACTGGGCCTCTACCCCGACGCCAAGCGCCCTTCGACGTATTGACTGCACACGAGGCCCAACTGTACCGTTATCCAACACCCGGCTATGTCTGCGCTTTAGCTCACTATTATGAAGTCGAAATGCTAGTGCACGGGTTTTTATTATTCTAGAATGTTTTGGCCTAGTGCTCTCTCGGCCGCAGACACTTTCGAGGACTTCCCAGTGCTCCCATTTTGAAGTTTAGTAGGAAGCACCCGGTGTGTAAGATTGTCTTTTGCCGCAATGCCATTCAAAGTAAGTGCATCCAATCAGCGATAATACTGCCTATAAAAAGGCGAGCTTTGTAAATGGACGTCCCTACTATTTTTGATGTCCTTACATGTCTTTTTTTTCTTTATTTTCTTCCTCCGGTTTCAGGGTTTTGCGATTTTGCGATGGCTTAATTTATCTTGATAATATTAAATCCATCAAGCAGTAAATCATCATTATTTTTCCGAGCCAAGAGGGAACTCTCTCTAGAAGGACCAAAGACACAAAAGGCGAGTCACCATCGTTTGACGGGGTGCCGATGGCCCACATCGGGGGGCAAGGTCCAGCAGCACACAAAAAACAACACAACACACGTACAAACAAAAAGTGTGAAGACAATGTACGCATATATCATTAACAACATCAATAAATCAATTTAATATAAGCAAGAGGAAACGGAAAAGAACAAAGCATTGTACACCGGGTACTATATTTACAAGAAATACCATGTAGAAAAAACACCGTCCGCATAAATGAACATCGGCAGAGTATTTTCGAAGAAATCACAAAGAAAAAATAGCACAGCAAATACGAAATATATAACCAATTGCACATTCTAAGATGTTTAAAGCATATGCACCAACAAAAATATGGTATATATAAACAGCAGCATATATAAAAAAATTGGGAATAAGAATTAAAATCCATAAAAGAAAACACGTATATATGATGCTAAAACGCTTTCGCTATAAGGTCGTAATAATAAATTACAATAAATATACGTCGCGAAATACGTTAAATTGGGATAAAATAAATTAAAATATTCATATGATAAGCAGCTTATTTTTTAATAAGGAAGAAAGCAGCTGTCCTTTCAAAGAGTCGTAGCGCCGGTAAGGGCTACGTCGTGGGGTAAGGCCTTTAGTAATTAAGTGACTTGAAGGTAACTTTTTCTTGCTCTCGTTTGTTCTGACGCGTGGTGGTATATACGCCGTCGATGAACCTAGGTTATATTTTGTTAAATTTTAAAGAGTTAGGTGGAGGTAATTAAGTCCATTAGTATGGATTAACTCTCCAAGTTTATAGTGGTATATCTTATCGAGCGGTTCAATATTAAAGTTTCCGAGTAATTGTTCGGTATTGAAATCATAGTGTGTGTTTGCTACAATTTCTTATTATATGTTTCTGTAAATTAAAGAGCCGATGATAATTTGTCTTGCAAGTCGTGCCCATAGTAGGCAGCAATAGTAAAGTATATGATAAATAGTGTATAATATAATTGTAGTTTTAGCCAGGTTGGCAAAATATCCTTTTTTTTAATCAGCCTAATAATCCTCGATAGGTATTTTTATAAGCTCGGTTCGCGCTGACCAAGAAGGTTTGCCACTGAACCATATACCTTATAATTTGCAGTTTGCTATTTGTTCTATAACGCAGTCATCTATTTTTAAACTAGGAGGTCTGTTAAATTTTTATTCTTTTCCCCATTATAACATATTTATTTTTGCATTCAGTTTTAGCTTATTTACCCCCATTCCAACTATTCAAGGTATGTAGATAAATATGTATATCTCTTTCTATTTGTCCAATTGTTATACCAGAAAAAAGAGACTAGTGTCATCGGCAGACATAATTAGGTTCGGAGAATTTGGGATGTTGACATTATCGTTTAGGTAATGAATAAAAAGCAATGGTCCTAAACTTGATTTATGTAGAACTCCATACCTAACTGTTATGTGGTAATATCAATTACTATTGTTTTTTACGCATTGTTCGTGATTTTTTTGCAAAGCCTCCTATTATATCTAAAGCCGTTCCCCTAATGCCGTAGTGAGGTAATTTATGTAATTTTATGTCATGATTCATAATTTCGCAGGCTTTCCGGAAATCCTAATACACTCCAAGCGTGAGTAGCTTGTTTTCAATGATGTTTGAAAATGATATTTTTATGTAATAGCGCATGTTCAGTTGATCTATTTTTGTTGAATCAATAGTGAGTTGTTGATAGGACCGACAATTGTTAGAAATGTTATAGTCTGCTATTTATCAGTTTCTCAACAACATTTCAGAGTATAGGAAAAACAGAAATCGGATGACATTTGCTTATGTCACTGTTATCGCCACTTATATATATAAGAGTTACTCAAGTAGTTTTTAGGGCACTGGGGAAAATACAGATTTCAAATATGAGGCTCATTATAAATCCTAATTGTTTAGCAATTATGATAGACATATGTTTAATTGGTTCAACTTTAAAATCATCATCCCCACAGGCGCCGTTATTTTTAGTGTTTTAATTACTGCTTCAACCTCAGTCGAAGTCACATAATATAACATAATAGTATATTCCATATTCGTTTCCACAAAAGTAGCAGATGTGACAGTGTTTAAACAATTCTGTGCGCCAACGTTTTTCGAAATATTAATTTATTGAATTGGCTAGGTGACGTCCTTTGAAGATTTTTTAACCAGTGTTTAGTTCATATAGGGTAACGTCTTCGGAATTGGGCTTTATAATAGATTACATGGTATTCCAAGTGAGCTTTAGGTCATTATAAAGATTCTCATATTGCTGATGTGGTACAGAGCTTTGGCGTTCTCAGTGTGGCCCTAAAGTGATTTTCTATATTGCTCAAATTCGTAAAGTGTTAATGCGAGTTTTGTTTGAAAATTTGGACATAACTTATTTTTTTAAATAATATGTTTTCCAGGCCTTTTGTTATCCATGCATTCCTACATTTGTCGCGGCCTGTTTCAGATTGTTTCAGAGGAAATGCAACGTTATAGCTCGCTTTAAGTGGTACAAGAAATACGGCATACGAATCTTTGACATTTTGATTAGTCATGACGTCTCTCCAATTCGTTTTCAGATATTAGGTTGCAAAATGATACATAACTTGTGTTATCGATCTTTCAAAAATGTGTACTACTTAATTGCAATAATCTACGGCAAGATATGAGGCGCGGGAAAAATCAAAGCAAAGGAAAACGATCTCTCATATCAGAAAAAAAATACTCCAGGATTAATATTTCTAATGCAGATAGCAAGAAAAATACTGCAATGTGACGTTAGTCTTGTCGAAATGTTTATAAAGCTTGAGCAACCATAGGACTGAATCAAGTTGTGAAATTGACGTTTATTGCTTGTATCACTAATCAAACGAATGTTAATGTCCACCTATATTAAAATTCGTTTGTTACTATAAAAAAGGTTTGCTAGCGTAGTTTCAAAATACATAATTTGGAAACTTCATTGGGGACACTTTGGATAATTGCCATATCTCTTTGAACACAAGAGCATGAAATAGAACTTCTCGTGATGTAAGAAATATCTCGATGCAAACTTTCCTTGTTTTACAGACTTCTTGCATGCGAATTGCACACCGCAAGGTCTAGTTTAGCTGACGTGTCAAGTTTGTTGAAGATATCAGTGTTATAATAGTTGTAGGGAAAATCCGGTTCGGCTGTTGTGAAATCACCTTCTAGCACTCCGTTCAATTTAGTTTTTGAGGTGTCTCATTAGCTTTTTATTTTCAAGGTCTTCGAGTTTTCAGTTTTTTCGCACATGCTTTTGCTCTTTTTGACCTTGATTTCTTCGCTTAGAAGAATCACATTCGGCAAGGTGATATGCTCGTCTACAGATATAGGAGACGTTTTTCCCGGGATGGCGATCATTTGAGTGGTTAATCACTCCTTCTTTGCTGCATACAAAACCGCTTTCATATTTTGCTGTGTTGTAAAATGCACGGCAACATGATTTTGGCAAAATACCTAAGACTAAGGGATGTGATATAAAGAAAACATAAACTAGCAACTCCAACCAGACCCGACCTACACAATTATCTAACACGCGTTATCAAGCTAGCAAAATAATAATTGAATACCAAAAATGTGTTAGTCAAAATTCCAAGTGCCTGGCAAGTTAGCTAAGACATATCTAAATTTATAAAATCTGTGTATTGAGAAACATTAGAAATATGTGCGCCATTTGGTAGAGACAACATAAAAAATATATATAATCATGTACATATGATAGATAATTCGATATATGTCTAAGTGCGAACAAACGACGCAAATAAATATATGTTTTAGAGCGCAGCTCTTAGGCGCTCGTTTCCGGCTTGAGCGGCGTCGGCGTCGGCGTAACCAAGGTCACCCCCAGGTCACGTGCCCCTCCCCAGAAGTCACGTGACCCCCCAGGTCACGTGCCCCTCCCCAGAAGTCACGTGGCACCCCCGAGGTCACGTGACCCCTTCCCCCGAGGTCAGGTGACCCCCCGGAGCAAATTCAAGAATGAGGGGAGGAGGAGGAGAAGGAGGAGGAGGAGGAAGGGTCTACACTACCCTCAGTACCCTTCCGTCCTCCTTCTCAAGAGCTGCGCTCCAAATCGGCGTTACAGGGAGCTGTAAACGGCTTTCACTTTTCTTTGCGCTACTTTCAAGAGATAAACATCAGAGGGAAACTTCCCCTGATTTTGAAATTAATAAGATTGTCGGCGGTGTTCGAAAATGCCGGAAAAGAATTTGAGACGTCCGGCCCGGAGCTTAGGCGAAAGGCATCTCTTCTTCTTTTTATTGTTGTCGCACCGGCTCCCGAGATCCACTGAGCGAGCCAGAGCGAGAGCCGCACGAGCAACTCGCGCTCACTGTGCTCGGTTCTGTGGCGCGCCCATTGTTTTAATTCTGAGCACGAATGATTTCTTTTTGAGTGAAGCAGGTATTAAGAGCTGCGACTCTACAAGATGCATTCAAAAATTACTACGATATTACCATAAGCTCAAGAGTAAATAAATGGCCCTCACTAAACGAAGACTGCACCACAGAGGTTATTGTTAAGTGTGAGATTGCCCCGACAAGAGGTTTACCATTCGTGTAAACAGAATTAAATACCTTAACATTACCGCATATTAATGGCCAGACTCCTGAGATTATAAAAAGGCTTCAACACTTACCAACAAAGGGACCTTATTCAACGAGGAGATGAGCACATTTAAAGGGATGCAAAGCTCCCTTGAAGGAGGAGTGCCTTTTGATTTTAATAAATAACAACAAAGATTTTAGGCTGATTGACGTGGCTGCAAAATTAACTGGAAGACATCATTTTTTAAATGTGATTTGTCATGCGTATGTTTTGTTTTGAAGTTGCTTGTACAGCAAAAGTACATCGACAAATTATCCCGACCTAGGTATGTTGGATCCGCGATGCTTACATTCCCTGGGTGGATGACTCTTTGGGTTGCACTGTTTTATCAGTCCTACCACTCACAAATTTATTTTAAGGCATGCGTATGTTTACACATTGACACCCATAAAAAATGAAAACAAAGAAAAAAATTAGCCAGCACTCATTTACTGTTAGTCCATCTACGTAATTCAAATATTGTAGTATTCCCGATACCCCCGACATGGTGGACTAATATTAAGTCGGAATTCGTCCTAACGCAGAGTGAGTTTTTGGATGCGATTTTTAGTTGACATTCTTTAAGGGGGCAGTGCAACAATTCGACACTGAAATAATTTGCTGCTTGTATTTCTATATCATTTAGCTTTGCACACATGAGAAGCAACGTGGTACTTTCATTGAAAATACTGAAATTCTGCTGCGTAATCGAAAAAAAAAATTCCTTGATCTGCAGCCGCATTTGGCAGCCCTGGAAATCGCGGCGTCACGTCGCAAGAATTAGACACATTGTTGTGGCGTCGTTTAACCCTTTGATGCCCAGTATTGCTCAGGAGCAACAATTCAAGAATGATCTAATTTCTCCCACACAACGCCCCCTCAATAAATTTAACGCCCTCTGTCGCAACGGCGATGATACCTGCGCTTAGCGATGAACGATCTAATTGTATCGTCCTTAAAAAGCCAAATCTGACATGGGATGGGAGTTATTATGGCGTGCGCGGCTTACGCGAAACTCTGAGAGGAAACAGTGGCGCAAATATTGGAAATCCAGTCACAAGTGTCTCTGCTGTGTGAAATGCGAAGTGCACCTCTGCCTTCTCTGAAGTTGCAACTGCTTTCAGTCATAGGACATAAAATAATGCTGCAAGTGCCCAATGCTTCTAAAATGAACGTCCGAAAAGAAAATTACGAAAAAAGGCAATTCTCTTTCTTTTTTTTTTTTTTTGAGACAAGATATCTGTTATTTTGTCTGTTGTAAAGCCAGGTCAAAATTTCTAGGTTTCCAGTACTTCAAGTAAATATTTGGGTAACAAAGGGTTAGCGGAAGTCGACCAAACCATTTCCCTCCGCTTCTACCTCCCTATCTTTTTCCTTGCGAACCGCGCGGCCTTGTCGCTTGCAGAAATTTTCAGCGATGATAAGCGGGTGCGGTACTCTTTGCAGCCGAACCTGATTTTGATCTGTCGACGGCTGCTGAGAGAGTGTCTGGGGCCCTGAAGGCTTTACCTAACGTGAAACTACGTGGTACCCAGTAACTTCACTGCGCCAGTCACTCCGAAGACGGTCTGAGAGTTGAAGGGTACCATGACCCTTGATTCGTCTTTTCAAATGAAATACTAGAGCACGAACAAAATAACACGTTTTTGTGCTTTATTTTAGTTGACAAATTCACGAGATTAATTGGCAAGAGTCCGAAATCGTTGCATCGTCCCATTAACAATGTTACTAGGTTGCATGTCGGCAGTATTGTTTTATTCGTGCCAGTTTCTAATGATATAGTATTTATTTAGTATCAAACGTACACAGCATGTTTTCATATATTTAAGAACCTCTTTTTTGTCAGACGCTAGCGAGGCAGCCGCCGTATATGCCTTATCTTTACTTCGCCGCCGACACAGCGTATTTAGATAGATTCATTTTTGTGCTGCATTTACCAAATGCAGTACGGCTGACAACCATGTGCTTGGATGGTTTATTTTCAATAATCACACTTTAATGTTTTCTTCACAATTGTATGAACACTTTCCTATGCGGTGACCAGCACGTAAAAATTTCAAAAATGAGGGTGCGATCAGATAACGAGATAATTTATTGACAATAAAATTGTTACCTTGAGTTTTTTTTTATAAATTGATTTTGCGCGATTTCAATAAATGCACCACTGGAAGTATTGCGAGTAAGTTATTCTAAGGGATATATAAAGGCAGTTATGCTATATTATTGCTGCACTGAGTTTAAATGGTAAGGAATACGCAATTAGCGCATATATTTATGACGGTTACTTGATTTCAGGAGGAAATTAAGTTTTTCTTCTCCGCTAATTGCTCCTATAACTTCTATTTCAACTATTGCACAAAAGATCCGAGAAGAGAAAGCAAAGAAGGAAAAGGCACAAATGGAGGTCTGACAATCTGTTGTGACTTAAGACTCAGAACATACTTTTATCTGTACTACTTGCAGAAAAGACATAATCTATAAATTATGTTTAATACAATACGAAGTTTCCTCTTAAGTTAGTAGAAAGTAGAGTAAAAGAAGTATAGCAACAAATATTCATGTTTTAAGATAACCAGTAAATTTCCTTTGCATCCGCAACATTTAAAGCGTCCGGAGAGGGACCAAAGGGGAATATACTTTAATTATGTTGATGCAATAAATGCAAAGGTGCAGCGGAACGAACACCAATAACGATAATAATCCCTAGAGAGGGGCTTAATATCACCTGTGTTTAAAGATTAGGGTTTGTAGTTTGTCCCTTTTGTTCCCCTTCTCCAAGGGATTATTATCGATAGACATTAAATTCACAGTTAATCTAACACAACCAAGAAATACATTTTAACTAACGCAAGAAAAAAGCTATACGCCTCGCAAGTGGGCTCATTTTCGTCTTCTGCGCATGAGAAAGGAGGCGCGAAGGCGGGAGAGGAGGTTGATGACGATTCCGACTAAGCTCCGCCCTCGCACATGTCGGGGGAGGCCGGGGGGTAAACAAACATCGGCGTCAGCCATGGCGGCCGTGCTGTAGCGGCGATCGCGAGTCTTTTATTTATTGTAGCCCTGCTAAAATTTGCCGAGTTCACAAGATCGAGCAGCTTTGTGCCCCTTAAAATTCTTCCGTCGTCTGCTAGAGGCATTTCGAAGATTCCGAGATGAAGACGACGAAGAGCATCAAAAAGAATGCGCTTGCCTAGCATCGCGATTGAAACGCCTGTTGCGCCAGTCACTACGAAACCGCCGTCCGATTGTACCGGTAAGTTGCCTTTTATCTTGTTCTTCCTTTACGACCACAACGGATTTTGCCTTCTAGCAGGTCTTTATAAATCTCGTGTGGCGGAGTCGATAGGCGCTATTACTTGAGAAACAGCCGAAAGGAGGTCCCGTCTCTTTCCTGGGGGTAATATCATGTCAGCTGCTTTGCATGAGCTACTTGAAAACTGTTTGGACTGCTCTGGAGCACTTGTAATTGATCTTACCTGTCGTGTCCATGCTAATGCTGAAATGTAAAGTTCACTGAACCAAGTTTTACTAATGAACAAACATAATCAGTCGAAAGGTTGAATGGCTTTATTTGTTTTCTCGAAGTATACACTGTTTCATACATAATACATAATGCTGGCAAGGCTACTTTCATTAGCAGACAACTTAGTCTACACTCTGTTTCACGATAACTTGGTGAACTGTGGAGGCTACGGCTCCTGCGACCCAGTAAGAATGTCGGAGCGAGACACACGACAGCATGTCACGGGAGCGTTTGTGTCACCGCGCCGAATGCAAGAACCACCGGCCAGAACCGGCTGTCGTCTGCTCAGAAACCAAACAACTTCGGATGAACGTCCACTGCAGCAATATTACCGTCCGCTAGAGTAGCGAGCTCTTCAGGAACACTTTTATGAGACAACCACATGCTCAAGTTTCCCATGAATCTGTGGCGGGTGCTAATGCTAGGACGATGTTTTGAGCGGAAGTGGTCGATTCACGGCTACGATCGTTTGAACATCGATCAGAACCCATGTTTTTCTCAAAAAAGTGTTGATCCATATTAAGTGTCGTTAATAAGTAGCATATGTCTTCGTCTTTCTTCCGTGTCGTGTAGTGTTGCGGTCAGAAGAATCCGACGGCAACACTACTAAAAGAAAACAAAAGCCTAGAACTATGTTTTGTCGCAGATGGCGCTGTTGCTGTGGCGATAACCAGGACTCGACCATGGAGTGTCTGGCTCCGATGCTCTTATTGGGTCGCAATGTTTGCCGAGTTACCGTGAATCGGAGTATAGTGTCTGACCTGTACACGCTATAAAACGAATGAGATGCCAGGTGTAGCCACTCTCGCAGCTGTGGCCCTTATATTATTGCTTGCTATGCTGTTTTGAAGAGTACATAAAAAATCGGTTTACATAGCCGAATCTAATTTTTTGCACTCTTGCATGTTACGAAAATAAAAGCATCACGCCTGAACACCAACATCTGTCTCTAAATTATTCCCTGCTGAAATGAAAAATAAATGTACTGTGAATATGAACCAATACAATCTCAAGCAGGTGTAAGAATGGAAATGATTTAATAAACATTTCAATCTGCAAGCTTGAAATCAACTATGCGCGTGCAATAAATACCCTGGCTTTTCTACTATCCCCCGTTGACACTTGTTCTCGAAGAATAGGGACTTCGTCGATTTCACGGCAGTTCAAGCATTGGTCAGGCAACATGCTCCTGCTTATAGTTTCGGCTGTGCTATAGGAATAACAAAGGTGAGTTGTGTATTGCTGAGTCAAAGCAGAACTCTCAGGTCTAAAAGGCTTCTTAAAAATGCGCTAAAGCTGGTTTTGACTTCATGTTTACATGACTGGAACATAAACTACTCACTTCACCAAGTCTAAGGATTCACAAATAATCTGTGAACATGTTTTTTGCTTTTATCTTCATTCACTTATGAAACTGATTGCACATATAAAATATGCAATCAGTCTTGCACACCTCCCCATTGCGAGAAGGAAGAGGGAGATTCGCTAGCGTTTTTTTCTCACCGGAAAGCAGAAGAAAAAAAGGAACAGGTTTCAAGGTACACATTACGTTGAAGTGGGACAGTTACGGAAACAAATTTTGCATCTTCAAAGTTCATGAAGTAGGCAGATTACTCTCAAGTCATAAGAGGATAAAGTCAGAAACAACTTTAGCTCGCCTTCAATCAGATTTTCCCTTTAGATCCAGGGACGTTTCACCTTCATAAGGTCATCAGTACCAATTGGCATCTGTCGTGTACTGATCTGTGGTGGCATGCCGGCCGCGAGACAGTGCGACGGTCCACACGAGCGCCGGCCGCTGCGCGAGCAGGCCTCCTCCCGCGTGCCCCCATTCGTCTACGGCTACTCGACCTAGAGCACGTACACAACGCACATGTACAAATAAACCCTCGTTCCTCCGTGCCTGACGCACCCGACGCCTCGAGTGGACTACATTACACTGGCGACGAGGTAAACTTGAGGTCTCGGCAACGAGAGCGCTCCACCGCAGCAAGTATGACTGCGTATGCACCCTTCGAAGAGTTTACACATGATGACCCTGCGTCCTGGCCACGCTATATCGGGCGCCTGGAATTTTACTTCGTGGCGAACGATATCACCACGCCAGAGAAGAAACGAGCCGTTCTCTGCAGCGTCTGTGGCTCGGCCACATATGCCATCTTGCGCTCTCTCTGTTCGCCAAGAGCTCCAGTCGAAACACCATACAAGGACATCATACTCAAGCTTCATGAGCACTTCGCTCCCCTACCGCCGGTAACCTTCGCGCGATTCCAGTTTTTCAAGCGGGGCCAGCGTTCTGGGGAGTCTATGGCAGACTTCGTAGCAGATCTCCGACGTTTGTCGGAGCACTGCGAGTTCGGTGAGATGCTCGACGACATACTTCGTGACCGCGTAGTTTGCGGTGTTCAAGACGACGCGTTGCAGCGACGTCTACTCGCCGAGCCGAACCTAACACTGTGCAAGACCCTAGGCATGGCGAAGGCAGCGGAGCTAGCCAAATTCCAGACCATCGAAATCCGCACCTCTGCTAAACCGGAGCCTACGGCGGTATCAGAAACCTATCGCGTGGGGATCGACGCAACGTCAAGGTCGCCGCGTGGAAGCACCGCACCGCGCGCGTCAAGCTCTCCGCCTACCGAATCCAGCTGCACAGCTGAAACCATGGAGGGCAGCCTGAAGCCAGGTTCGCCAGGTAGTACATGCTGGCGTTGCAATGGAGCGCATAACGCAAAAACGTGCCGCTTCGTTGGGGCCGTGTGCCACTTCCGTAATAACAAGGGCCACATTGTCGCTGCGTGCCGCCAAAAGAGAGACCCGAACGTCGACGGTCAGCAATCCGCAACAACAGGCTGGAGACGGTGGACTTATTGAAGAGAGACTACTGTGTCTTCGCCGTGGAGCCACCCGTATTTTGCGTGTGATAATCAACGGCTGCAATCTGCGGATGGAAGTTGACTCCGGGTCGGCTTTTACGGTTGTCAACCCGCGTGTGATGCGCCAGCTCCGCATTTCCAAGAGCAGCCTCAGGCCGTGCACCTTCCAGCTGCGCTCTTATACACGGCAGAGTCTTCGGATTCTCGGGAAAGCAACAGCGGACGTTTCCTTCAAGGGCAAAAGCGTGGAATTGAAGCTTCTGGTTGTAAAGGAATTTGGCGTCAGTCTCTTAGGGCGCGACTGGTTCCGGTCCTTGGGCATTTCCCTGGAGGGTGTCAACCATGTCGACGCCTCGTTGCAGCATGTTCAGGCAGCCACAGTCCGTAATGTGATGGACGAATTTTCTGAGCTGTTCCAAGCAGGACTCGGGAGAAGCAAGGGGCCGCCGGTTCGTGTAGATATCGACCCCGCCGTGAGTCCCAAGTTCTTTAAGGCCCGCCAAGTGCCACTTCCGCTGCTGCCAAAAGTCGACGAGGCCATCGATAAACTGGTGGAACAAGAAAAATTGAGCCTGTTCGTCACTCTTCCTGGGCAACCCCCGTCGTGCCCATTCTCAAGAAGAATGGGAACATCCGCCTATGCGGCGATTATAAGTGTACGGTAAACCGTGCCCTCCGGTGGGAAACATACCCCTAGCCTACGGCTGATCAGCTGTTTGCCAAACTGGCTGGCTGTCAGAAGTTCTCCCAGCTAGACTTGGAACAGGCATACCACCAGAAGGAAAGGAAGTAGACAAGTATACAGCAGATCTCCAAACGGTCAACACTCATCGAGGACGTTTCCGGGTCACACGTCTACAGTTCGGCGTTGCTACAGCCGTAGCGATCTTCCAACGCTACATGGAAGAATTGCTCGCCGGACTTGATGGTGTTCTGGTGTTCCTCAACGACATTGTGATTGGTGGTAGAAACAGTGAAGAACACGAAGCCCGCCTCCGGGCCGTGCTGAAGAGAATCAGTGACGACGGTCTCCGCCTGAACAAGGGCAATTGCAAGTTCGGAGTGCCTCAAGTGACGTTCCTGGGGTACCAAGTTGACAGGGAAGGCATACATCCTACGGAAGACAAGGTTCTGGCCATCAAGAGCGCTCCCGAACCGGAAGACAAACAGCAATCGCAGTCTTTCCTTGGCCTCTTAAATTTCGATGGTCGGTTTCTGAAAGGGGCCGCTCATGTTTTGGAGCCTCTTCATCGGTTGCTGGACAACGGTGCTGCATGGAAATGGGGAAGGGAAGAAGCGACAGCTTTCCGACAAGCCAAAGATCTATTACAGTCGTCCGCGGTTCTGGCACATTATGATGTTGCCCTTCCCTTGGTATTGGCCTGTGATGCTTCTTCGTATGGGTTAAGGGCCGCCCACACTAGCGAGAAAACGCGCGTGGCGTGCCGATCGCGGGAAGTAACAAAAAGTCCCCGTAGCACAGACAGCGCCACGAGCGCGTGCAGAGAAACGCCCTTTATCTTCCCGCTCAACCAATTTATCGGCGCGCCGCGCGCGTTTTCTCGCTAGTGTGGGCGGCCCTTTAGGATTCGTCATGAGCCATGTCTCACCGCCGGGTCAAGAATCTCCAGTAGCGTTCGGGTCAAGGACCATGACACAAGCAGAACGAAACTACTCACAGACGGATCGTGAGGCTTTGGCTGTCATAGCGGGAGTGAACAAGTTTCATCAATTTCTGTACGGACGGCATTTCAAGATTTTTACGGACCACAAGCGCCTTCTGGGGTTGCTTCACCACAGCAACCCGATTCCCCAGGTCTTGTCAACACGCCTTTTGCGCTGGAGCCTGATGTTGGCGCAGTACGACTACGAGCTCATTTACCGACCTGGCCGGCAGATGGGAAATGCTGACCTTTTCAGCCGCCTTCCGCAGAAGGCTCAGGACTTCGAGGTACCTCCCCTTCATGACGTTTTGCTCATCGAGTCAACCCCCGAGGTGCCTGTCGACTCAAAGAAGATAGCTTTCCTAACAAGGAAGGATCGCGTTCTTGCCCTCGTACTGCGTCGGATTCTGCATGGCTGGCCCATCTGAGAAACCTTCCGAAGTTTTCAAGCCATACTACGATCGCCGTGACGAACTGTCTGTTTACAACAGCTGTATCTTGTGGGGCAGCCGTGTTATCGTACCACCGCTTCTTCGAGAAGAAGTTCTGAACCTACTTCACAGTGGTCACCCTGGCGTGGTGAGGATGAAGGGCCTTTCAAGGGGCTATGTATGGTGGCCGGGACTTGACCAAGACATAGAGCGCCGAGTACGTTGCTGCTTTCCGTGCCAGGAGTCACGAAACGCGCCAGCCCGCGCACCCATCCAACCATGGGAATTCACAACAAGACCATGGTCGACGCTACACGTTGATTTTGCGGGCCCGTTCCAGGGGGAGTTTTTGTTCATCGTAGTAGATCCGCACTCTAAGTGGTTGGAAGTTCAACGAGTCAAGTCCATGTCAGCTTCGACAGTGATCGCAGCTCTACGTACGCTGTTCGCAACGCATGAATTGCCTGATGTTTTGGTGTCCGACAACGCTACTGCTTTCACTGCAGTGGATTTTAAAGAGTTTCTTCGTAGAAATGGCATCCGCCAAGTCCTTGCGGCACCCTACCATCCCTCCTCGAACGGGCAAGCCGAAAGGATGGTTCAAGAGACCAAGAAATCACTGAAGAAAATCATTCGGGGCGACTGGTCAACCCGTCTTGCCAGGTTTCTTTTCGACCAACATATCCTTTTTAGTACTTCCACTGGAAGGAGCCCCGCAGAGCTTCTTTTCGGACGGCAGATTCTGTCGGCCCTAGAACACCTACATCCAGATCAGCAGGCGGCAGTAACCCGGCGCCAGGAAGAAGCCTTTGAGGCGAGCAATCGGTAAGCCGCTCGCCAATTGGAACCCGGAAGTCAAGTTTTTGCAATTAATTTTGGCACGAGCGGGAACCACTGGTTGCCAGGTGTGATCTCTTGCCGTTTGGGCCCGCTTTCGTATCAAGTGCAACTTGAAGACGGTCGTGTGTGGCGGCGACACATAGATCATATCCGTACGCGGCATTGCAGCATGCCAAGTGACAGTCCAAGCCAGAGTTGCGAAGTCCAGATTCCTGATACAAGCCCCGCAACGTCAAGCCCGAATGCAGACCCGGACGTCCGTCTAGCAGCTGCTCCGACTGCTGACCAAGGAACCGAGCAACACCAGGCAGGTCAATCCACATCGACCTCCTATCTTCCTAATCCTGGCGCTGCTCCATCAGGACGTCCTCAACGCGAACATCGTCGTCCGGGGTATCTTCGAGACTACATTTAGGGGGGAGGTGTGTCGTGTACTGATCTGTGGTGGCATGCCGGCCGCGAGACAGTGCGACGGTCCACACGAGCGCCGGCCGCTGCGCGAGCAGGCCTCATCCCGCGTGCCCCCATTCGGTTACGGCTACTCGACCTAGAGCACGTACACAACGTACATGTACAAATAAACCCTTGTTCCTCCGTGCCTGACGCACCCGACGCCTCGAGTGGACTATTTCATGGCAGTTCAAGCATCGGTCAGGCAACATGCTCCTGCTTATAGTTTCGGCTGTGCTATAAGAATAACAAAGGTGAGTTGTGTATTGCTGAGTCAAAGCTGAACTCTCAGGTCTAAAAGGCTTCTTAAAAATGCGCTAAAGCTGGTTTTGACTTCATGTTTACATGACTGGAACATAAACTACTCACTTCACCAAGTCTAAGGATTCACAAATAATCTGTGAACATGTATTCTGCTTTTATATTCATTCACTTATGAAAGTGATTGCACATATAAAATATGCAATCAGTCTTGCACACCTCCCCATTGCGAGAAGGAAGAGGGAGATTCGCTGGCGTTTTTTTCTCACCGGAAAGCAGAAAAAGAAAAGGAACAGGTTTCAAGGTGCCCTTACGTTGAAGGGGACAGTTACGGAAACAAATTTTGCATCTTCAAAGTTCATGAAGTAGGCAGATTACTCTCAAGTCATAAGAGGATAAAGTCAGAAACAACTTTAGCTCGCCTTCAATCAGATTTTCCCTTCAGATCCAAGGACATTTCACCTTCATAAGGTCATCAGTACCAATTGGCATCCATTCAGGACTCTGTGACGGTAGATGCACAAGCGTGACCTCAAGGTCGCAGTGCCCTCCTTTCATCTGCTTGCAGTGCGACTCTTTCGTGCACCCTTGAGCAGATGGTGATGCTGGTGCTGGACAGGATGTCGTCCCCTGTAAAAGAGTCGTCCCAGTAGTCAAACGATGCGGTTACACCCTTGAGCAGCGTATTTGTCCTCCCATGCCAAGACCAACTGAAAATCAGTGAAAGACTATTTTTTTAAGCAACAGAATGCATACATGAGCAAGTCTATTCCATTCCCTTCGTACCAAACACCTGCCAGCATCCAAGGGATGCAAATCAAAATAAATAACATTGCATTATTTGCTCTTTTGAGAATCCTTGAACTTAAACCAACTCAAACACTACCACAGTTTTTAAGCTGGGAACTTCGAGGACACATCTTCATATACTGAGATTACATGCTTGTCCCACTCCTGGCTTGTCCTCATCCTGGCTTGTCCTCAGCAGGGTCGGCCAGCGTGTCCTCATACACCTGGGTTTTTAGTCTTGGAAGTTAAAGCTTTGTTTTTTGTCATTGCTTGGTTGCTGGTAGATGCTGGAGGAAGCTTATAATGTTACTTTGAAGCATCAAGTTTACAAATTGAGCACTAACCCGTATTGATGGTCGGATACAGAAGCTAGATTTGTCATGTCAAGGAGGTTGTTATAAAACAGTAGGCACAGGACTGAAACTAGCGGCGGAGCGGGCGACCGAGGTGCATTCGGGAGTATCGAAGTAGACGAGGTGTGTGAGTTTTGCGCGAAAGCAGGGCGATCGGCCAGAGATGAGAGAATGTGGCGTCGAGAGAACTTCAACCGGGCTGACTGCATGACCGTTATCTGAGTCACATTAACCAGTGGAGAAGAGAAAGTATCAAGTGAGCGACACTCTACGGCCGAAGAGGTAATTTGCCAGGTTATTTCACCCAAGCATCACAGCAGTCATTGCAACGACCAAGAAAAAAACGCCCAAACATCAGCACAGCAATACCAGCAGCGTGCCAAGGAATCGGGTTGTGCGTATGTTTATACAGTCTCGAACTTGATCTGCCTCAACCGGCGATGAGTCTCCCAGCTGTAGATGACCGCTAGCCTGAGGCCCTTAACGTGCATCAGGTAGTAGTGATACACGACCGCACGCCGGTACAATGCTCATCCGGATCGAAACGGGCAAATGTGGGGCTTGAACATACGATCCTGGGTTCTGCAGCGCGAGCTTTCACTCCACATTCTCCAAGCTGGTGCGTGCAAGCCCCCTCGGCCACCAATCCCCCGGTGCCTAGGAATAACATATAATAAATTACAACGGTACAGTGGTCTGCAACAGGTAGCTTTTCAGTGCCTTGAGCAACCAGGTTGAGATCACGTGACACTTTCCTGCCACATGTGGCTTGCAAAATGGAGATGCATAAGTCATAAAGCAAGTAATAATTTGATTTTTTTTTACTAAAGATATCAGCATCTGTATTTGGATTCCACAACTTCTGAAAGCTACCTCTGAGTGCATAGAGTGGTTTCTTTCATAATCTTACCTCTATGCAGAACTTCCCAGCTGGTAACGGGGGCGTGAAACGCAGACCCCCTGGAAGTCGCAAAGGCGCCAAGGGCATTACAGACGGCCTGCAACATGTCCTCCGAGCAGAGGGCCCTTTCAGTAGCACGGCAGACGGTGGATTTTGTTGGAATGAGAGGGTAGGGAGAACACAAGCATTTGCAGATTAACGGACCTAAGAAAACTAGTAGGTAGGTACGAAAACACGCTACTCGCCCCCGCAGCGTTTGCCTCACTGGCGCTTTATGGTGAAACAAATCAGCAGCGAGCGACTGATGGAACACGCGTCAGAAGAACAGTGCGTCTTGAGTTGAGCACCCTAGGACGGCGCTTTATCGCGCGCGTGAAGCATTGGCGTAGCCAGGTTTCTTTGGGGCCGGGGGGGATTTGGGGTGCGAGGTACTGAACCCCCCCTCCCTGGCTACGCCACTGGCATGAAGTGACATCGGATGTCACTTAGACACGGCGCTATCACTGCTAAGATAGGCTACCATCGAACACTGAGTCGTGACTGCGAAGTTTGTGACCCAGATACAGATATCCTACCGCACTATCTGTTTGGACAAGTGGCATACAATCTGTCGCTGGGGGGAAAGACTAAGAACAGACGACTGCGCAAACGGCTCAGTCGTACCACACCGATCGCCTAATCCGCTGCTTTTTCGTAACATTCCGTTTTACTTTGCTATACTCCTTTCACGTGCAACTGTTTGTGAATGATGCGAACTGTACAGAAACGACGTAACTTACCCCAGCTATGGCGCGGTTCTAAGGGTGTTAGCGCTGCGAGAGATCGGCCTTCGAAAGCTCGGCAGCCCGTTCAGCTCGCCGAAGAGGGCTGTAGCTACACTTCGATGCTTCACGGAGGCACCGAGAGACTTGGCGAAAAAGGGTCTCCGCCAAAAAGTAGAAAGGCTCACTCGCGTCGCACATCACCGTGCTGAAGTGGGGGGGGGGGGCTCACATCAACATCCGACCGCCGGAGACCGGGGCGCATATTGGTGCTTCGTATGCTCCAAGGCTAAATTCTTTTGCGTCAAACGAAGTAACGTACATTTCGAGGTATTTCAGGTCTCTTTTTTCCGTATGCCACGTCCTCGCTCAAGCACTAGCAGTGGATTTCCGAGAGCCACAGAAAAGGCCTTCCACAATGGCCGCGGAGATAAGACGACACCGCTTTGTTTACCCCCGAGTTCCCGCCAGCTCCTGCCCGGAGCCATCCTTTAATCAGAGCGCGGCGAGGTGACGTCACGCCACCGGCCTGCGCGAAAGAGCAGACGGCTTTCCCTCCGTATGGCTTCGAAAGTAATCTTGGCATGTAAGGTTTTCCTTACTTGAATTATCTAAGTGAATTGACCTAATAAATACCAGTTCCACATGTGAGTTAGATTGGTCTCCGTTCAGTCGATTTATAGTGGCCAAAATCACGTTTTGTTTGATTTCCCGCCTTTGTGCACTTAGTAGTTTAACAGAACATAGGAAATAACAACCTAAGGCAACAACTATGAAGAAAACTATTTCTACGATGCGGGGATTTATTTGGGATCACTTTCTCGAAGGCCCTAATGATGGCTGCGGGTCGGAACGCCCGGCCTTCTCCCTGTCTGCTCGAACCTGTTCGTGATGCTTAGAGGGGAACTCCGCCAATTTTTCGGTAGATTTCGATTTAGCTGGAAATTTGCAGACAGGATCAATGACCCTTTCCCAACTGATAACCAAAATACTTTATAAAAATTAAAAAAAAAATAAAAATTGTCGTGGAGTTATTGAATTTACAAGTAATGCCGGCTGGGAAGGTTCCGGGAGGCGACTCTCTGCTGGCAAAAATGAAAAATCCCTACTTTTCCCTACCCGCGTACGTCATGGGTGGGCGGGCGGACGAGCGACCCGGGCAGCCGCGAAGTAGCTTTCCGGGCGCCAGCGGACGAGATTATTTTTTCGCAGCTTCAAGGCTGAAAGTTCCTTTGCAATGGGTAGCAGTCTATGCTCCACGATAGATTCTAGAAACAGTACTTGAAGAAAGCTTTTTTTTTTACCCTCGTTTTAGTGGGAGAAAAAAAACAACGTTCCCCGGCAGCAATCGAGGCCAGCCTCGTTAAGGTGCTTTTGTGCGAGCTGTGTGCCGAGGAAACTAGTGTCACGTGAAGCATTTTCACTTATACTCGGAATACTTTATAGCCGCGTGCTGCGAGTTGAGTATCTTTCAGCAGCTGGAGCAACTTCATGAGCGGCAAGCGCAAACTCAAGCCGGCTGTGACCGCTACGGCATCCGTCCAAAAAGCGCTAATAATCTTGAGAAAAATTGTACACAATCTAGCGCTATTTTCGACATTTTGCAGAGTCATATTAGTTATCCACAATTGGTTCAGCCATTTTTTTTTTTCTAATTTTTTTATAAACAATATTTTTGTTTCGAACGTCGAGTCTTGCTCGGGCTCCTCTCGGAGTTCCACTCACGCGGCCGATGTGTTGAAGACGAGAAGAGAAACGTCTAAACAAAGTTCAAGCCTGAATTTAGACATTACTTTCCACGTATTGCTACTCCTGTCTGCTGTTACAGAGGTTTATGAAGCAGGTGTTGAGCCCCATTAATATACGATGGAGCCTTTGCCTGGTTTGTCAAATGGTTGGCTTGCAATAATCTCTGCAGAAGTGATGAAAAAGTCTTTAAGTTATTTGTTCGCGAAAAACCTTTAAATGGGGCTGAAAAGTTTTTTTTAACCATGAAAATATAAATATCGTTGAGCGGAAATTTGCAAATTAACAGCTGATGGAAACTCTTCTAAACCAAAACTTAATTTAAAACAAAAATCTTTTATAGAATTACCCTCTTCCCATGTGCTCTCGTAGATGTGTGTTTCAACGCGTTTCATTCTACTCCAAAAATTTAAAAAAAGATACGGTACACTATTTTTAGTAACTTTTGTTTACTTAATTTGAAATAAAAGTTTCATGTTGTCTTTCTGTGCCTCAGGCATTTTCATGCAAATAATCTTTATTTGAAGATGAAGAGTGTATTTGTGTATACTATACGCATTACATTGTACCTTGATCTTTGCCTTGGTGGTTGCTGAGTTCTTTTAACTGTCATTTTAACACGATCTTCATGACCAGTAACCTGTCATTTGATCTAACAAATGCAGTTCATTTCAGTCTATACATTTCATTGTTTACGAGAATCATAGACTACATCTGTTAGGTCCCAGCCCAGCAAGCACACGCACGTCGCTTTGGAAGGCGAGCAATGTACGCGCCACTCGCACGAAGGCTGAAAATGCCATTGACCAGAAACGCTTTTCAGAAATGGTCTATAGATCTGTTGCTAAATTACTTAAGCACAAAGGAGCATATTCATGCCACAAGAGCAGTTGCACGTGCTGACGTCTGCAACAGTAACTTTTCTCATGAAAATCTAAAACAAAGGGCACGTTCCTTCAGGTTATACGAGCGTGTGGGGCATCCGTATCTACATTCCGACCATTTTTTGTGGTGCTTTGGCAATATGTCAAAAAATGTATTGCGTGACTTTTCGACATTTCTTCGCCAGCCATCTATCTTCTAATAAAAAGAGAACGTATTTACTAGCGATATCACGAAACTAGCGAGCCGCGGCTTGAGCGTACCGAGTTGCAAAAACGATTTAATAATTCCTCCCATTTTATGATTTTTTTTAATTTTTTACTTTTTTATAGTTTAGCACGTAGGCCAAGGTCATACAATGTGCAAATATAAATAATTATCAACTTCAAACAGCACGAACGCCCAGCTTTTCTCACTTTTAGACGCGAGAAAGGCGGGTGCGAGCGAACCCGATTGCCGGCCGCGCGCCTCTCTGCCCACCTGTGACGTCACGCTGGCTGGCGGGGAAAACTGGGGAAAAACCAGAGAGACCGATGTTTCGGTTTCGGCAGCAAACAAAAATACCACTTTTTTAATTAACTAGACTGAATCTGGGAGAACGAGATAGCATTTCGGAATCAGGAAGCCATCCGCATTCAGTGTATGACTTTGGATTAGGTAGCTCGAAAAATCGGCTGAGTTCCCCTTTAAAAAAGCCGCCTGTCCTAGTAGGCCTTCCTGTTACTCTCTCACAGGGGGACCTTCTTCTTTTCCGCCGCTCAGACACTGTAAGAACTGGCAGGCGATAAGGTATCGTCTCCTCTTTTCCCGATTTGGAGACGGGGAGTGACCCGTCGGCCGCGGCAGTGTTCGGTCGTGTGTGTCGGCAACCTGACCGACACTTTCCAGCCCTCACATGCTTTCGGGACCCTGCGTCTGGCAGGTAAGAACTCTTTCTTACCATGCCGGCGCAAGGGGCAATTCTGATGGCGTCACAGGAGTTCATTTTAGTAGTGTTGAATAAACGTTCTTGGACTTTGCCCTTTCTATGGTACATGTGTTTTCTTTTTATATACAGTATTTGAAAATGTGAGGCAAGACGACGAACGTCGGCGCGACGCAGGTACTTTATCGAAGCGACCCAGGGTCATGTAGCCTACATGTCGCCCATATTGACGGAGAGGTGTGGGACCTGGAGACATGTTTGCCGTCTCTTAGAGATTGCAGCCGCTGTTCAAATTATCCTTTAGTCACTCTATCAATGCCTCTGTTGATAGCAAAAAATGCACTATTTACGACTGACATATTGATGAATGTATTTTGACTGATAAATATGACTAATTACTATTGACACTCTTGCCTAAAATGAAACACCACAAAAAAATGTCTACACACAGGTTTCGCATTTCGTTGGTCAGAAATTAATATGAATAGAGTTGGTATGTGCGGTACACACGTACGAAACATGTACGAAAGACGATTACAAAAGAGTACATCCAAAATGGGCATACCACCTTGATCATATTACGGATGCTGTATTCGGACTGCAATAAACTATCTTTATGATTATTGGATCTCGAATTGCTTAAACACGTGAAAACTTTCATCATCATTTTGACGTTTCCGGGCTAAAATATACGTATACTGGCTTATTTTTAGAGAGGAAGCATCGTAATTTTATTATTATCTAATATTACCTCAAATCACAACTAATACAAATGCTGCTCCGGGCCATATCATTATAATTTTTCTCTGATTGTCGCAGTTTAACCGGCTCTTGGAATCCTTAGTGTTCTATTTGATCACACGCAGTTATAGTGCATGCTGAATTACGAGGTACTCAAGGGTGTGCAATATTTGTGCGACAGCGTTACTCGATTATTTTATCTTCTTTTCATACAAGCGCCATAAAAATTCTTAAATAGGTTCACAATTTATTGCTAAATGTATGTTCACCTTGCTTCTGGTGGAAGAGCGCACAATATACGGCATTTTCGTCTAGAATTAAACATTCGTTTTTTTTTTAAATACAAGTCTAAAAGAAAAAAAAATAGAAGTTGTTATTGAACTTTTTATCCCTGAGGCCGAGGTCATGTGGAGCAGTAGATAAGAGTTGAAATCGGTAAATAGCTATCCAATTATTGAAACTGTTCAAATAAATTATATAATTTTTACCTTTGGGGACATAACGCTGTATGGAGGATTAATGTTCGTCTTGATACTGGTCGAACCGTGTCCTTAAATGTTTACTTAAACAATGCAGTTCAATAGCATATATTGACCGATATATGTTACGCTCATATACGGCTTCAAAAAAAATATTGAGTATTGAATTCGATCTCTCCGCCCTCCACTTTTGGTCGCAATACTGAAAACTTTCGCCGCTGACACTTGTGGCGGCGCTATCGTAGGTGCCTTCGCTTGCGGAGTCTGTCCAGCTCTGCAAGAGAAGAAATCTACTACTCAGTTAGTGGATTATTCCAAAAGCTATGCTATCCTCTATATAACTTTAAAAAGTTAGTAGTAGTGTGAATGCATTCAGACTGCTCGTTACCACTTTTATTCTGTGCCCTTACGTCCGCCACGGTGGAGAACGTTACTTCCATATAAGCAATTTCTTTATATGCATACACATCTCATTTTTGTTTTAATCTCTGTTGAGTCGTTGGGGAAACACACTGAATAGTTTATAGGATAATTACAAAGGGAATAGATAATTATGTATTCCCTTTGTACTCCTAAACGTATTCGTGTTTTTAAGATAGTAACAAAGACGTCGAAAGCGCTTCAGTCGTTGTGTGCGCATGCATACACGTCTCTAGAAATTAACATAATGGATATTAAAGCGTCTAGAATTTCATTTCGATATAGTAAACACGCGAAAAATGCATGTTTCGTTTCAGATTTACAAGTTTAAAGATTGAACATTTTCAGAAAAGCGTATATCACAGAAACTGATTAACTTGTGTTTGGCACACAAATTCGTTCCAATCAAAAAAAGAAAAAGAAGAAAACTGATATCATTTCTTTTTCATTTCCGGATACTCGCCCCGCAACCAACACTATCGAAGTTTTAATAGCTTTCACAAAGGAAATGCTGCAACGACGATTGCAAAAAAAAAAAAAAAATTGCTAATTGCCAGAGTTATTTTAAAATCACGAGTAAGATTAAAGTAAGTTCTAGAAGTAAGCTCTAGATATACCAGGCGTAAGCTACTCTGTCTAGGGGCAAGAAGTACGGTGTACAGAAGGAGCTTTAATTAAATGCAATGCTTCTTGACGTATTAGTTTCTTGGGGTATGAATATATTAAAAGAACAAAAACGTCCAAGCTTTTGTAATAATGCACAACGTGAATCAAAGAAAAAGGCAAAAGCCGAGCTACTAAAATAACACCCGATAAAAGCTAAACACAAATGTACGAAATGGATACATAATTGCGAACTGTAACTCTGAGCACAAGACAAAAAATCTAATCAGGTCGATATGAAAAGAAATAAAGATATGGAATCGTTTTATTCAAATGTTTCAAGGAGGGAAGATTTATAAAGTAAAATAATACAAAACTGAGGGGGAAAAGGCTAAGCCCAGAGTCGTATCTGACTAGGCCTTAGGGGGAAAGTAAGCATATACAGTTCCGTAGCAATGGACATTGAAAGACCGCCAGCAACATAATTCAGGAATACCATACCAGCATAATGATTTCGTCAATAAACGCAAAAGCTAACTGGTCGAGGCATTATGACGAAGGTGTAAAACATTATTAGCCTTTAAATAACGTCGTAAAAACGTAAATTATTCACAGACACAAATAAAATTCCAGTCGCCTCGACGCACTTTAGAAAACTGTTAAACTGAATATGGTTAGTCAAAATAAACCTCGAGATCTACGAAAGTATGGGTACTTTTTTTATTCCTTTTATATTGACGTTGCGACAAGCAGATTGTCTATGAACAAATGACCAAAGTTGATAATTTTTTTTGTAATTTTTGGCCAATTCTATAGCTTCAATCAGCGAAGCCCTCACACACTCACAGTTAGTTGCAGTAGCATATAAAATGCACCATAGATACAAAAATCTCAGATCATATATACATTACGTTTGTTTTCTTCTCCAGTATAAATATGAAATTCAAAAATCACCAACGAAATTTGGGCAAACCCCACTAATACAAATTGCATGCAACTTTACAAAAGAGTTTTATAAATAAAGACACGGGACCGTGTAACACATCTTTCAACTTTCAACAAAAATGATTTATTACCGGCACGCATCGCCTTGGGAAATGCACTCCTCTAGTGGGTTTCCCAAGGGGATGCGTGCCGGCAATAAATCATTTGTGTGTTAATAGTTGTAAAATATATTGTCCCGTCGGCGGTCTCTATGTATACAACTATTTCTAAAGTTACATCATTACTAACGCCCTCTCCATCAAGTATAACGATTGCAGTTCTTTACTGTCTCCGTGAGAAAGAAAGACAGTATTTTAGCAATAGAAAATAACAATTACTTGTGAACGTTTTGAGCACCTAACCTATATCGCACTAAAAGTAAATAAACAGATCGATCAAAACTTCTCTTTGACGGGTATTTAATATGGCAAGAAAATAGTAGGATACAAAAAACGAACCGCACCTCGTCCTGCTTTGACACTTAATTGTGAAACATGTAGGTTACCATACTCTGACCTGATAAGGTCAGAGTATGGTGGTCGTTTACCTGAAAGTTACATGGTGGTCGTTACAGCTACTTGCACAGAAAATGTGCTTATTCGCCACTCCACCTGAGAGAGTACATTTTGGTATTTATTTCTTATTCACGTTGCTAAGAAAGACCATCAGTCATACCTCGGCAAACCAAACTCATGAGGGCCCTCACTCACCCTCACTCGCCCTCATCTTCACAAGTGAGGTGACGGTGAGTGAGCTTCTGAACCAGGAAAATTCATGAGTGTGAGGGTGAGTGAAAGCTTGAGGGCCGCGAGGGCGGTGAGTGCGTGATGGGTGTGAGGGCCATCAATCAGTGCGTGAGGGGCGTGAGGGCGGTGAGTGGCGTGAGGGCCATGAGTGTGTGAGGGTGGGGAGTGCGTGAGGGGCGTGAGGGCGGTGAGAGTTTGAGTGGCATGAGTGCGTGAGAGGTGTGAGGGCCGTGAGGGCGGTGAGTGCGTGAGTGGTCTGAGGGCCATGAGTGCGTGAGGGGCGTGAGGGCAGTGGGTGCGTGAGGCCCCCTTCAGGCGGAGCAACTTTTTCAGCAATTTTGGTGTTGATGGCGGTTTGTTCCCTAGCTTTCCCTAGATCGACACGAATTGCTGAGATCCGGTCCGGCTCGAAACAAGCGAGCAACTCAGAGAAATTCGAAGAGGTTTGAAGTGGTTGCATCCAATCAGGGACGCGATATTTTCCCGTTATACCTCGTGCCGGTGGTGATGACAACAAAATACTTGATTCTGGTTTGAAATTGATTGTTTTTGGAAATAAACTGCTTCAGAAAGGTGTATTAGTATTAACAACGAGATTTAAATGCATAAAAACACACTTATAGCGCGTAATTGTGTGTCTAAATAGTGCAATAAAAATAAAATTTCATGATGATGACGGCAAACTGCAGCAACTAATTGCTGCGTGTGAACGCGGGCGCCCCGTGTTGCTGGTGTTGCGACGTCAAGTTTCTGGGCGAAATTGCCCCATCAGAAGCGGGCCTGAGTAGCGTGAGGGCCATGAGTGCGTGAGGGACGTGACGGGTATGAGTGCGTGAGGCTCATGAGGGCGGTGAGTGCGTAAGGGGTGTGAGGGCCATGAGTGCGTGGGGGGCGTGAGGGCGGTGAGTGAGTGAAGGCAGTGAGTGGTGTGAGGGCTTTGAGGGCCGGGCGGTGAGTCCACGAGGAGCGTGAGGGCCGTGAGGTTCAGTGAGGGTGAGTGAAGGGCTGAAGGTGAGTGAGGCTGTGAGTATGAGGGTGAGCGAGGGGCTGAAGGTGAGTGCAGCTGTGAGGGTGAGGGTGCGTGAGGGGCATAGATAAGTGTAGCTGTAAGGGTGAGGGTGAGTGAGGGCGACGTAAAATGCCGACCTCTTTCATCTGTATGGTGAGTATGCTTGCTGTACCTCGTTGAACGCATTTAGAACCTGTTAAATAATAAAGAAAACAAATGATTATCTTTTCATTCTCATATACCCTTCACTAACAATATTTTACAGATAAACAGATTTAAGCGATTATGGTTTTTGATGGAAGAACCACTCATGAGCAATTGGGGTAGTGTGATCCGAGAGGCTTGAAGGAACGGGTAATCCTCATTTAAGGTCTTGATTTTTCGTCTTTGTGCTCTGTTCCGACAACCGCGGGAAGGCGTATTCTTATATAGCGCCGTCTTCACAAAATAGCCTTGAAGTCGCACATCGTTTTTGACCTTAGGAGTGTAAAATGTACATCGTTAGCATACAAAAGAAAGCCACAGTTATACCTCCGGAAAACAACTGACTGCAAATGTTTATAATTTAACGCAATGAAATGCTCTTGCCTGACGTTATACTTTCCTTTTTTAATAATTATGCTTTTTGATATCTACAGGGTGTTCTCGAGCTCAAGTTATGCGTAAATTTCGTATAAAAGCCAAGTATACACATTCCATTTATTATACTGAAATTCCGGCAGTGTGGGTTTCTTGGAAAAAATGCAAGAACGTGAAGACCTATTGTTTTCTATGAGCAGGAGGATAAGAGAAAGGATCCGTCGGTTTGGCACAACTACTCACATATATTAGCACATAATGCAACAATTTCAAAGTTTCTCAGATATTAATACTCTAATGCAGATTCATCAGGATGTCTAGGTTCGACATTGTACATGTTCGTTTTAAAAGGTAACGGAAGTGACGTTTTCACGTCTGATTGGCTGGGGGAAACGTGACGTAATTTCCCTTCAAAAATGCGGGCGGAGTCGGGGAAACCGAAAACTCTACCCTTCCGGGATGCGACCCTACCAAAAAAAAAACGGTTTAAAAATAAACCGGAATGAATCCGGAATTTTAATCCGTCATATGCGCCCCTAAGCAAACCGGATTTCTAGAAACCGTAAATGAACCGGAAATACCCAGTCCGGAAACCCAACCGTAATTGGTCGAAGCGGAAGCTGAACCGTATCTGGCCAATCCGTAGAGCTTCACCGGAGTGGGTCTAACCGTATATTAAACCGTATCAGGCAACACCTGAATATAATAGAAGTAGTTTAATAGAGTGACACACCTACTGTTTCACCTTCCGATGCACTGCAGCTGATGCTACAAGCCATCCCTTACAAAAATGTCATATCTAGACTTATAATGAAAATACAGATATGGATATATAAGGAATTGGGCAGATATGACCACATCTGCCCAATTCCTTATATACCATATATAGACTGCTTTATATTATCCCGTGTTTGGGCCTGGCAAATAGGGTACCCAACTCATATAAAGCAATTTTCATGTGATGCTCCTTCTAGCATTACATTAAAATTATTGCCATGGGGCAGGTACCATACTTTCAGGTCCAGACATGGGATCATATAATGCATTTCTATGAATATCCACAAAATATACATTTTACTGCTATCCCACACTGCCAAACGTGTGTTTACGTAGATACATCGGCAGAATAGGCCACTGACCAATCTTTAGTGGCCTGGTTCGAAATTTGTAATTCCGACAAATATGTATGCTACAAAAATCAAATGCAGGCGATCGCTAGTTAGCAAACACTGTAACATATCATTCGACGTCTGAAAGTCACAGCCCTTTGGCGGGATTGGTTGTCGAGGGAGCAGACAGATATGGTTTGCAAAAAAAGTTTTATACATAAAAGCGCCAAAATTCCAAACAAGCACTTCCGCCGTTCAAGAAAAAATAATAGTAATATCACACGAACAACCATTAAAATAAACTAAAAATGTAATAGCACACAGACTCCTATCAAAATAAAACAAAAGGAAGGCGACAATTAGGCTGTAAACTATACGAAAGTTCCAAAGTCGTTGATCCTTACTCACAGGGTAAAGTTCTGATTCAACTCTCCGGACGAGCACAGCAGTTTTGACATGGGCTTGCTTGCTAGCCTCGTCGTTGAAGTCCTTCCTTGCACCGTGCGATGTTCAAAGTCCCCCAGTCGCTCCTCGCTGGCCTTGTTTTTCCGTTCAGTCCCGAAATCATCCCTTGTGACCAACACGTCGCACACACACACACGCACAGACACCATTGTTCGCCGGAAGCAATACAAGATGAAAAGTTCATTACTGCTTCTTGAACACGACGAGGTCACCACCGTTTCCCGGACTGGAAAATGACGAGGGCATCATATTTTTAACTAAAACTTAATAAAGAAAAAAATTAATAAATAATGAACACATAAGTAGCAGAAACCCGGACTAAACCATAAGAAAAAGTGAAACAACGAACACACAAATAAAAAAAAGAGTAAAAACACAAAGGACTTACACAGAAAGCTTTTTGTCGGGTTTAGCTTTCCGCATGCAATGGCGTCGTCGGCGGGAGGCACTCACTTGATCGAATGACGTTTTAGCGAACGCCCACGTTTCATCGAACGACACTTTAGCGAATAGCCGGACGCCGCGAAGCGGCGTTTTCGGGTGGGCCAAGTGAGTTTATATTTTTGTAATGAGTTGCCGCAGACTGTCGCCGCGAAGCGGCGTAAAGCGCAGCGCGACGGATGGGTTAACGCGCGCCCCCGTTATTCGCTAAAACGATCATTCGCTCAAATGTCGCCGTTCGCTAAAATGTCATTCGCTCTTGTGATATGGACCCGGCCTTTAGGGAGGCAATCCTCCCCCATCCGCTTTGACCCCCACCCCCGCACCCCCCATCTCCCAAAGAGTTCCGCCGCTACTGATGAACCTTGAGCGAGTAGTCTCTGCATCGGGGAAAAAAGAAGAAAACAGCCTTGCATAACACCATTCACGCACAATTAATAATACTGGTAAAAGCAAGCGATCTACAGACAAGAACAAGCTTTCTGAACGCAGGAAATAAGCTAGCCCTAACGAACAAAGAAACAAACTTACTTCGGTTCCCGTACCATGATCTTCGCTGTTGAGCCGATTTGACGAAGTTCCACTTCTCACAGTCGCTTCCGTCTTTTTCGGACACGTTTGAAACTAAGGCAAACTCCACGCATCACGACTAATCGGGAAATTTAACCGTTATCCGGTCGCGAACGCAGGCATTCAAACGCACACGGCCGATACGGCCGGCAAACTGTGCGAAACATAGGCTGTTGATTCGATGAGATTGTTTTCGTATCTTCAAAACGTTTCAAATAAAAGGATAAGCAAACCGCATTATAAAACTCATATAAGACACAGCAATAATAAATTATTGCAGACGTCATTATTGCCATAATATTATGAATAAGTCCTGTATATGTAGAAAATATTAAATACGAAAGTAAGTACAACGGTTCGAAACGACTTCAGTAGACATGTATCTTTCCAGAAAACACCCTTGGATAACCGGGCAACTTTAGCCTAGTTTGCTAACGCGCTATCTTGCAGAGCGTGCGGACGTTGGTTCGAATCCCGGAAAACACTCTTTTCTTATTTCTGAAATTGGAAAACAGCGCACAAAAAGACGAAGACGACGAGAGAAGAGCACAGGACAAGCGCTGTGCTCTTGTCCTGTGCTTTCTTATGCTGTCTTTTCTTATGTTTGTTTTGTATTGGTTTTCATTATCTTAAATCTTTTTTTACCTTTTGTATTAGTTTTTATTACTTTAAATATTTTTTTTCTCGCCTACTTGTGTTAGTTTTTATTATTTCTAATATTTTTTTCTCGCCTTTTTGCATTAGTTTTTATTATTTAAAATATTGTTTCTCACCTTCTTGTATTAGTTTTTATATTTTTTAATATTTTTTTTCTCACCTTTCTGTATTAGATTTTATTATTTTAAATATTTTCTCTATTTTTGCAGTCGTCGGCACCGTTCTTTAGGGTAATAATCACGGACAAGGTGAAAACAAAAAGTGCGAGCCTAAGTTTGAATTGTTGCAAAGCACAAACCGTGGCCCTCTTGTTTTGCCGGGATAATTCATAACCGTAGGCAAACAGTACAAGCGCTTTCAAAGAAGAAAGAAATGTAATAATAATGAGCATATTGCGAGCAAAATGGGAAAATTTGTAAGTGGTAAAACTGCCACAGTAATGCAGCTGAAGTTTGTCTGAAAGCGGCCATCTTCACCCGCTGTCGAATCAAAAATACCGTCATTTTAAGGCAGTCATTTAGCTGAGCTCATAGCGCGCTACGTATTAATTAAGCACATCTCTTAATATTCTGACTTCCGGAAAGTAGTATTTAATTTGTTCTCGTAGATCAGTGCTATCCCCCGCGTGCCGCCAGGTTTTATTTATACAGGTTGCGCTCCGCAGTTTTACTTTTTTATTAGGCCTAGACACGTTTTTATTCCTGAGGTTCAAGTGCAGCACGGATAATTAAACTATCTTTCAGAAACGGCATCGTTCAACGTTGTAACAATTATTTTTCGTAGCGTCAAGGGGTCACATTCACAAACCCGGCAGTGTGAACATCCACAATGCAGTGGTGTTTCTCGCTTTTTTGCGTTAAAGAAATAAGTTTTTATATTCGCGATCCTCTGGAGCGGTATGTCGTTTAACATAATTTATCAAAGCAACACATATCGTTTGGCTATGGGAACGTTCGAAATATTTGTGTTAGATAATCGTAACTACCACAGAAAGCAGTTGATTCCTGTCTGAAATAGCATATTTTCGCACTCAATTTCGTAGCGTCATAAGCAATAAACACATCTCTTACTTATCTAGTCTCTGGAAAGTAATGTTTATTATTGTTTTTGTAACTCAAAGCGAGTGCTCAATCATGCCACGTTTTTTTTTCTTCATTTTTAGGCTCCGTTATACCGTTTTTAGTTTTTATCAGGGTCACACGCCTGCGTATACCACCGGACCCTAAGTATAGTACATCAAATTAAACTAACTTCCTGAAAAAAGTGATGTTCAGCGTTGTAAAATTTATTTTTCGTGGCGTAGGCGGTCACATTCTCAAATCCTCTGCAGCTAATTTTCTTCACCGTATTGTTTTTTCTTGCGTTTTCGCGATAAAACACGTCAGCCTTGCCATGCTAGGATAAAATACCCTAGCGTCGGCAGTCATTTAGGAAGGATTGATCAACGCAAACATTTCCACTCGCTATCCATGAATTGCCACAGTTTGTCAGAATCTCAATGACTTGACTTCATAGTGAAAAGGACGAAAAAAAAACAAAAAACGATGCTGGTCAGTAAACGGATCTTCCATGACGGGGCTCGCCAGCTTGAACACCAAAGCGCCGATGCCGGCCAGTCACTGAACTTCCATGTAAATACTGGCCATCAAAGGATATATTAGCTTTCACTTCACAAAATAATTTTTAATTTTTGTTATTGTTTTCTGTTCAGATAAACTCTGGATCACGGTTAATATGAAACACACTGCACGCCAATGTCAAACCGGTCACATTGTTTTTTTCTTTCTGTGTTGTCTCAAAATCGTTACTAGCGACGTTTCAGACTAAATGAATACTATGTTTTCTTTTCCGCCAGCTCTGCATGACAGTCAATTTACCTCGTTTCTTCATATTGGCTACTGCATGTCAGGAACATTGGTGGTTTTGATAGAACCGAATTGGATGGACATCTGAGAATTCTAACTTATTAGTTATTACACTGAAGGCGACACGTACTGACACATGTAGCGATGTAGGAGCGTCATAGATTTAGAAATAGACTTTTTTTATTATAAGCACGACTAATGATTCCAACCAAGTATCCTTAATCCTAAAGTTAGATTGAACGGAAATCGTGTTACCAGATGCACCACTCGCTGAAAGTAACTCTGTCAAATTGCCACAATATTTCAAGATCCGTCCTCCAAGTCATACATGAGAAATTTTTTTTTATATTTTATTTTTCGGCTAATATTGGTTAAAACCAGTTACCGGTAAATACTTTACGGTTACGCTTACGGTTACGTGTTTTTTTTTTAATTTCAAATAACAATTTTGTTTCTGTTACGGTTACTGAAAATTTTCGTTCCTAAATGGTTTTCGGTTTTGTTACGGTTTAAATCCCTGCTTTGCGTACCTAAATTGATAAAAGCCCCTAAAATTGCCTGCATGTGCACCATAATAGAATGTTCAGCATGCAGGCATAAACAAGGAGACCGCAGAAAAGCTGTCAAAGATACTGAAATGACACTTCCCCATTGCGTCTACATCTAGCTGTGGCATCGAATTAGTTCTTGTTTTTGTTCGTTTTTATGTGGAGAAAATTATATAAAAAATTATTTGACAGTTATCAAGCAATTATTTAAAAAATAACTAAAAAATACCAAAACGTTGTTTAAGCATAATAATGAATAAGTATTGCAGAGTGCATAAGAATTCTAGACGGAATCAGATGGCAATGACTGGCACAAAAATCGCCGTGATGTCTCCTTTTTGGCACCGCATATCAGCTGGCTGTCTTCTGCGGTCTGAGCTTTGATCGACGCAGCAGCCCGTACGTACGGTATCGGGATGGATTGTTTGCAACTTGATATTTCAACCATACGCTAGAAAGTCTTCGGCATCAGGCGGCTGATCAGATTTTCTTTGGAACAAGATATGGCAAAGTATGGTTTGTGCAAAGCAGATATTTTCAGTCTAGACTTTGTCCAATTTGTTTTTTAACCGAATTTGACAAAAAATGGTTTGTTCGAACCGCATATTGTGTGTCTGGAATTCCTTCAATTGTACTTTGAACCGGGCTCCAAAAATCACGGTTTGATCGAACCATTTAGGAAAATCACGGTTTGTGCGAACCGGAATTTGACTGTCTGGAATTCCTTCAATTTGACTTTGAAGCGGATTGGGAAAATCACGGTTTGTGCGAATTGGAATCTGTCTGTCCGGAATTCCTCCAATTTGACTTTGAACCGGATTAGGAAATTCACGGTTAGAGCGAACCGGAATTTGCGTGTCCGGAATTCCTCCACTTTGACTTTGAACCGGATTAGGAAAATCACGGTATGAGCGAACCGGAATTCGCCTCTCCGGAATTCCACCAATTTGACTTTGAACCGGATATGAAAATTCACGGTTTGTGCGAACCGGAAGCCACCTCTCCGGTGTGACTCCGGTTTGATCTTAGTCCGGATTTCACTTTCCGGACTGATTTCAAACCGTTATTTTTGCTAGGGGACATAATCGTGACGTTTCGTTTTGTACCGACTACGTGTGATAAGGTACTAGCTCCAAAGTAGGCGCCTGTAGTCAGTCACGTTTTCCAAGCAGCGCGTCGTTGTGGGGTTATGCCATTTTTCAACTAACTTAGTTATCGTTTTCGCCGGGAAGACTACCGGCACCACCGCGATGCATTTCAGCTCCCGGAGGATTTCAAGCATTGCCTGCCACAAAATGTGGTGCGGTGGTTGTGCGACGCAGCGCGAGACAACGATGGCGAGAAGAAGCGGAAGTGAAGAGGGTGCGAAACGAAAGTTGCGGACGTTCAAGACTGTGGAGCTTCAAGTATTGTGTGCACTTTGTTTCTACGACACGGGGTGCTTCCAAAGCTTGTTGGCGAGCGACGAGCACGTAGTGTGGGACTGAAGAGTCGCCTTTGTCGCTATCGTGCGTCGTCTCGGGGCCGGCGCAGTTGGGGCCACTTCCCTACACGCCGAGCGAGAGGCACGACCTGAAGAGGGGCCTCAGGTTGATCGGCTAGATACCTCGCATCATCGGTTTGCTTGAACGGGCCGATAATCGCCATCGTCGGCCCGTCCAGGAACGATTCTCTTGCCTGAAAAGCGGTGTACAGTGCCGCAAGCATTTCTACGCCCTTAAAGTGACAGGGGTAGGTATACACTCTTAAGGCATACTCAAAATCCGTTTCATATGTGTTGAAAATAATACAGCATAACCTCGGTACGGTGGGGATATGCCATTCTATAAATGAGAGTTTTGGGTTTGTTTGCTCAAGCTGCACGATTGTTTGCTCGACGTAGTACGTCAGGACTTTTAATATATGCATCCTTCCGTCCGGCACATTATTTTTGTTTGAAGGTAGTGGTTCCATGTAATCATATCTTCACTCCATGAAGGTTGGTTTGCAATTACATTAATAGTGTCATACAAAATAACTGTAATTGAAACTGACTTGTGAGCCATGAGTGTAGCATTCAGGTGATTTCATGTCGGTATCTCTCTCACGCTTCTATATGCATATGGTGGTTCTGTACCGATTGAAAACCACAGTAGCACACAAAATGTGCCGTACCGAACATTAACAACTGTGCAAGCCCAGTGTCTATAGTTCTGGCACGTCTTTGTAAATACTATCTGAAGGACCATAATGCCGAGAAAACACTAAGATGCAAACAACGATTTTCATTGATTTCTTGCCGTCAATTAGAAACAGAACAGAGTATAATACGTTTCGTCTTCTAAATTTGCAGGTGACTACGGCTACGGCTTAGAGTCGTGGTTCATCAATCCAGTCCCTGGGATCCACGTGACCTCCATTGCGTGCTGCCGGTCTAGTAAGGCGTATTTCTCGGTCAGCGCATTTGTAAAGCGTTGCTCTCGGCTGCTCAAGAAGAAATTCTAGTGTCTGCGAATGCACCGCGCTTTGTATTACGTTTTATCAATAGTCAGCACCACGATTATAACGGTACGTGCAGTGCTGGGCAACGACTGCCTTGCATCGAGCAGGCCAAAACCGGAGTCAGGTTCCGACCCTGAAAAGTCCGAGTTTGAGACTGAGCCGAGCTTGGATATTTTTGAGCAGACCTCAGAGGGGTCAGCGTCAAATGGCGAGAGGCTGACTCCGCCCAACCTTTCGTTCGGCTTCTTGGACAGAGCTTTGAAGCAACGCCTTGTCGGCCGGTTCGGGACCCACCGCAGCCGTGCCCCTGAGCGGCGCCGCACACTCCAGAAGAGCAGTCCCAGCCATGAGGGATGGTGCCGGAATCAAGAAGTCCGTTGCCACAACGGGGGTTCCGCCCACCAAGGACACCGTCGGGAAACCCTCAGCGCCCACCACCACGTTGGTGCCCTGCTCGGATGCCACCGCCGACGGAAAGCCTCCCGCCACCATGACTGAGGTCCCGATCACCAAGGACCCGTCGGTTCCTTTGCCGTCAGTGAACCCCTCCCTATGGAAGCCGTCAAGTGCATACTTCGGTTCCTGCTCCACAGTCATGGCCCCCAATAAGCTATGCAATTTCTTCAGCTGCAACACCTTGCACACTTCATCACACAGTCAACGTGGATAGGCCCAACTTGAACCTAAGAATGAAAAACGTGAATGTACTACAGAGATACAAAAACAGAAAGATAACGCTGAACTACCAACTATGGTCTAATACTTCTTGATCTTCAAGTGCCTTGGATATCTGCATCTTTTTCTTTTTTTATTCTGAGAGCTGTAGGTACGATTTAGTTTGAAATGTTCCGCATTTCAGCAGGACAAAAACAACCCAAACAATATTGATTTTCTCGTCGAGCTTGATTGAAGGCACGCTAACTCATGTCGCTTTATCTCCTTCAATGGCCATTGTTTCAAGCATTTCTCGTGCATACGCGCTTTGTTTTTTGCAAGAATGGTGATGCTGATGAACACGGCACTGCATATACACGTGCGGAAATGACCTCCTCTAGTTCCTTTAATAGATGCTACATGCTCTATTGTCCGATCATTTACGCAGCTACAAGATGACCGATGTGACATTTAACACGTGATAGGGGAACGTGATACACAACCCCTGTGTCACACGAGGCATATTTTGTTTTCTAAGAAATGTTGCACATTTCCTCCTGTTTGAGGCTGCAGCTTACTTTGCTGCACATAAAATACGCCTTGTTTAGAGCAGGGCACACGACGTAACGTCCTGCCTGGTTGCTACTTCTAGGGGCGAAGCTCCTTGGGGGTTGAGCCTTGTCCGGCGTCCGTGCTCACATCGATTACCATCCAATGCCTTCTGAAAAAAGAAAACAAATGTTTGCGCAGTCCACAGGATTCGAACCTGTGCGGGGAGACCGCAATGGATTTCTAGTCCATTGCCTTTTCCACTCGGCCACGACTGCGGGACGAGTAGGGGGCTTTGAGGTGTGGTAGTAGCTCAAGAGCTGGGGATGTCATGGATGAAACGCTGCATGTAGCCGCTCAACGTCTATACAGGAGAGGGCGTTGCGGTCATATTCGTTTATAATCGCGTTAAACTTTGCAGGCATTGGCTCAACGTTTATAGACGAGAAGGCGCTGCGGTCAAATGCTCAAATGCGTATATAACCACGTTCCATAACACATATTATCTTTCTGACATAGATGAAAGCGAACGAAAAGCTCGGCGTGCTGCGGCTCAGCGTCTACGCAGACAGCAAGCTGCGCCAGAGAGGATAAAAAAAAATCAGCACCATCAGCACTACCTATGAACAAAATCAGTATCATCAGCACCACCAGAGCTTCGCCCCAATGAACATCATTCACCTCGTGGAGATGCGGTCATTTTTTGTTTTCCAATTAATTGGCCATGCAGTGAATGCAGTGTGCTACTTCGATTTTTTTTTCCGAGTTCTTGTCTTCTCGCTTCCATCAGTGCCAGCTGATATGCGTTACCGTTTGGTGCAGTTTGTTTCAGATACGCATACCAGGCGACCAATCAAATACCCATAATAACGTAGGCGGAAAAAATTTCTTTTGAATACTTTGCCCATTATTCTGCTGACAGTATTTTTTTAAGGCTATTACAAGACAATGTTGGAAACACCTTGTTTCATAGTTAAGGAATATCCAAATGCAAACGGAATCAATTATTTGCATGGCATTGATTTATACTTCCAGCATATCTCTATATTTTTTATACTCCAGTGTGAGGTCGAGGAACCTCATGGACCTGTCCTCAAGTGATTCATGTGCTACGTTTGGAGTCGGGCGGTACTGCCTCGGACATGTGTGTAGCACATTCCGGTGATAGTGACAGACTTTTTATTTATGAGCAAAAGGCGTAAAATGCGTAAGACAATGACCGAGAAGGCTTGCGGGTTTAGTTGTTAAACCGACAAAGGTCATCTTGCTTACCACTGCAAAGAACCGAAAAATAATATAGAATTTTTGTAGATCTGTAAAGACCGGTTTTATAGTGTTGGTTTAGCCAGGAATATTTCCATTTTGGGGATTGTTTCATCTCACCTGTGGTGTTAAGTGTCCCGTTGTTTCATTTGGTTTCATTTTATCTTCTGTGTTATGAGTGTACACCAGTCATGTGTCCTTCTTGATGATAGTATTGGAACTTGTGTCAGGTTCTCTGAAGACATTGCAGAGCTTGTCTTAACTTGTCTCTCTCTTTACTTTTTGTCAAAATGCCTATTCAAGGATATTTCGTGAAAATAAAAAGTTCAGATATGTTTGACACTTTTTGGCGCATGCGTCTTTTTTACGTGCAGTATCAGGTTTTATGCTATGTCGCAGAGGTAGTTTATTTTTGAAAGTACTTTAGTGTTTAAACGCAAAACTGTAACTTGAAAAAAGTAAGATTATGTGGAAACATGGGTAGCTATTTGATTTTCGAAAGTAAAAATTAACACTGACTAATATAGCACAACGTAAACACGTCAGCATTCTTAAATCAGAGATGTTATATCAAGCATTCATATTTGATGTGAACTCGTTTTGAAGCATACTTCCTCTAGATTGTAATTTGTAACTTATCAATATAAACACGAATGCTGCCATTATTGGGACAAGACTAAATGCAGTTTCATAATTATCGAAAAATAATAACAGAGGGCGTAGCAAATTTATTAGTGAGGTATTCGAGACAAAAAAAAAAGTAGTTGGTGTTGCCAGTTATGCATAACTGACAACAGGTCCATCGGTGTAGACATGTCTACACTGATGGTCTGAAAGAAAGGTGAGCGCGCAGGCGAGCTCGTGAAATTAAACATACCCTGACCTCAGAAAAGGAAGGAAAAGAAAGGTGGTCTCCGAACACAGAGTGTTTGCGGAGACGCAGTGTGTTGACCCTCTCCTTGACGTATCTTGTTTCTTCCCTATCTCAAGATAAGTAATGTCAATCGCCGTTTTTTTGGATTAAACGGAGCGAGGAGACGGCCTTGTCCAGGTCGTCGACTTAGGTCCGCGCTTTCATTAAGCGCCGGGACCGTAAAACGCTGGTTGACGGCTGCTTTTTATGAGCAGCCGTTAACTACGCGATTCTTGCTTGCTCCGACATATTGCTTTAAAGAAGACGCTAAGCGAACATCGGCATTCCTTGTACTATTAAAACAACTTTCTCTCCAATTACCTGTTAAATATTTGCGAAAGAACAAAAAAAGTTGTTTGTTTTAATAACGGCCACTAGATTTGTATTCTTTCAGAATACATTCACTTCTATTAGAACAGATGCGAAGGTCAACTACACGCAGGATTGGTTGCCGTCGCTTTTCTACACGCACACACTGCTCACCCCATTCTAGAAAACCATACCCTTGTTTCCGCGCGTAGGTAAGCCTCGCGGACTGCGTAGATTTTTCCGATCGACGGGGTTGGCTCTGGACGTCGCTCAAACGGGTGACAGACATCAAGTTCGCGATGACGTAGAGGCGTCAAAGAGGATAGAGCCGCGGCGCCTGTGTTGCTACCATACGTTACACCCTTCCTTTACGTCATTCCTATGATAGTCTCTCAAACTTCCAACCTAGCGATCGAGTAACAAGCGCGTGCGGTATGATATGCAAATAGCAGTGACAAGCCGATGGTTTGCTTGCCCCCTCATTATAAAGGAGAATGCCGATAACCTCTGAAAGATTTGTTTCACTAGACGTGCTCATCTGGGTGTACCGGTACTTACACAGCAACGAAAGCGTAGTTATAAAATAATAACGTTTTTGTGTATAATTTCAGGAAGAGATGTTAACATAATTCTGCCATTTTTAACGCCAACCGTGAATTAAACTACTTGAAACGTCATACCGCCTCCTCCTTGATAAATATACTTTGTTTCAGAAACGTTTTCAAAAGCTAAACCTAAACACGGTGATGTTTTATGCATATCAATATTTCCTTTGAACGCAGACTGTCAGTACTTAAAATAACTATTTCCGAGGAACGCATAAAAGCATCGTCGCATATTCGATTATTCTTTTATAGAAACACTCGCATTATTTTCATAATTTATTACCACGACTTTATGTCACTAGAAACAATGGGGTGCCGCACGTTCAAGGCCCCTCTTCCTTTTCCTTGACATCGGAGCCGGAGAGATCTAAGGAGAATAGCGAGTTTTAAACTAGGGGGCCCCACAGCTTTGGGTGCCCTAAACAGCTTGGGACGTCCCACTGAGCATGCGCAGAACTTCTGCGCATGCCCATTGCGATGCCCCGAGCTTTTTGGGGAACCCAAGACTTTGGGGCACCCTATTCTAAAACTCGCTTATAGCGTTCACTGAATTTGCGTGCATCATGCGCTTATCTTGAGGACAGAGCCCTTCGCGTGTTATCGTTCTGCGCGTCTGGCCATCCTGGCGCATGACATTACCCTCTCCTTCGACAAAACATCGTCCGTATGCTTCACCAAAGCAAGTGGTGCGGGTGAAATAAGTCAGCTTATTATCTCGGGTAATAAGGTTTTAGTCGGACGCCGTGGATGGCTCCTTGACGTACGGAACGTCTTGACGAATGAAGTCTAGCATACGGGACGACTTCGCATGTGAGGACATTCACCCTGCGGTGAAAGTTGTATGGGCTAAAATATTTTCGGAGACGTTTTTCACTGACCCCTCGTCGTCTAAAAGTGGTCGAGACTCACACATGACCACTCGGTTGGAATAGGATGTTCCGGCGGCGCAGGTTGTTGTGTCGGTCGTCCACGAGGTTCTGTTAGCGAATGCGCACTTTCGCCAGTTGATGTGCTTCTTCTGCCCATCGTACGCAGACGCACGCGTCCTTTCCCGTCATGTTCGGGGAATGAGGTAGCAATGCATTAAGCGCAGTTCTAGCCTCGCAGCCCTAAACTAGTCGAAATGGCGTAAGTTTCCTTGTTTCCTGATGTGCCGTATTGTGCGAGAACGTGACGTAAAGAATAATCTCGTCCCACGTCTTGTGTTGGACATCAACGTACACGCTTAGCATGTAAGCGGTGCTTTTGTTGAGGCGCTCTGTGAGGCCGTTGATTTGTGGGTGATATGCCGTTGTTTTTCTGTAAGTCTTTTGAGTCACTCTCATGATCTATTGTGTAAGCTGGGCTGTGAAAGCAGTATCACGATCGGTTATGATGAGCACTGGAGGGCCATAACGCAAAACGAAGTTGTTTACGAAGAACTCGGCCACCTGCATTGCGGTTCCTTGTGGGACTGTTCCTGTTTTCGCGTACCGTGTAAGGTTGTGTGTCTCGAGGATGATCCACTACTTCCCTGAGGTTATGTTGGGATGGGGCTCAGAAAGTCCATTTCGATTTGTTTGAATAATGCCGACGGCGGGTTGATGAAAGTGAGGAATCTGGCATGTCTCAGAGGTGGCGTTTTACGTTGTTTGGCATTCGCGACATGTCCTTACGTAGTTGTGTACAGCCGCGGACAATGGAGGCCAGTAGTACTTATGACGTACTCTTACCAGTTTGCGGCCAAAACCGAGATGTCTCGACGTGGCCTGGTCGTAATATCACGTACTGACACGTAAGCTAGTGCTGGCGAGAAGCTCGAACCGATAGCATGCGAAGGGCTATCTCCTTAAACGAGAAGCAAACATTCCGCAACTTCAACGGATCGTCCCCGCCGTTGAATCTCGCTATCCGATAGAAATGTGCCACCCAGTCTTTCGTGTCTTCATAGGGGTCACGATGGAAAGTTTTTGGTGTTCAGGAGGTCTGGTAGATGATTTCGCTCGGGGCAGGAGGGCGAGGAATCGTCTCAGCGCCTGAAGTCTTAGCCGTAGCTAGTGACTTGTCCGAAAGGAAGCGGTACACTGCTGGTAGGGTTCGCTGTCGTCAGCGTAGCCGTACGTTGGTGCTTTCCAATGTTTTTTTTTTCCTTAGTGGGGCCGTCCCAGTCGTAAATATAATGTAATAGCTTGCACCTCCACCAAATATGGCACGGCTTTATGACACCAAAAGCAAAGGGTTCCCGCACGTTCAAGGCATCTCGTCTTTCTTGTCCTTGTCAGCACAGTCGGAGAGATTACGGTACAAAAAGAACATTCACTGAATTTGCGCATCGTCACGGGTTTATCTTGAAGGTATACTGAACCGAAATTTGGATTTTGCATAATAAGGCAGTGCGAACGTTAAATGGGACGCTACGAACTTCAAGACCTCACTCATACATCGATATCTCAAACGGATGGCCGTATTTATGGGAGCGAAAAAAGGTCGCGATCAAGCGAGTACTCTGACGTAAAAATCCTCCTGGAACAGTTGAGAATAAGGGGAAGCGGCCTAACTTCTCTGGTCCTCGCTTCAGTTCACCAGCTTGACGGGACAGACGACAGAGGAATTAATAATCGTGACGTCACATGGCTCGTCGGCCTCGTCGGCCGTATTCAGTCGCTGATTTTTTTTCTCGAAAATACGGCCATCCGTTAAAGATATTCCTATATGAGTGGTGTTTTACACAGCCCTTTGCCTGACATCGGTCCGAACGTCCGGACAGCCTGGCGTGACAATGCTTTCCCAGGAGTATATATATAGATATATATATATTTTTTTTATTATCATTATTTCGATAATGTAATGTAGCTTTTTGAAGCTGACATTATGTGAGAATGATTGCTCTAGTTTTATCCACAACTCATAGCATAAAGGATAAAGGTAAAACCTAGTTTCACATGTTGTTACAGAATATTAGGCTTAGTTTCTATCATGATGCATTGTCAATAGAAGTTATATATTCGAAACCATAGTTTCATTTCTTTTATGCGGGTGCTCACAAAGCTTCCTTAGTCTGATTTATTTTATTTAAAACTTCAGTACTCTTTGAGAAAAAAAAAAGCATCTTCGGACGTTAGCTGTATATTTCTGTCCAGGCGAAGACTTTTCACATTACACCAAGAAGTCGAATATGTAGGACGTATAGTTCGTCTATGGCTTCTTCCGTTATTCAAGATATGTTGAGGCATAAGCCAATATTACCGCAATTTACAAATAAATTAGGTAGTGATAAATGGCTGCATATAGTTGGAATAGAGGTTCACATTAAAGAGTAAAAAAAGTATTATATTAAAATATATTTAAAATAAATTCACTGGAGATCTCTTTCCCTCATCTCTGATCGTTGTGGGGCTTGAAGACCCTATGCGATTAATTACTCACGTTATAAATCTTTGCTAAGACATGATACAACGCAAATGGTGTGTTCCCCTGTTTGATGTGTAAAAGTTTCATTGTTATGCTTCAAGTACGAGAAGGATACTTATTATACAGGGTGTGTTTTTAGGCTTGATTAATTGGTTGAAAAAGCCGAAAAATTTACAATTATGCTGTTTCTGCAGGTGAGTTATACGGCCAGGGGTACATGTATGGGAGGCTAATAGTAACGGTCGGTCGGTTAATTAATTACAGTTAGTTATTTAACTTTTTAATTAATAAAAATAGACATACGGTTCCCATAAAAAACTTGCTGAGCGTCATCGAAAACATCTAAAGCAGTAATTTTCTGAAAGACTTTGAGCGCTTGAGAAGCATAGTAGTACCCTAAAGTTATCACTCGTTGGGCAGGTACAAGGCTAGCGGTTGCGGAACGCGATGGCAATCTTATAATCCACGTTCCGCAAACGCTAGCCTTGCACCTGTCCCACGAGTGGTAACTTTAGTGCATTACTACGCTTCTGACGTGCTCAAATTATTTCTGAAAATTACTGATATAGTAGTTTTTGATGACGTCATCATGTTACCAGTTGGAACCATATGTCTATTTTTACTAAGTAAAAGTTAATTAACAAATTTTATTAATTAGCCGACCTATCTCAAAGATTAGCCACCCAGATAATGTCCCCCTGGTCGTATATCTCTCTCCTTGAAGCGGTATAAATATGACTTTCACGTGTTTTTGTTTTTGTTTGTTAACAAATCTGTTAATCTAAAAAAAGAACTCTATAGTGTGATATTTATTCCATCTATTGGATCAGAATAGCTGACAGGAACAGATATAGAAAGCGTATAACTACATAATACTTACTAAAAGCTTCAGAGAGCACTGTTTAGAGTAGTCTATTCAGCTATTATATAGGTCACACGTCTTTGTTTGATGGTGTGCAGGATCACACTTCAAAACTCAAAAGGCAATAGATCTAGGGTTTCCGATGTTATTCAGAACAATAACCTTCAAAATGCTTCTTAAAAATGAATGTAGCTGTCACACTTTACAGTGAGTGAAAGGCATAAAAAGCAACTTGACTTTAAGCATCAATTTGACCGCTGCGGCTGGAAAACGGGTAACTGCAAGCACACTTTTTTAATAATTTATGGTCGACTTAGGCGCATACGCCTGAGTCGACCTTAAATTATTACAAATTATTTATTTTCGAATTGCAAATTATTTATTTTCCAGAAACATTTTAGAGGTGATTGCTCTGAATAACACCTGCAAACTCTAATTCTATTGCAGTGCAGGTAAGGAGTGTATACACTCCTTACCTGCTTTAAATTTATATTATACGAATTTGAACATTCAAAAGATCTAAACTACAAAAGTGGTCGTTCCGTTCCAATCACTCTGGTACATATGGTGCACATTTGGTTGTGATACACGGAAAAAATTGACATGCGGAATTAGAGGTATATATGTTTTCTTCTGAGAAAGCGGCGTACCACACATTAAGCGTGTGACTTCCTTCTTATGAAGACTTAGTCAGTTGAACATTTTCGGGTTTCAGAGTTCTTGTCCCAAGGTTTGGGTAGCTTTTCATCCTTTGTTACTGAGTGCGAACTTGCTTCTCAAGCAACCCGAACCATTCCGAGGACTTGGACGTACAGAGACTTCCATGACACATTTACGCACGGCGTTTATTCCGACCTGGCTAATAAAAAGAAAGTAAAAGACACAGCTGTGACCATACAAAGAAGCTTAGGGGAGCACGTGGTTCACTTACAACGTAATCTATTAAATGGAAGCTCAACCATTATCAAGGATTCAATTGCTATCCAAGTTTCGTCGTTTCTCCCAACTTGGATGGCTGAAGCTGCGTTAATGCTGATTTGTACATGAATTGTAGAAGCCTTCGATGATAAAATGCGAGAAAAAGCTTAAGTCAGTGATACAACTGAGTCGTCAAGTTGAGCGATCAGTTTTCAGGCGTGTGACAATAAATTCACAAAATAAAAGGCAATAAGCTTTTTTTTTAATTTCAGTTTACATAGAATTGCCATTTGGCAACACATTTCGGTTCCGCTATATAACACAAACTAAAAAAAAAAAAACTATCTATAATTTTTTTAAGACCTTATCACGCAAAACACATTATATTCTGAAATGTGCCATCCTTCGCTCTCGATTTCTGAATTGAAACGCGCTCGAGGAAGCAATGGCGTCTATGATAGCTCAGCTTGTGCGTTTTCATACCACCCGCGACTGTACTTCCATTCAAAGTTCCGGTGCCCGCCAAGAACATTCAACAGTATTTGCAGGTGTTTCCCTGTAATTCATGAAACAACAACGCCCTTAGAAAGTATAAAACTTTTATTCCTGGCAGGCAATGGTTCGTCTTAGAACGCATGTTTAGTACTCAACCACATTGGTATAGTTCCATGGATTTCTAAAGCTCTGATCTAAAGAAGATAATTTTTACCTGAAACCAATAGATTGACTTTATTTGAGCAATTAAACAGAGACTTCAAAGTCATAACAACTCTTCATATTTATATATCATGTCATGGAACCACTTGATATCCAGTTGTATACGACTTGTTTGTTCGCATATGCATCACAAACGTGCGACAGAGGTGGGCAGAGTAATGACTTATAAGAACAAGCTGGAGGGGGTTGAGAAAGAAACCAGAAAGTATTATTAGATTTTCAAAATAGATAGCTTAATATTGCCGCGCGCGCAGCTGGCCAAGTAGGCAGCGCGCGCGTGGCCTAATGGTTATCGCGCCTGCCTCCCACGCGAAAAGCCAGGGTTCGATTCCTGGGAGCGCCGCATCTTTTGTTATTCCTGCATTTAGTTTTCTGGTAGATTCGAGAATAATGTTGGACGCATTCGAGGTCCGAATGTTCTACGCGTCGAACATTGTACGCCGATTATGCCAGAAGCTCACGCACGTACAGTGCTCAACGAAACGAAATGGGCCAGCGGAACGCGTGGCCTCCAGAACTTGCTGCGCCATCTATCGATAAAAGACGGGCTGCCTGGTGACGCGAGTCGCACATGCGCAAAACTGATACGAGCGCTCAGCGGCTGTTCGCACACAGGCGCGCAACCCCCGATAATCTGCGCAGGCCATGATTTTGCGGAGTGACCACGTTTATTTTTCCTCAGAGACACTGTCGTGATGATGTGCATGAGTTTATCTTGCTTCAAATATATAAAAAAGAAAAGATAAAGCTTCATTTTTTATTCCATAAAAGATTGATGAGCCAGCGCGCCCGGCCTTTTGCAGCTATAATATATTAATGCAGATAGTTTTATTTTTTCGTGGTTTTATTCAATTTTAGCGAGCGTCTGACAGTCATTAAAAAGCGTGTGCTGTGTCAACATAGTTTTTTTGACATGTTACACAATGCTGCGCCTACCAGAAAAAAAAATAATATAAGTAACGTGCTTGTTTTATTATCAGCACCTTACTCTAATATTTGCAGAACTCTCCATTGGCTTCACAAATAGCATTCATGCGACGCGGAAGGGATTCATAAAGATTCACCACCAACTCTGGACATTGCCGCAGCCTGTCCCATTCTTCCTTCACAGCATCCCATAGCTGGTCAGTCGTGACGGAGTGAAGTCCTCGCCGCGATAGCTGGATCTTCATGTTTCCCCAGATGTTCTCGATGGGGTTCATGTCAGCCCCTTTTGGGGGCCATGGCATAACCGCCACTCCGCGTTCCTCTAGAAGGTCACGCACACGATTTGACTGATGAACAGGACAAAGGTCATGTTGAAAAAAAAAGCATCCGTCAGAGAAAGGTCTCTCAAGAACGTAAGGAATGAGCTCGTGCTCAATGACGTCGCAATACGTTTCGGAGTTAAGCCTCTGGATTCTTACAAGTGGACCAAGTCCTTCCGCTGACAATGCCCCCCAGACGTTAACGGTTTGTCGCCCACTCCTGCCCACACGCTGCAAGTAAGGGGCATCATACCTGAAACATCAAAATCACAAATTATAAGATCCGGCTTGTTAAAAATTGTCGTGTTGCTCAAAAGTAACATACCGTGCACCTCGTGGTCTCCAAACTTGTTTTCCTTGGTGCCAGTCAGTTGAGAAAGAGGACTCGTCGCTGAAAACAACGGTTTTCCAGTCTTGAATCGTCCATGATGTCTTTTCCATGGCAAACCGCAGGCGGATATCTTTTTGTCGAGGAGTTAAAATTGGCTTCTTGCACGCAGCATAGCTCCTAATACCCGCTTCTGCAAGACGGCGTCGCACAAGTTGGTCACTGACATTCAGACCAAGTTCGCCTCGAATGTCACGGGCCGTAATAAAAGGCTGGTCGACTGCAGCCGCGACGATCCATCGATCTTCCTCATCGGTAGTGGACCTTGGACGGACGTCGTGAGGAGCGTCATGGATGCGGCCGTTGTCGTCTCGAAACGCCGTGAAAATTCGGGCCACTGCGGTTCGGGTCCTTCCTGTCATCCAGGCGACTTCTCGTTGGGGCATTCCCGCGCGGCATAGGGCCACAATTCGCCAGCGTTCGTGAATTGGCACTCGCGACGGCATCTTCACGAATGGATACTGATGGCAGTGAACCGACAATTTATAGAAAAATAAATGTGAAGTGAAATGTCACTGTGCTTTTTATTAAAAGAAAAAATATTGCCCTTTTGTTCCTTTTCTTTCATATTTGAGACAAGATAAAAGTATGCACAGGGCGTCAAACAGATCGCGATAAAACCACGCGGCGATTAAATAATAAAAAAAGGCTATCACTCTGCAGAGATTACCCATCGGGGGTTGTGCACAGCGTGGGAACAGCCGATGAGCGCTCGTATCAGCTTTGCACACCTCCGACTCGCGTCACCAGGCAGCCCGTCTTTTATCGGTAGATGGCGCAGCAAGTTCTGGAGGCCACGCGTTCCGCTGGCCCATTTCGTTTCGTTGAGCACTGTACATAAGGAGCCCCGGGTGGCGAACCAGACTCAGTTTCGCCTCAGCGTTCGATCCTGCAGCTTCGCCGCCTTCGACACCCGCGACGCTCTGTTGTTATCTTTCTTTTCCGTTTTATTTTTGAGCACAAGTTCGCCCCAATAAACGTTTCAGTTTCCCCAGTTATTCTTTCTTTCATTTTGTTCATTCGTGACAATATGACTATTCTCGATACTTACTGATTATTGCGCAAGCTCTGGTTTATTTTTGCATCAATGCATGTCTTAGTGCTTTCAATACTGACTTTTACGATTTCTAGTTTACACTAATTTAGTACAAAGCAGTATAAACTAGTCCTAAAATCATCATGTTGGTGGGCATTTACATCGGGAAACTAATTTGAACGATATGTTGTTTACGAATAAAAAACAAATATATAAAAGCTGCTCTTTTAGCGAGATTGTTTTTCTTACAGCGGCTCAGCAACTATTACTATTATAACCGTTGCCTTACTTGGAAATATATGTTATTTGATATTTTTTTTAATAACATAAAAATGCGCACGTGCGACGAAGACATGCTATAGTCGGTGACAGGTTAAAGCATCGGTGTAAGCTCTTCCCGACTCTTTCCACTTAAGCAAAGCTAATACTGGTGAAGTGTTCTCCCCTCCTGCGTTTATAATAATAATAATAATAATGTTTATTTTTCCATCAAGCACAAGTACATGATGGAAGGGGACGGAGGAAAAAAGCTGCATTTGTGCAGCTTGACGAGTCCTGAGCCCCCTCCCCAATTGGCAACAGCGGCAGGTCACAAAAGATATGCATCACTTTGTAAACAAAACGAAAAAAAAACGCAAGTTAGTAAATCAATGTACAACATTCCAATGTAGCAGATAAATTAGCACTGCTAAACAAACGGTTTATGTGCAAATTTAAGGGTTCAAGATATTCAAGACAATCAAGATTCAAGATATATAGCACGAGTATGTAATACTACACTCATCTACTAAATTCATTCGAAACGAATATGAATGTAACATATAAATGAGGACATTCAGTGGAATATTCACTTGCTATGCAATGCACTCTACAAGAAAGAAAAATTCTCTAATATATTTTACTGTTGATGTTAAAGGATCAATATGATGAGTATTAAGGTAATTAAGTAGGGTCGGAAGAACGTTGGATAGCATTTGCTCACCATAGGTTGTTCTGCAACTGGGGACTTTCCAGTTGTCTAGGCTACGAGTGGGATCTGTTGTCAATTTCAGCGATAAGGACGCAAGTTCACTAAGATTGATAGCATTATTTTTGATTTCAGACCTATAACTTAGACATAACCGATATTTATAGATATTGTAAATATGCATTAAATTTAACTTAGTGAACAGAGGTTTACTGGGGTGATCGTATGAAACATTACATATTATTCGCAGCATCTTTTTTGTAGCATAAGTATCTTGTTCAAATTTGCCATTGTAGTATTTACCCAGACGAGGTGACAGTAATGTATATGTGAAAGAAATAACGAGTTAAAGATTAACAATTTAGCATTTTTTGGAAAAATAGAGCGGTGGCGATACATTATGCCAATCACATGTGACAGTTTTATCAAGATATGGTTTACATTTTCATGCCAAGTCATATGTTGCGTGAAAAAAACTCCAAGAGTTTTAAAACTGGTCAAAACTTCTATTTTTCTTGAATTTAAAACGATATCTCTTGTAATAGCTGCATTTTTATTTTTTGGTTTAAACAAAATAGACTTAGTCTTGTTCACGTTGATCTTTAAAGCGTTAGCTTGGCTCCAACTACTAAACTTCTGCAGAGTTTGATTCGCCTTATGTGCTAAGTCATCACAGCAAACACCTGTGAAAAACAAACTTGTATCGTCAGCATAGATGATATATTTGGCATTTTTATCTACGTTCACGATGTCATTAATGTATAAATTGAACAAAAAAGGGCCTGAAATACTGCCTTGCGGAACGCCAGATAAGATAGGTTGGATATCTGAAGAGTACCCGTTGATATGAACATATTGTTTACGATGAGCAAGATATGATGAAATGATAGCTGACGCTGGTCCGCGAAATCCGTACCTTTCAAGTTTTTTTATCATCAAGTCATGGTTTAAATAATCAAAGGCTTTCGTAAAATCAACGAAAATACCAAGAGTCATCTGTTTATCCTCAAAGCTACGCAAAATGCATTCCTTTTGTTCCAGAAGGGCCCTGCTAAAGTGGTGCCCTGCTAAAGTGGAAAAAGGTGGGAGGAGTTCTCAGTTCACTCCTAACCTGTCACCAAATATAAATTCGCCTTGAAAGGAATTCATTAAAGGGAAGCTGAAACACTTCTTGAAAAAAACGATTTAGAGGTGAATTCTAGCGTATTTTTATCCCGTGAATCTGAATATCACTTTTGTTTTCCCCGAAGATGCAACTAAAAGCGAGAAAAAGCGAAAAAACATTCGACCAGTCGTGACGTCATACTAGGATCTTCGGGCCTCCAAGCGCGTGTCGCTCGTGTGTTCAGCGCGTGCAGCGGCAAGCTTGCCAGGTATATTTCCCCGCACAGACACCAGTCGTGACGTCTCTTTCTGACCTTTCTGAAAATAGCAAGAGTGCGCGTGCATAGCTTTGACAGGCGCTGAAGATGCGCGAGAGCAGATATTCCGAACGCTCCTAGTGTGACGTCACGCCCCGGGAAGGAGGGGCTTCGGCGGTACTTTAAAAATTAATTTCTGAAGCCTCCGTGCACCAAATTGAAAAATAATCTTGATATTCCTGATCCTGGAGGTAGAATGAAGGCCATTGAAATGTTTTTTCTCAAATAGAGAACCGCTTCAGTTTCCCTTTAAGGTTGCGATTTGGGGCCAGTTGGTTCATAACTAAAAAAAACAGCGTAAAAAAACCTTCAGGGCTAAAGCAAGTGGGACAAGACAGGCTCACCGTAACAAACATACCTCGATCGAAATGCAAACTATAAAGGGGACTCTAGGTCGTGTAAATCAGTTGAGTAACACTTTCTAAGGGTATGACCTGTCCAATGTTGTGTGTCTCTTGCCATTGAGTGTGTTGAAGTCATGCATTCCTTGTTAGTGGTATTGCTGTCTGGCGACGTAGAGACCAACCCGGGACCTACGGAAGCTATACTTGTTGAATTAAAAAACTGTCTGTCGGGCAGGCTCAGATAATTTCCCAGGTACAAGACCTCAAAGCCCAACTGCAAACTACGGACAGAAATATAGCCAACCTGAATGAGCGAATGGCTGAACTAGAGGTTCATTACAAAAAAATTGACACCTTGCAATCGGACCTCGAGGCGGCACGCGCTGATACTGCTCAAACATTCCATATGGTTTTAGAGATGAACGCCCGAATGGACGATGCTGAAAACCGCTCACGAAGAAACAATTTAATATTTTACGGCGTTCCTGATCCCGTCCCACATGAGACTTCTGTCCAGTCCGAAGAAAAAATAATTAAGTTATGCTCTGATCATCTCCACGTGACGCTTGAACCTACAGATATAGAGCGAGCTCACCGTCTCGGCCATCACACAAACGGACGCTGTCGCCCATTAATCGTAAAACTAACTTTTTTTAAAACCAAGGAGGTCATTCTTTTGAACGGCCGTAAGTTAAAGGGCACCGTCTTTAGCATTGGCGAAGATTTCTCGCGCCCCGTCCAGAACGCCCGGAAGCAGTTAGTTGCATTTGCTAAAAACAAGGCAGCCCCATTCTCGCTACGCTACAAAACATTATCCATTGGCAAACAACGTTATATGTTTGACGAGTTGTCACAAACTGTCAAAGAAATTGCATGACAATCACCAATCTATCAACGACCAATAAACCGCCCTCAATCCACCCGTCGTGTAAATACTTCCTTATCTGTTATCTTTACCAACATACGGAGCTTCCTTTCAAAGCGGGATCTTGTATCTAATCTCGTGTCGTCATCCAGCAGCAATATATTACTACTAACTGAAACATGGTTAACTGCCGACGTCACTGACGAAGAAGTCCTTGCTGACTTGCCAAATTTTCAAATCTTTCGAAATGATCGGAAAGCCGCACGAGGTGGAGGTGTACTCATCGCCGTCAGCCAACAGTTGTCCTGTTCTCTCATTACCATTCCCTCTGATATTGAAGCATTGTGGCTCATATGTCGGGCTTCTCCGCAAAAGTTGTACTGGGCATCTGCTACAGACCACCAAATTATAGTACCGAATTTTCCCGTAAACTAAACGACCTACTATGTCAACTTTCTGCAGAGTACCCAAATGCACGAATTCTTCTTTTTGGTGACTTTAATCTTCCAAATATTAATTGGATTGACCCATCACCCTTAACTGTAAGCAACTCAAAAGAAAAAGAATTCATTGAGGTTTGTCTCAATTTTAATCTCACCCAGCTGGTAACAGAACCAACGCGCGTCGCTCGAGAATCTGCAAATATTTTAGATCTCATATTAACCAATCAACCTGACAGTCTATCATCCATAAACTACCTTCGAGAGATTAGTGACCACAAAGTTATTCATGGTGTCTTTGAGCTTACTCCTGCAAAACGTCATATCGAAAAGAAAACAATTCACCTGTACGATAAAGGAAATTATGAAACTATAAATAACGAGCTGAACACCTTTTTTCCAGTTTTTGAAGCAACATTTCACAACCAGTCAATTCATGAAAATTGGTTGATTTTTAAAAATAAGTTAAACGAGCTAGCAAATAATTTCATCCCCTTGTTCAGTTTCCACGCAGATCAACATAAACCGTGGTTCACTAAAAGCCTCAAAAGATTAAAAAACAGAAAAAAAACGTATTTTCCGCTCAGCCCAGCTGTCGGCTGGCCCTAGTGCATGGGAAAAATACTACGCGGCTGAGGATGCATATTTAACCGCAATCCGAAACGCCAAGTACTCTTTTTTCCACGTGGACCTACCAAATATGTTGATTAAAAACGCCCGAAAATTCTGGCACGTGATAAACCCTCAGCAAAAGCGTACTGTTGCCATTATCAATGAATTGGGCGAACCTGTGAATGATGCTGAATGTGCGAACGTTTTCAACACCGCGTTTTCATCGGTTTTCACTGCAGAATCTGATGTGTCATTTACAATGCTCCCTGCAAACACCGAGTATCCAATGTCTCCCACCACTTTTTTTGCTGATGGTATTGCGTCAGTAATTGATAACATTAAACTGTCATCATCAGCCGGCGTAGACGAAATTAATTCCAAATTTCTAAAAAAATACTAAACACATCTCTGCAGCATATTTGTCCTTGTTATTCTCTCAGTCACTTTCTACAGGTAAAATTCCGGAAGACTGGAAGGTGGGAAAGGTCGTTCCCGTCTACAAATCAGGTAATAAAGAATCCCCATTAAACTACCGCCCTATCTCTCTAACGAGCGTGCCTTCTAAAATCATGGAACACCTCATTTTTTCTCAAGTCATGCATTTTCTGGACTCGATCGACTTCTTCCATCCTTCGCAGCACGGCTTTCGTAAAGGATTCTCCTGCGAAACTCAGTTAGCCCTCTTTCTTCATGATCTGCACATTAACCTCGACTCTAAAATACAAACTGACGCCATATTTTTAGATTTTTCAAAAGCATCTGACAAAGTACCTCATCAGCGCTTGCTACTAAAACTTGCTCAGTTGAACTTAGACCATAATATCTTACGATGGATCAAAGAATTTCTTAACAACCGCTCCCAATCTGTCCTAGTTAACAACCAGTCTTCTAATCTCATCCCAGTCACATCGGGCGTCCCCCAAGGGTCTGTTCTTGGTCCGCTTTTGTTTTTAATATATATTAATGATTTACCGCAACATTTATCCTGTAATATTCGCATGTTTGCAGATGACTGCGTCATCTACCATTCCATCACTAACGTATCGGACCAATCTGCTCTCCAAAACGACCTTAACCGCGTGCTGCAATGGTGCGACCGTTGGTTAATGTCACTTAACTCTACTAAATGTAAAGTTATGTCCTTTCACCGCCGCCGCAATCCCCTTTTCTTTCCCTATACCATCACTACCACCCCCGTAGAATTAACCGAATCATATAAATACCTTGGTGTCACCCTTTGCAGCGATTCATCTTGGCGTACGCATATTACTAACATTACCTCATCTGCTAACGAAACCCTGGGATTCCTTAAACGTCAACCTCGCCACGCCCCTCAGGAAGTAAGACTACTCGCCCACAAATCACTAATAAGATCAAAGCTTGAATATGCATCCGCCGTCTGGGACCCTCACCAAGTATACCTCATCAACGCAATCGAAGCAGTCCAAAATCGCGCAACTAGATTCATTCATTCTTCATACTCGTACCATACCAGCGTATCACCCCTGAAAGCCGAATCAGGTTTACTTAGTCTCGCTTGTCGTCGCCGCATCGCTACCCTCTGTTTGTTTCACAAGTTATTTAATTCCCCCCTCTGTATCTCACCTTACATCGTACCTCCCACACGCATATCTCACCGCACCAGTCATCCTCTCCAGGTTGCTCGCCCACGCGCTCGCACTGTCACTTTTTCTGCGTCATTCTTCCTCCGAGCAGCTCCAGACTGGAACGGCCTTCCCCAACACATTGCTGCCATCACCTGCCCATCAATCTTCTTCGAAAATGTTACCAATCATCTCTCATCCTGAAGACCAGCACCTACGTTTGATTATTTTCGTAACCCCACCCCTTATGTAATACCCCCTAAAAGGGGGTCTTTAAGGTAATAAAATGAAATGAAAATGAAATGAAATGGCTGGACTGACCTTTCGGTTCACAAACTCACACTTTTCAACGCCTCTACAGCACTTATCGATTTATTCCTCCAGCACTTATGTATATGTGTATATGTATATATACACGTGCATATGCAGATGAATGAACCGTACTTAATCCAATTGATGAAAGAATCAAAGTTTCCAGGAACCCGCCGAAAGCCAATATAACGGCGGAGCCAGGATTTGAACTCTGGGCCTCCCAATGTCCGGTCGGGTGTTCTAACCTCTACACCACTCCTCCTTGACTTCCTGGCGTTTCCTATCTGTCTTATTAATGCACAAGAAACGACATGTATCCAATCGGAGGTGTTCTGAAAACACACGCCGCCGCGTGGAACACGGTACGACGCTTGGTGTCACGTGGTACGTGCTCGTTTGTGCTCCAGAAATCCTCCCAGAGTCCCACCGTTTGTCTCGTCCCGTGTACATGTAGTATTTGTTTGTTTCATGACCTTCAGAGACACGGTATCATCATCATCTGCGAAAATCAAGAGCCTCGTTATTGAATATACAACATGGGAACTTCACACCATTGCACGTAGTCTCCGAGGAGGATATAAATGAATATATGCAGATGAATGAACCGTACTCAATCCAATTAATCAAAGAATCAATGTTTTCAGGAACCCGCTGAAAGCCAAGATGACGGCGGAGCCAGGATTTAAACTCTGGGCCTCCCAATGTGCTAACCTCTTCACCACTCCACCTTGACTTTCTGGTGTTTCCTCTCTGTCTTATTAATATACAAGAAACGAAATGTATTCAATCGGAGGTGTTCTGGAAACATACGCGCGTGAAACGCGGTATATATATATATATATATATATATATATATATATATAGAAGAAAAGAACCCTTAGTGAAAACAGCAACAACGGACGATTTAATCTTCGACGTTTCGGCCGGAGTCCGGCCTTCGTCAGGAAGACGACGGCCGGACTCCGGCCGAAACGTCAAAGATTAAATCGTCCGTTGTTGCTGTTTTCACTAAGGGTTCTTTTCTTCTATACCCACGCCTCCGGCCCCCCGCCACCATGCCCGTTGTATATATATAAAGGGTGTTATTTTTTATTTGAAACAAATTTTTAAAAAAGGCGCCTTTACTGCTATGTGAATGCCGTCTTCACTATGTGTTTCTTGAGCTCGGCGGACATTCGAGAGGCGAACAACCGTCACAGTTTGGTGAGTCATTAACTAAAATCTGTTAATTAACTTTTTAATTATTGGCTTTATGGACCATGTTGCAATTGTAATTTTGAAGCCAGCCGTCCTGGAAGGCTATACCAACTTACACATTAAAAAAATGCAACTGGTTTTTAGATATCCGTCGACAATTTGTCCCCTTTCTATCATCCGATTCCAAAACTGAAAGTTCCAAGTGCGCCGGAAGCGCTGATCACGTGACGCTTGAAGAAGTGACGGTTTCGTAACGTACACTGCGGCTGTCACGGTGCGGCTCGAGGTATGCAAACTCGCGGGGGCGGTCTTTAGCGCTCTCGCTTTTAATGCGTAATTGCCCTCGGAGCTTCACTCGCGATTGTTTGTCGGCGGGGAAGGCGCTTCGCCAATAAGCGTAGGCGCACGAACGCTGACTCTGCCAGTCGACTTAAAAAAAGAAAATGAAACGCTACAAGAAAGAAGTCTTTGCTATTTATTATCTTCAGCGAAATAACTTCAGAGATCAGAATTGCTGATAATTTAAGTTTCTGGTGTGCTTAGACCCTAAGGTAATGTCTTACTACAAGTAATGTTCGAAATGGCGACCCTCCACTGCTACGAATGCCATGAATCGTTTCTTCATAGATTGAACCACCCGCTTCAGGACGTGTGATTCAATGTTGGCGCATGCTGAGACAATTCGGTTCTTCAGGTCGTTGACATCTTGGGGCTCAGTTGAATAGACTTCGTTTTTGATGTGACCCCAAAGGAAAAAGTCTAGCGGGGTCAGGTCAGGCGATGTTGGCGGCCAGAACATAAGTCCACCGCGCCCAATCTACTGCTGGGAAAAACAGGCGCTGAGGTAGCTCCGCGCACGCGACGAGAAGTGAGCTGGCGCTCCGTCATGCTGGAACCACGTGCTCCTAAGCTCGCTTAACGGGATATCGCAGATGAAGTCACTGACAGCACCATCAAGTATGTTGGCTGTGTATGACTGAGTTGTCAGTGTGCCTTCGAAAAAAAATGGTCCCACTATTCTGTCACGAAACATGCCGCACCACATATTCACTGACCACCGAACCTGATGGTTATGCTGGCGGAGCCAGTGAGGGTTGGAATCAGACCAGTAGTGCGCGTTGTGAACGTTCACGTTGCCATTTCGGCAAAAGTGTGCTTCGTCGGCCCAGAGTACATTAGTGAGAAAATCGGGGTCTTCATATGTTTTAATAAGGGCACAATTGCTAAACTCAAAGCGCTTCTCAAAGTCACACTCGCTGAGGTCCTGATGCAAAGATATGTGATACGGATGGAGCTTGTGCTTTCTCAGGACTTTCCATATTGAAAAGATGCTGCCTCCGGAATCTTCGACGACATTTCGGATGCTGATTTCGAGGTACGCTGGCACGTAGGCTAACACAGCGATTTCAAAATCTTCGTCCAAGACAGCTGCTTTCCTTCTTCTTTGACGATGCACAGACCCAGCGGACACAAACCTCTTGTCAACCTGGAAGACGGTGGATGGGGCAGGAACAGTGCGACCAGGGTGTTGGGCGGCATACAGCCTCGTGGCAAGACGAACGTCGCCATTCATTTTAGCATACTCCATAACCATTTGAACCTTCTCCGCAACTGAATGCCTCGACTGAATTTGCGCAGCCATTTTAACGCTACAACTGGCAGAGCCGGCGTTCGTGCGCCCACGCTATCTGACGAAGCGAATCCCCCGCCGACAAACAATCGCGAATGAAGCTCCGAGGGCAATGACGCATTAAAAGCGAAAGCGCTAAAGACCGTCCCCGCGAGTTTGCATACCTCGAGCCGCACCGTGACAGCCGCAGTGCAGATATGAGATCATGACGATTTGTACGTCACGAAACCGTCACTTCTTCAAGCGTCACGTGATCAGCGCTTCCGGCGCACTTGGAACTTTCAGTTTCGGAATCGGATGATAGAAAGGGGAGAAATTGTCGACGGATATCTCCAAACCAGTTGCATTTTTTTTAAATGTGTAAGTTGGTATAGCCTTCCAGGACGGCTGGCTTCAAAATTACAATTGCAACATGGTCCATAAAACCAACAATTAAAAAGTTAATTAACAGATTTTAGTCAATGACTCACCAGACTGTGACGGTTGTTCGCCTCGCGAATGTCCGCCGAGCTCAAGAAACACATAGTGAAGACGGCGTTCACGTAGCAGTAAAGATGCCTTTTTTAAAAATCTGTTTCGAATAAAAAGTAACATCCTGTATAAATATATATATATATACATATATATATATATAAGTTGGCTTTCTACGCAGACAATTTGTGTCGGCATATGATTTACGGAGATTGAGCAACGTTTTTAAAATGAAAAGACAGCAAACTTTTATGCTCATATGAATTTACGCCAACGTGAACGGATTGGCAGGCATGCAGAAAGGACACCAAAAAACTAAGCCCTAAAGCAAACATTGCAAAATTAATGTACAGATTATTCCACTGATCAGACGGTGTCCCTCAAGAGTATTTGATATTTTGTGGGTGTACAAAAAATATCCCTAAAACCTGGCTGACACGTGATTCACTGTTTAGCCCCCAACGTGCTTCCTAATGTTGACGATCGAAATTAAAAGCTGCCTTGAAATTGCGAGTTACGCAATGATTGAAAGTACTTTTATAATACTTTATATGTAAATATCCTAAATTTATCTTACACAGTGAGGAAAAGCAAATCTATGAAACTTCATATGTAGAAATAAACAGCTGTTCCAACATGGTTTGGATACTTACAGCGCACACCATACGTTCGAGCAAAATGCTCTGCTCTTCACATAAAATGGTTTGTGCTATTGCAATTTTCTTGGAACTCCTGTAATATGGGAGGGAGGAGCAAGTCTGCGCGGCCTGGTTATACGACCAATGGCAATTGCAATGTTGCAGGTTGCAGATGAAGCTGTGGAAACAGTGAAGTCGCTGCTTGAAAAGCCGCGTCGTTAGCGTGTACTGCCCGGCGTTGAGCGGGGAGTTTACAGGCAGAAGACACACGGCGGCCCACGCGTACAGGCTTTCGTCGATTCGTATAATTGTTAACGCGAAAAAGCAAAAAAGTCACAAACCCACAAGTATAACCCATAAGAAATCTTGGGCATGTATTTTTTATAAGCATTGTGAGAATTACTCACTGTTGCCTAAGAAGGGCGTTATTCTAGTTAAACCGCTTGAATCATAGCGTCTTGATATTTATAAGTACCAAAGTGTCAGCAGAAAAAAAAATGTAGGCAGTCTTTTTTTATACGGTCACTCGAACAAGAGAGGTACTTATAAGTCCGGAAAGGAGCTGGTAAATATACATCTTGAAGACGTTACTAAGCCTCGAATAGAAGATAAAGTCGTACCTGAAGTAAGTCCTGAAAAGCTAGTCTAGCGACTGTAGTCCGTTTGCTAGCAAAACTTTGAAACAGGAGGCTATTTTTCGTGCGAATTTTTTTTCAATTATAAAATGAATTAGTTGAGTAGTTCACGTATTCCTAAGCAACTGAAAACGGCAAAAAAACGCGAATAGAACAATAAGACGCCAGAGCACACTGTGGGAATTTTTTCTCTGACAGCTTAATTTGCCGTCAGCCACCATGGCCCACTATGCCCTGTTGCAGGTTTACGAAAGCAAGACAGGTTCCTCCCGCGAAGCCCTCCATACTTTCCACTTGGCGGAGCAAACGGCGGAGAGGAATCAAGACGAGGCAAGGAGGGATTCGCATCCTCTCCGACGTTTGTTCTGTTAAGTGGAAAAGGTGGAGGCTTTCGCGGGAGAAGGTTGTCCTGGTTTTGTTTACCTTCAACAGGAAACAGAACGGTGATTGGAAAAAAACAATTCTTTGGAAAAGTAGCAATGTTTTTGTCTTATTTTATTTCCACTCACTCTGTTAGCGGCGATGCCAGGTGAGCGTATCTCACCAAAAAAACGACGCACCAAAATACATTTTGTATACCTGCATTGGCGACACTCTTGATTGCGACGATGGGCACCTAGCTGAAAAAATCTGTTCCCAAAATGAATAAAAAGCGCTTGGAGATAGCGCGGTCATAAAGCTGCTGCATCGAGCGAATACCAATCCGTGACCGAGTGATCGTGAAGAACATGTACACGTAGGCGAATAACACCAAACGAAATGCTACGCTGTTCAGCACACATAATACAAACGTGGAGTACTTTCAATATGTGTAAAAAAATGCAACGACAAATTAAACTTTAGCCTAAATAACACACAGGTTTAACTTTTTATTTTGCCACAGAAGCTGCAAATATGTTTCAACTGGTGCTGTAGACAAGCAGGCTACTTTATTCCCCATGATGCGAGTATCAGCATCGACTTAAGTGTCAGTTTATTAGTGTAAACAGGTATATCGTGTAAATTATTATTTTTTAAAACAGAATAAATGGGATCGTCGGTTGTGTATTTTACCTTTTTGAAGTTGCATATATAAGCCACACTTTAATCTGAGGTGAAATCAGCAAAAAAGTTAGACACATACAGCACGAATATCATTTTGCAAAGTTAAGGTTTCCATTACAAGATGCATTATCATTCGTGCAGTTAACGTCAGTATCGAAGAAAATCTCCATCCTACTTAACACAGCTTAAGATTGGTGCATCCTATTGCATACACTTATGTTGTTTTTTTGTTGTTTTTTTTTGCTTTTTGCTAAAGAGCAGGAGGCTTCTCGAGCATAGCATTGTTGACGCTCATAATATTATGTTGCATGTACTAAAATAGCTTTTAATATATATTATTCTAAACAATTATGCCACAAGAAAATATGCCATGCATTTACACAACCTAAATAAAACCTACAGGAAGAAGTACTTCGAGAATATGGATCGTGAATATAAAGCTGAGGACAGACAATGTTGTAAAATCTTCACGGTACAAACCTGCCCAAATCATCGGTACGGATATCATCACCAGCAGGACATTCCAAGCCAAGGTCATACAACACCAGCCATACTTGAGTGTCCTCCTCTTCAGCGAGAAAGGAAAAGTGATAGATGTCGAGCAGCCCACAATAATTAGTCAACAAAAAATCGGATGCCTCACTGCTCACTCTTCACGAGAGTCCCAATGTACTGCAGCCTCAACAGTGCAATCAAAGGCATTCATATCTGATGAAGTATCCCCTGATCATGAACGTCGAGATAAAGTCTCCCCTGATAATGAACGTCACCAGTAAATATACTGCCGTAAGGAGGTCCCCTAGTGCCAGGCTCTTGATGTAGAAGAAGTGCAAGTCATTTTGTTCTCGAAACACAAATCGCCCCACCAGGACCACCAGGTTCCCAAACAGGCGGCAAGGGACATTAACCAGACTGACACTCAAAACACGATGTTCTCAAGGAGGTGTGCAGGGCTGCTGATGTTGTTGCCTCCTGCTTGCAGATATAGACGTAGATTGCTGAATAGAACATGCTGAAGACGCACTTCAAAATGGATGCTTGGGCCTTTTGGTAAGGCATGATTAGTAAAACTGCGCATCAGACGGGGCAGAGGAGAAAATACATAATCGCTGAAATTACAACTGAAGTTTAATCGTCAAGGCGCGACCCTATACTCGATGACCAAACAAGAAAAAGACATACACACACACATACACAGTGAGACATCATCAGATCCCTAGCACCATCATCGCGAATGCTGTTGTCGGGCAAGGAAATCTAACTCTATCAGACATCCAAACAAACGGGACGCTTACACAATCATCCTTTACGCGCGCAATCATCTCGGTTCGATAATATCGGGGGTGAGGGCATTGCCACTTCTTTCAATGACAGAACCTTTTTTTTCTTTTTTTGAAATCTGCATCAAATTGACATTTACGAAAATGAATGTCCAAGTGCCCTGATGCCACCACGTTTAAATTGTACAATTTTTCTATCAACTAATCACTCAGGAATCTGTGAGTCTGGCCTATGCACTGTTCACGATAGGAAAGCGGAATGAAATAAAAAATTTTTTTGTGAGTTCAACAAACCGATATTGATGCCTTTTTGTGCAACCCAGAGATCCCCCGGCTTTAAGATTGACAATTCAACAAAGCTTAGATAACTTGTTCGTTTAAGAAAAGACAACGGTGACGTCTACTCGCTTTCCTACTTTCTTTGTGCTATGGAAAAACATCCAAATATAGAACCACATAAAATAGTATATTTTTTTCTTTGGGAACGTCTTCTACACCATTTAAACTGCTTTCTATTTAAAAAAAATCAATAAAGTGCCTGCGACCGTTGTGAGTAGGTGTTCCATGTACTCCACTATCCGAAGGTGGGAACCTTGAGTGTGAAAGCTAACCTGTGCTCGATAGTAACAGGACTTCTATAAAGCGTTCGTTAAGATACAAATTCACTACGCCCCTCTTTACAAATTTAGTATAAGCAGATTGGTAAGATAAAAGTGTCTTCAGTCCACTGGGTTCGTACGACCAACAAAACCGTTCTTCCAAGAAATGAAAACGGCGGTTGAGGAAATGTATAGACCCATTAGCAGCGAACTCGTGAGTTAAAATCAGTGGGGCTAGATAGTCACATCGGTCACGTCATGGTGTCTAGAATCCAAAATCACAAAAAATCTTTCGCATATCTAACAGCTTTGACCGCATTTGCATCGGCTAAAATGTGAAATAGTCATATGTCGTGGTGAGCAAGGTACTTGTCGCTGAGAATGGATGCAATGCAATACCCTGTGTACACTCCGCTTATTTGTAAAAAGGTGCTTTGTCACCATCTGGCGAAATTGGATTTGAGATAAAGGAGAGTGATTCGGAGAAAGTCACCAACCGTCACGCCAGTTGCACTCTGAAAGGCGATATACCTAAATTGATATATGCACTCCTCGACGCATTAAAGTCGTTTGCCGTGGGGCAAAAATTAAAACAAATATTTTATGTACACAGAGAAGCCATTGAAGCTTTTATTGTAATGGTCACTTAAAAACCGAATAAGGAGGTATGAGTCTTTTAAGAGAAAGAAGTCGTCAACGGTCAATAGGTCCAACTTCTTTTGCAAAAGCAGGGCAACTGATGTTTGGCAGGTTCCTTGTTTGCAGACTATTCCCTTTAAAGGGCAGTCAAGCTCATGGGTTTTTGCAGTGAAAAAGATATTCAAACTGAGGTTTTCTTCTACCATCGGTGGACCTTAGCAAGTGACTCAAATCAAGCCACCGACACAATTTCTGAGTATCTTGACTTTTTCACGAAAGTATTGTTAACACATATGAAAGTACATTCAATTGTGTCGCTAGCTTTTTTCCCCTGCACATTCTTTGCAATGACAACACAACCTTTCTCTTCATCAGCCGATAACAAAAAATATATTGTAATTTTAATTATAATTTAACCACTGTTGTTGGCAGACAGTTCAGAAGAGGCCTGCAGCGCAACAACACATCAACGCCATTCGACGTACACCGAATACTCTCAGTCTCTGGCGCACATCTGGACACTTGCCTGACGCAGGTGAGCAGTTCCGGTAACGTCTTCCTAGTCTCAAAGGTGAACTTCAGTCCCTTGCCGAGGACCCTGAAGTATCCGGGATGAGAAGGAGTCAGCGAAGAGTGATTAGTTCTCAGAAAGACGTCTTCTGAGAAGTGCACATTCTACGAACTCAGAAAAGCTGCTAGCAGCGCTATGGTACAGTAGCGGGTTCGCGTTGCCCTGCAATATGGTTTATCTAAAGATTATTTTGCTAGAAATTGTTTTTAACACAATGCCCATTCGGTTTTGAATTTATACCAATAAAATATGAAGTTCATAGGTTTTTGGAAGTTTAATCAGCGTGCTATGCACAGAACTTAAGAAATATCTAAATGCTGCTATCTAAATGTCCCACATACATTTATTGGCCGGAACGTCTCGAGAAAATTATTGTTCTCCACTTATGTGGTGGCAACATGTTTTTTTTTTTTTACAAAGTAATTAACCGCTCCTAAAATTTTGCCCAACTTAAGTAACTCTGCCAGCAGCTTGACATAATATTTAAAATAAAAAGGCTTAGCAACAATTCGCTGAAAATATATACGCGACAAGCTTTCCAAACTCTTGAACTCTTTCTACTTCACTAAGCGCTTGAGACAAGCTAGTGTTGTGGAGTCTCATTTGAAAGAATAGAAATAAATTTATAATCGAAGTAGTAGTGCTGAAGTACAATATGCAAATCGTGTTTTGTCAATAGGCAACACAACTAGACCGTACCGATGCGGGGGATAAGAGTAATACAAGATATCTTAAACAATGAATACAACGAAAATTCCTGCAAAGATCTGTATGGTCTGGGAAGTGTGCGCGAAATTGAGGTAAAATAGAAACACCAAACCGGGTGAGTTACGTGACATGTTCGAGGTATGTGCAAGCTGGTGACGTGATACAAAAGCTAGCGTAAACACTTAGTTGCGAAGTAAGCCGTTGAAGCGAGACTTAACAATTGAAAGGAACTTTTTGAAATAACGAGAATTAAAGGTGTTTCGCATCTGTTTTACATGTGTTTAAAGATGTTTAGATGTTCTATATAAATATACATAGCAATAAGCGAATTAATCTTCCAAGATTAATTCAGTAGTGTAGGGGAGCTTCTTTTTTTTTGCACTAAACTTTCCGCAGAAAACTTCCGTAGGTAAAAGAAACCAATATATGGCTGACATAAAATGCGAAATAACAACGGAAATAAATAGCAATTGAACACTACGAGGTGCCTTATTAGCAAACCTGCCTTATAATTTTTTTAATTCTGTGGCTGGGATTGTTTTCATTGTATTTTGGTGCTGGAAATGAGTGAATCTCAAATTTATATTTTGAAATATTTGACATCAGCTTCTATAGGGTCGTTGGTACCGGGAGAGAGGAGAGGCAGGGAGCTGAATTATGTGCACTCAGATAATTAACTGTTTCTTGTGGGCTGTTGAAATGTCATGAACACACAGTTTGGCAAGGATACTTTTTTAATGTTTTTTTACATTTTGTTTTTAAAGTTTTCTGTTTTACGTCAAGGGCTTTTCATATTTTCACATCAAACTTACTCAAAGCGCCCACTTACAGCACTACAGGATCATTCAAACCAATTTCGGAAGAAATACTAAAGTGTGATCGACAAACTATGGCAAGTAAGCAACAACCAAAGAAACGATTTTGTGCTCATACATAAGAACACAGCAGAAAATAACTAAAATACATGCAAACTCATCAAATCTCACTATTGACACTGCGAACAGCGGATATGATCGCCCACGGACACACTTAAAAAGAAACTCGTTTTTATTTGTCATATTGAGCAAATCACGCAATTCTCCTTATAAAAACCGCATGCCAATTATTTGGGTATAATTTCGCCTAATTGTGTTCGAAAGTGGCAAATAAAATTTTGATCTCTGCCAAGTCACCAAGGTCTCCTAACACAAGCGGGCGAGGTGCAGGGCAGTCCACAACGCAGTCAAAAGTACCGCGTCAGCGCAGCCAACACCGCGCTTCCTACGTCATGATCAGGCCAATGTTTCGCATGTGTTTTGCTTCTGTTTCCTAGCAAGACCGACGGGCGGTGCTAGCAGCCCGGTCGTAGTTTTTCACGTGATTCGCGGAACACGCACGCGCCGCTGGGTTACGTTCGTGTCAGCGTTCCCCTTGAACGTTACCACCTGAAAGGCAAGACCTGCCCATTATATGATCGTTAGTGGATTTCGGGCCTGCCCCAAGCGGCAACAAGCTGATGCTTGACGAGACTAGCCGCAAAGAGTTAGACGCTTCCGTCGTGGCGTCCCCGTGTGCTAGTGTCTCACGAGCGCTACGCCAGTACACGGTGACGCCACAGCGGAGGTGTCTGCCGCTTTGCGGCTACTCTCTCCAGGTATCAGCCGGTTTGCCGCTTCAGGTGGGTTGGGGACCACTAACGATCACGTTTGGGCGCGGGTGGAGGGTGATGTGCAGGGCTTGTATTCTTGGTGGTATTGGCTGACAGCGCTGAGCGTATCGTGCTTCGTCGCGAACAAAAGACATTGCGCCCGTAGCTGCCCTAATAACAGGTTCATGAACCCATTTTATGTATACTGCAAAACAATCCGTACTTTACGTACGTATACTGCAAAACAAGCTGAGGAACGAATCTGTATTTACGAAGGGAAATAATAGTAAACCTTTTGCGTGCTACGATGGGACCCCACTACAGCTTCATGAGATCAACATGACCGACATTGTCCTTCGGTTACGTCTCTGCGACGTCAAAGGGACATTTTTCCGGCGTGCCCGCCGCGCCCATTTCAACTTCAAGCAGCAAAAAAGTCGAAGACACCCAAGCACTTTCTATAAGTTGTGAAAGCGAAAGCATGCCATCTTCGACGTATCGCTTCCGCATTGCGTTGGTGAAAGGCCTCGGTCTCTTGTTGACTGAGAGGCTTTTAATCGCGATCCGCTTCCGCCTCACGCTTTCGAAAGGCTTTGTATTGTCTCCTAGCGCGTTGCGCAAATACTCGTTCCGCCCGCCGTGTATTGGTAGAACATACAACGATGGTGGATTTCGCTGCCTGCCTCCTCGCTGGTTGTGCTGCGCTATTCCACCCCCTTAGTTTGTCGGCGGTGTACTTACGTGGACGGGCAGTTCTCGCTACTGCGGAAATTGCGGCTGCCGACAATGAGATGATTGAGGCGCCGCCATGTTCCTCGGCGTCGGGAGGAGCAGAAGCGGCCGATCGCGCGCCACCGTGTTCCTTTTACCGTCGCGGGGCCCCTCAGCGCCATGGGGCGGCGTTCCTTGAGACTATGACGCACGCCAGCCAATGGGAGCCTCGTTCCTTCGAACTATGACACGCGAAAACCAATGGGAGCCTATCCTTTAAATTGCAGCTACAGACGGCAGGCTTGGCTCTATTGGGATTTAGGTGCCTTTTGGCGAGGCTTCAAAAGCTGATAACGCCGGTTTGCTCCATGGCACAGTCAATGCTTTCGCACATTATTCAGTAACAAAAAAAAACATAAAACAAATTTAGTACTCCAAATTACTTGCCGCAGAACGGCCCCTGGATCTACTTATTCGCAGGAAGAGCGACAACGACCACGGCACTGCCGACCAGCCAGGTTCCGCAGGTGAGGCCAAGCAGCTGGGCGCTTCGGCGCTCCTTTCCCATTACCGGTTGTCTTGCTAAAAAAAAATTAACGTACGTAGTATTTTTTTTTGCTTTTTCGAAGTGAACCTTTTTATATGATTAGCGGTACTAAGCTCTAACCTCATTTTTAGTCTTGGAAGGCCACTCAGGTCCAATCATCGTCGTCTTGGCACTTTCATAGCGGCAGGCGGTGGTGGCGGATGCTCTAGTCGCTTTTGATCTGCAGTTTCGTTTGAAGTATATATCTAATAAACTCCGATTAAATAACTGTCGCTTCAGATGGCATTTCAAAATTATGTTTCAATTATGTCCCTCTTATTTCAACGTGATGGTGAATTTCACGTTGGAACGTTAACAACCGTAGAAATCTCCTGGGAGCTATATAATGCGAAGCCTGCCCAGCGCTACAACCGCCGTGCGTCGCGCCAGCACCGAATTGCGACGGGATTCGTAAAGGCGGTTGGACAAGATCGGTCCTGAAGCCAGAGATTAGTGAGAAAAAGTGTGTCAGGCGCCGTCAGATATAACAGACTACGAACGGAACGGAGCCGGTGGAGCAGACGACACTTGCGGAGCTCTGCTCTGCCGCCTGGCCCCGCATGCCAGCTACATAGCGCCATGATGTACCACGTGGTTGAGCCTCACCAAGACGACATGGCAGCAATGTTGCCCGCATCAAGCAAAGTCTTGATTTCGGTTTGTAATAATATTTAAATGACGACTGTACAAATGATAGTAAACTTTTTGGGAAAAAATTACGTAGAGCTACTCATTAATATTTTCCAACATATAATCCTCCATTATTCCGAAATCTATGGCATTGACCGGAGTTGCCCTTTAAACACATAGATGTCCAAGGCGCTCTATAGTGCCATTCTCTGTAGTACCATTGTGTATTTCGAACAGATGCCACATAGGATATCTCTAGTCGTAATATTTAAACTTTCAACGCCTGTTGCAGGGGCCACGTTCCCATTCATTAATGCTCTATTATTCCTTCATAGGAGATTACTCCCAACAAGGAAAATGGTCTCTGATTGACATATTTTCCCCACTCACAGTCATCCTGAGCCAACCGATCATTCCCTCGTTCGACCCTAACCCATTTTTTAAAAATATGATTATGCCTGACCCAATTCAATCTTATATTGTATCTCGACTTTTTAGTCTACAATCAGAGTCCATGACCCAACAGATAATTTTTTTTTCATCTTTTGATGGGGTTATCCTAAGATATATATATCCGGTTGATCAATTCCTTCAAAGCGCATGTACTCTGAAAGTTAGTGCTCAAGTAGATGGTGCCGGCAAATTTTCTGAAAAGGCACATTTGGAATTTTTAATGGATTCACAAGCACATTGCAAAAATACTAGTGTGTATCGAAATTTTCGCAAGCCATGTTACAATCTTGCTAATGTGGAGTTGAAAAGAAGGAAACCTTTGTGGTCACATATGTCTTATACTGCAAAGAGATGCAAGCACTTGAGGGGAGCATGATTTCGAAACGTTTCCGGGAAAATTCCTGATATGAGAAGAACATGTTCAGATATGCACAACACAGAGAAAGAGTTAAGGTAAATCTAATAATATGCACAGAGAATATATACATATCACTCTTTACAAAAATTGTGTGCCGATGCAAGAAATCACTGTTCTGCAAAACAATAGTTTGAAGAAAAAAAAAACTTTCTTTGGTAATTATAATTCATAAAGCAGGCTTCGACCATAATCGCTGTAACTAGATGCAAAGTTTACAGCATTTCCGGAAAAAAGAATATACGAACTATCTTTAAGAAATAGTTACTCATAGTTTGTCTTGCTTACTTTAAGTGCTAATTGAAACAGTAGCACGAACAACTTAGAAATCTACGCCATTCGCAATTGTTCCAGGCTTTCGAGATAAATAGAGCCGGTGTTTTTTTCGTTGAAGGCAGTTCCAAGCGTCTGAACGCGCTCGGTCAACCCCAAGCACAACTTGGCTAAACAGTCTGATGAAACATTTATTGATTTTCCAACGAAGTTAATTCAAGGGGGAAAAGTACGCCGGCAACCTGGATGGCAAAAATCATTGAAAAAAAAAGCAAAAAACCTCAGACTTTTACTGCGATTGAGATTGTGTCACGCCCTGTCCGTTGTTTTTACTTCTCCCAATCTCAGGTCTTCTTTCAAATAAGGTTTTTTTCTCAAACGGCGTATAGACAGAGCCAATAATTCCTCTAAAATGTTTACGTAATTTTTTTTTTAACTTGTAGGCGAATAAATAGGTTTAGGCTTGCTAGATGTATCTTGAATGTACCTAGTAGGAACAATGCCCATTCCGAACTTTTCTAGTTTTTTTCTTTATAAATATAACTAAGTCTTGCAAGGAGCGAAAGTAAACCGGTGACCTTGCGAGGAAACATCTTCATTATCTGAACGCTCCCTTTTTTGGGATATTCTTGTTAGGGTATCGAGAGTGGGTGGTTTGAGGGAGGCGGGATGTGAAGAGAGAGCGTGGTCTTTTGCTCGGTTTACATGCACTTGACGAAGTTTATCATCTCGGGTAGCTTGGCGGTGTGTGTCTGCTGTTGGTGTGGTATCTGGGTGCAGGTCAGTCAGGCTGGCACAGTTCAGCCATATGTTCGGCGGCACGTTTTCTTGTCTGCCTTCTTTCCTGTCTGTGGACGTCTATAAATTGCTGTTCCCTCGCAAATGCACACGGCAGCGTTTGAGATTTTGTACCGTCTTGTCCGTTATTTTGTTTCTCCTTATCTCAGGGTTTAGATTTTGCTGCTAACAATGATGTTGGAATACTCATGGCTAGTATTTTGACTACTACGAATCGTTCTCGAACAGCTGTTGAGTCGTGAATACATTCAACGACTCATGGTTTAACGTTGCAACACAATTGTTTGACCTTTTGTTGACATCAAGTATACGAATCTTTTAAAACGCAGCTCTTAGGCGCCGGTTTTCGGTTTGAGTGGCGTCGCCGTCGCCGTTGCCGTCGGCGTAGCCGAGGCGACTTTTCGGCATGATGACGTTTCAGCACCATGCCGAAACGTCCTCGCGGGGTCACGTGATCCCCCTGAGGACAAATGACACTCCTCAGTACCTCCCTCAGGGGGTCATGACAGGGGCCACATGACCCCCTTTGGGGGGTCCTCAGGATCCCTCTCAGGACCCCCCTCAGTGCCCCACGTGACCCCTCTCAGGACTTCCTCAGGGGGTTCCCAGGACCCCCGCAGGGCCCCACGTGACCCCCGTGAGGTCACGAGGATCACATGACCTCACGGTTACGCCGACGGCGACGCCGACGCCGACGCCGACGCCGCTTGGTGGGAGGAGTAGCGGGCAGGATGAGGAGGAGGGACGAGGGGTATACCCTCCCCTCAGTACCCTTCCCTCGTCCTCCTCAAGAGCTGCGCTCTAATTCGGCGTTACAGGGAGTTGTAAATGGCTTTCATTTTTTAGAGCTACAAAATATTTATTTTTCTACAACTTTCATATTTGCCGTAATAATAAGGATAAGTTGACGGCACAATATACGGAGTGGGCCTAGAATTGGTTTTCCTTGTGTTTATATGCGCTGTACATAGAAACTACTCCCTCGGAAAGAGTGGTTCTCAGCCCTTCAGATTCGACTCAGCGGTATTCACCACATTGAGCAAGACCGTACTGTCACAATGGTGCTCATCGCGCACAATGGGGTTTTCAAGTCTGAGATCACAGGGTACATCGGCCCACCGGTACACTTGGAGATGAAAAAACCAGCAACCCCCAAGTTTCTTAAGGCCCGGGAAGTACCGTTTTCACTACGGCCAATTGTTAAATGCGAATTGCTAGCATTGCAGAAGCAAGGCATTATAGAGCCGGTTCAACACTCCGCGTGGGCAACGCCTGTCATGGTTGTCAGGACGAAAGATAGATCCTTGAGACTGCGAGGATTACCGCAGTACTGTGAACGACGCAGCAAAGCCGGCATCCTACCCGCTTCCGAAACCGAAGGAGGCTCTATCAAACCTTCAAGAAGGAACTGTTTTTTCGACGCTCGATCACCCGTAAGCGTATCAGCAGCTGCGAGTAATAGATACCACTGCCGAAATACTGACGATCAACACGATCAATTGGCTCTAGAGAGTAAAGAGACTACTTTTCGTAATTGCGGACGTCCCAGTGGTATTTCAACGGGTCATGGAAACCACACTAGCAGCCATCACGGGCTTTAGCGTTTGCCTTGACGATTAATCATCACCGGAAGAACTCCAGATGAGCACGCGTGTCGGCTGGATGAGGTACTTTCACAACTGAAAAATGCGGGGCTACAGCTCAAGCAAAGCAATTGCTTCTTCGGCGTGAAAAAGGTAAAATCATTAGGTCACCGCATAAACGCAGAAGGAACTCATCCGACCCAGGACAATATCCAAGCAGTAGTCGAAGCACCAGAACCAGAGAACAAGACGCAGTTACAGTCTTTTTAAGGCCTCATGGCGTCTTACTACAGGTTTTTAAAGGATCGCGCAGCACTTGCGAAGTAGCTGTATGAACTACTTGAACTGAACAAAGGGTAAAGGTGGGAAGAAAAGCACCGAAGGGCTTTCAAAAAGCTGGAAGATCTAGTAGCGAAGTACACTGTGCTCGCACACTAGGATGCAAAACGACCTCAAGTGTTGTCTTGTGACACCTCATCATATAGAGTGAGAGCCGTACTTGCGCAGCAAGATGATGATGGGCGGTAGGACCCGATCGCCTTTGCATCCAGAACGCTATCCAGTGACAAGCAAAGCTATTTTCAACTTGATAGTGAAGGCCTCGCCATCATGTACGGAGTTCACAACTTCCATCAGTAGATCGCTGGGAGGACTGTGACCATATTCACAGTCCATCAACCTCTTCTAGGTATCATCGGCTCCAACAAGCCTGTTCCACAAGTATTATCACCGAGGCTGACTAGATGGTGCGTGAAGCTGGCAGCCTACCACTGCGACCTAAAGTACAGGCCAGGAAATCGTCACCAAAACGCAGGCGCTATTAGTCGGCTTCCATTACAACACATATAAGATCGAACAGAATCCCCCTGGTGACATCTTGATGTGTTTGCAACTTTTAAATGTTCCGCCATACTCCAGGGGCTATGGTAGAGTCATTCCAGGAATTAGAATGAGAAGTTCAACATGTGTTAAAAAACCTAACGAGTGGTACTGTATTATTTAAATGTCGAAATTTATATCGCTATGCCCTCGTCAGTAGTTTCCTTGAGGTCATCAAATTTGAACGCAAGATACAGAATACATTCAGCTTGTACTGGAAAGCCTAGCATGGTTTGAACTCACAAAGCGTTGAAAGCTGAGGTATAGAACACATATTGTTTTGTTCGAATATACTTTCATTCGTATGGTACTCTTGTCACTTCGCTTTGTCGCAAATAACTTTTACTTAGTCAATTCGTTTCGTTGCACTCATTGCTTAGTTGCTCATAACGATGCCGGCATTCGAGACTGGTCGGAAAATTTGGCAGTATCTGTCTCAGTGGAGCTAGAGTTGGTAACTTAATAGCCGATACGGTGTGTCCCAGCACACAATTATAAAAACATAACTGGTCTCAGGCATCTATCTATACGCTCAAATTGAAAAATGTTGACAGTATTTGTTAATAAAAAGTCGTGTGATCAATATTTGAAATTGGGTGTGATGTCTGCCCTAGTGTGAACTTGTTTATCCGGAACGATTGTCAAACAAGGACGCCACTCTCTCAACCCTCTCCTCGCGTTTTTTTCTTTTTTTATTTTTTTCCGGAGAAACAAACTTTATAGTAGTGTGTAACGTTCAAGTCGAATTTCAGGCGTAACTGATAAGATGGAATGTACCAGCTCATATTAGAACTGTTGTAAACCTTTTAATGTAGTGTTATTTGCTTTCGTTGTATGTGTGAATGCATATGTTGTATCCCACACCTACTTGGGCCTTCAATTACCTGTAGCATCCTCGAAAGTAAAAAAAAAAAAAAAAAACTCAGCGAACGAAGGTGTCGAAATGGGTCAGTTGTTTCCCCTGGTATTTTGTCTGAGCAGTAATTCATTTTCACCTTCAACGTCTTGGAACTTCCGTATTAGATTTTTTTTTTCAATCGGTCTTAAAATACAATGGGCGGTGCTTTGCAGATTTCTCCGCGTATCTGAATCGGCGGCTGAAATAGTCTCGATGCGAATTTCATGGCGGCTTGACCTGCTGCGTGTGAAAAAGTGCCTACACTCCATGAAACCTAGAGCGCCTGCTTTCCCGCAAGGCACTTGGGATAGCTGACCGCTGTAATCTACGAAGGGATATCGACCAATGGCAAGGTTTGTAATATGTTTAAGCTAAAACAGAACAGTCGGCATTTTTTTTAGGTACGTTATATACATCAAAGTAGAAATGTGGGCTAGTTGGTTCATGATCAGTATATACAGCGCCAAAAAACGACAGGACAAAGAGGAGAGTAAACAGGACAAGGCGCACTTGCAACTAAAGTTTATTTAGCAAAAAACAGATAAAATATAGGCCGTTAAAAAACGCCTATTCATCCCATCAATCCAGAAGACCTCTTGATAAAATCAAACTCTTTCCCTGAGAGGGCAAGGGAAGGCTCGCTAACGCATTCACCTCCCTTTGCTCTAATCTCAAACGCCTCGTGCACTTCTCGGCATATTTTATCTTTCTATTTCGCCAGAACCTTCACATCATGCAAAACTGGTAAGCACGGGCTGCGACTACAATGAACAGCTAGATACCCGACGGGCTTGCTCTCCTAGCTGCCGCATGTTCCCGGGCGCGATCATTGACACATCTACCAGTCTGGCCGATGTACATGGAGCCGTAAGTCAGCGGAATTTCATAAACCACTCCGACGGCACACTCAGCATATTTAGTTTTGTGTTTTGTACCGCACTGCTCCATGTCTGTCTGGGGATTATTGATTCTACGGCACAGGCGCGCCATCTTTTCCGGAGATGAAAATACTACGGGTTCTCTAAACCGCTGTGCAACTTTGTTTAAATTATGGGACATGGTATGCAAGTACGGAATAATTACCGGTCTCGTTTTCGTCTTCTCTCTTGCCCGCTTGGTTGCCCCTTTGAATTTTTTTAACAATCCTTCCGCAACCTCAGTCAGGCATCCTTGTGGGAAATCTGCCTTCTGCAGGCATAAAATCTGTATATTAAAGCTGTCTTGCACAGAATGTTCACAAGATTGTTTTAGGGCCATCTCCAAACACGTGCTAGCAATGCCCCTCTTTACTAATTTTGAATGGGCAGACTCGTACGGCAGGATGCGTTTCTTAGATCTTGGCTCATACGCCCAACATATGTGGCTCTCCAGAAACCGTAGTTTTAGGTCAAGGAACTGTAGTGTCCCTTTTATCGGCTTCTCGCGCGTAAACCTCAGACCTCCAGAACACGAGGAAAACACATCGAGCATCTGGGTTACAACGCCATCCAGCGGTCGCTCTGCCAATTCGCTGAACACAAGGTAATCATCAACGTACCTATAAATCTTAATGCTGTTGTCGTGCCCCAGCTTCTCGGCAATGGTGTTGTCACATTTGCTTAAAAAAATATCGGATAGCACCGGCGCGATACACGACCCGATACAAATGCCCTTCTTTTGGACTTACATATTACCTTGAAAGGAAACTTACGTGTGCTACTGATAAAAAGACAACAGTTCCAAAAAACTCTCCGCACTGATGCCACTTGAATTGGCAAATGACACCTCACCGTTCCGTTCTATGCATTTTCTAACCCTCGAAAAGAGATGGTCGTGCGGGATAGAATGAAAAAGATCTTCCATATCCAAAGAAAAAGCACTACGCATCCCATTAGCGTCTCCCTTCAAATAATCAATAATCGTTTTCAAACTTCTAACCAAGAAAGGGTCGTGTAGTTCCAAGCACGACAGGTGTTTGGCGAGAAAGCTGGACAGCTGGCATTGCCAAGATCCCCTCTCTGTAACAACCGCTCTAAAAGGAACACCTATCTTATGCGTCTTGGCAGAAAAGAAAATGTCTAAATGGAGTCCCTTGCTAGATTGCACACTTTTCAGAAGTCCAGGAAGGTTCATTTCACTGCAAAGTTCCTGAGCGCGCGTCTTAAGTTTGGTCAAAGGTCCCGGACTCACTTTCTTGAAGTTCTTGAGAACAGACTGCTGAGCCTTCTCATGGTACAAGTCCCGCGGCGCCACTACAAAGCCACCCTCCTTATCTGACGTAAGCAGTTTTAAGTCTTGGTCTTTAAAGTAGTCTACGATTTGCGACGTTTTCTTGCACCTCACAGCTTGTCCCGAAGTACGCAAGAGCACATCAACACTGTCCGCCACTCACATTTCCTTTTCTTCAGGGCTTGTTTTCTCCGGTATGCCTCTCAAGAGGATGCTACCCAGATGACGTCAACGCTCTCTTCCTTGGTGCATAGCCTTCCACCAGTCACGCCAAAAGAATCTGCCGAATTCTTCGATCCGAAGCATGGAAGCAGGTAGAAAGGTACAGACAGTGCCTTTGCGTCTGTTGCTATCAATGGGGTGCAGCACGAGAACCGTCTGAGAGAGCCTATAGGGATCATATAAGGACTGCCGCTCAATATACGGAATTCTTCTGGCAGCAGACGAGGCTGACGCTTCCAAAGAAGCAAAAACGAGGGGAACCACGGCAACAAGTTGCTACACTCGGGGATGTTGTACTTCCCCCTAACATCAAGTCAGCACTGGACAAGGGACCCAAGTTCAGCTAGGAGCCCAAGCTGCGACCTGTTGCCAAACTGGCTCTCTTGAGAGGCATAGCGGAGAAAACAAGCCTTGAAGACAAGGAAAGGTGCGTGACGGACGGTGTTGATGTGCTCTTGCGTACTTCGGGACAAGCTGTGAGGTGCAAGAAAACGTCGCACATCGTAGACTACTTTAAAGACCAAGACTTAAAAGTGCTTACGTCAGATAAGGAGGGTGGCTTTGTAGTGGCGCCGCGGGACTTGTATTATGAGAAGGCTCAGCAGGCTGTTCTCAAGAACTTCAAGAAAGTCAGTCCGGGACCTTTGACCAAACTCAGGACGCGCGCTAAGGAACTTTGCAGTGAAATGAAACTTCCTGGACTTCTGAAAAGTGTGCAATCTAGCAAGGGACTCCATTTAGACATTTTCTTTTCTGCCAAGACGCATAAGATAGGTATTCCTTTTAGAGTGATTGTTACAGAGAGGGGATCTTGGCAATCCCAGCTGTCCAGCTTTCTCGCCAAACACCTGTCGTGCTTGGAACTACACGACCCTTTCTTGGTTAGAAATTCGGAAACGATTATTGATTATTTGAAGGGAGACGCTAATGGGATGCGTAGTGCTTTTCCTTTGGATGTGGATGATCTTTTTTATTCTGTCCCGCACGACCATCTCTTTTCGGGGGTTAGAAAATGCATAGAACGGAACGGTGAGGTGTCATTTGCCAATTCGAGTGGCATCAGTGCGGAGAGTTTTTCGGAACTGTTGTCGTTTTATCTGTCGCACACGTATGTTTCCTTTCAAGGTGATATGTACGTCCAAAAGAAGGGCATTTGTATCGGGTCGTGTGTCGCGCCGGTGCTATCCGATATTTTTTTAAGCAAATGTGACAACACCATTGCCGAGAAGCTGGGGCACGACAACAGCTCAGAGATTTATAGGTACGTTGGTGATTACCCTGTGTTCAGCGAATTGGCAGAGCGATCGCTGGATGGCGTTGTAACCCAGATGCTCGATGGTTTTCCTCGTGTTCTGGAGGTCTGAGGCTTACGCGCGAGAAGCCGGTAAAAGGGACACTACAGTTCCTTGACCTAAAACTACGCTTTCTGGAGAGCCACATATGTTGGGCGTATGAGCCAAGATCTTAGAAACGCATCCTGCCGTACGAGTCTGCCCATTCAAAATTAGTAAAGAGGGGCATTGCTAGCACGTGTTTGGAGATGGCCCTAAAACGATCTTGTGACCATTCTGTGCAAGACAGCTTTAATCTACAGATTTCAGGCCTACAGAAGGCATGTTTCCCACAAGGATGCCTGACTGAGGTTGCGGAAGGATTGTTAAAAAAATTCAAAGGGGCAACTAAGTGGGCAAGAGAGAAGCCAAAAACGAGACCGGTAATTATTCCGTACTTGCATGCCATGTCCCATAATTTAAAGAAAGTTGCACAGCGGTTTGGAGTACCCGTAGTATTTTCAGCTCCGGAAAAGATGCCATGCCTGTGCCGTAGAATCAATAATCTCCAGACAGACATGGAGCAGTGCGGCACAAAACAGAAATCCAAATATGCTGAGTGTGCCGTCAGACTGGTTTACGAAATTCCGCTGACTTGCGGCTCCGTGTACATCGGCCATACTGGTAGATGTGTCAATGATCGTGCACGGGAACATGCGGCAGCTATGAGAGCAAGCCCGTCTGGTAATCTACCTGTTCATTGTAGTCGCTGCCCGTGCTCACCAGTTTTGCATCATGCGAAGGCTCTGGCGAAATATAAAGATAAAATATGCCGAGAAGTGCACGAGGCGTTTGAGATTAGAGCAAAGGGAGATGAATGCGTTAGCGAGCCTTCCCTTGCCTTCTCAGGGAAAGAGTTTCATTTTATCAAGAGGTCTTGTGGATTGATGGGATGAATAGGCGTTTTTAACGGCCGATATATTATATGTTTTTTCCTAAATAAACTTTAGTTGCGGGTGCGATTAGTCCTGTTTACTCTCCTCTTTGTCCTGTCGTTTTTTGGCGCTGTATATACTGATAGTTATGTACATTTTTTGCAGTCTAGTCGTTTGCAGAGCTCCACCCTCTAATTTGCAGCGATTGCTTCCCTCAAGTGTTCTACGGGAAAGCAAAAGCACCAGATTTCTTAGATTGTAGGTTCCACTCTATTCCTCCGAGGAAACATAAGCTTACCAGTCGTTATTTTATATTTTTTCCGCTTAACTCTCCCTTTTTTTTTGTTTGGTTTCTTTTTATTAAGTTTACATGTCTGTTTAAATTACGCAAAGGTGGTTCATTTCACTCGTATTTTAAGCCTCTTCACCCTTTTTGTGAGCGCGGAGTTGGATTTTAATGGTGCAAGCGAACACCAAATTATGGCAGAATTTGGCTCTAACGATGGGTACGTATCACAATTTAGCTTGTTTTTCGATCATAAAATCCCACCCAAGCTATTTAACCCGCCGAGTGAGAAACCCGCACAGATCACAAAAACGCCTCATGTGCCACCTACATGTATTGGGCGTGTCCCCCGACCGAGATGGCAGTGAACTAGACATTGTCAGCGTACATGGTAAGCTCACCTACGGCGTGTTATTTTTTTTTTTATCGGTCCAGAGTTTTTGAGACAGAAACAGGGGTTGGAGTTATTTTTTTGCTGCTAATTTAACGCTTGTGACGGTCACCAGAAAAATGCCAAATAGTAATTCACAAGGCAAAACCTTTTAACTTATTGACTAAATGTTAATTTTAGTGGCGCCATGAATATGTAGTATTGAAACAGCATAATGTTCTACCGTGCCATAAACAATGTATGAAACCTTTTTAGTGGCGCTAAGTGGCCAGCATTGTAACCCTTGTAAGTATTCTCATCTTGCAATGAGCGCCAGTGATGTCGATCCCTTCTCCCTGCTCCGGCCATGCTAGTAAAGTCGGCTGCGGCATCATCAATGATCGTTTTCTACTTGGTTTTGGCTTCAAGTCGTGTACAAGAGTGACGTTGCTCGGCCCGTACACCCACTATGAATTCGTTTACAATGAAACAAGGCACGAGTTAGGTTAGGCGTCCGTTCTGTAAAAAAACATTATGACAAAAAAAAATATATATATATATATAAGTTAAGTTTGTTTTTGTTAGATACTAGATAATTAACCCATTTAATGTTTTCGAGTTGATGCCATGACCGCTCTTTTGCCTGCAAGGCTATTCTTCATTATTATTACCGTTATTCTTGTCCAGCACGCCTGCATCTTTGCACTATTTGGATTATCATTAAAATCTGTTTTTCTTTAACCCACTACGAACCCATGTTCTATAAGCTATGATTGATATAATCCACACACTTTTGAACAACCCAAAATAGAACCAGATGCATTGTTGTCGATCTTGTTTAGTGTCCGGCGCATAAAACATTGAACTAATGTTTGCTTACATATATGAACTATGGTCATAATGCATTTCATAGATTGCTTCTGGGTTAATATAATTTGCGCACAAGTTCACACTGTTTTTATCCGTTAGTGTGTCACTTGCTTGGCGTTAACCACTTTAGACTGGGTTTGAAGTGGTCATGCATAATGTGCGGTCGTGCACAGTTGCATGAGTTTTTGACTGCTTCGATCGACTGGACTGGTGAGAAAGCGAACCGTTGTTTTAAAATGTCTCCTAAAGGGAGTCCAAATCAATACTGAGAATTTTGTTGCCCATGGTTTACAGGGTACTTGTATAAAAGAAAATCGCTGGATTAAATGCTTGTCATTTCCGAAATGTGCGTCCGTTATCTAATTTCTATTATATAAAATAATCGTTCTCTTTTTTGACGAAGAATAATATTAAGAGTATTTTTAATGACTTCAGTGAAACTAAAACTACAGGTATTCCCGTTCATTTCAATCCAAGTGTTAGTATATTTAATTCAAGTGCCATTCAATTTCATTCAAGCGTCATTCAATTTAATTCAACCGCAACCCGTTTAATCTCGACGTCGGTCAATCTTGTTGGCAAAATATACATGCAGGCTTTTGTCTTCAGGGGTTCCGTTTCGCTTATTCTTTTGACAAAATTTCAAGTAAATATTTATACATTTAGATTTTGTTGGGGACCACTGGTATATTGATCACTATTTCGATCATTTGGACTGACTAGTCACACGATTGACAAAGGAATTACTCTTTTTGGTAACTTCGAGTTATTAGGTGCGCACTTGACTTCAGCTGAATTGATGTTTCGTTTACTCTTTCTCATCACTTCGACTTATGTTTTATACATTTCAGATGATATAAGTACAATTTCAATTTGTGATTAGTTTTTTATTTCTCTCGCCATTACTGACACCGCTGCCTTAAAATAGCTTCCATTTCTATTACTTCATCCTATTAATAACGCAATTTACACAATAAATGTTCAACAAACATTTGTATTACTCTCTCGATTACTTCGGGAGATTATTGACAGAAATATAGCTTCGTAAAAGCTCATTTGATATTCTGATTACTTTTTCGTTATATAGGTATTATAGACACAAACACTTTATAGAAGCAAACATTTCGTTACTCATTCGATGACTTTGAATTGATGTTGACAAAGGCAACTTCATATAAGTTAAGCTAAGAGTTAGATTACTCCTTTGATTAATCCGTGTTGCTATTCACTCAACTGACATTAAATTCACTCAATTAATGTAGTGGTTATTTTTTATCTTTCCTTGATTTGTTAGTAAATAAAGTGAGTTAATATCAGCATTTATGACATCTTTGAGTAACTAGTGACATATTTGACTTTATATTGGTCTAACCGACATAATCCTTACTCTTATTATTACTTTGGGCTTTTATAATTGGACTGATGTCTTACAACGCTCTGCTGTAGATTCCATGGTGAATAGCTTCACATCGGTAGTCAATGATGCCATAAACTTGTTTGTTCCCCAGTGCACCAACCGTCCAGAGAAGTACCCTAAGTGGTGTTCCAAAAATTTACGACAATACTTGAGATTAAATTTAGATTACTACAGATTATATAAAACTACGAGACTCGGCTTCCGGAATAAAAAAATTTAGCATCTGTCGTGAACTAACAAAAAAACTTCTCGCTAGCGACCAATATTATTACCGGAGGTAGATGGACCGTAACCTGAACATACGACTCGAAGAATTCTGGCGCAATGTGAAAAAGCACACCACAAAAAACTCTAACAATATAACGCTGGGCAACGGGTCAGCTATCGAAATGTCCCAAAAATCTGTTTGTGAGTTGTTTTCGCATCACTTCAGTCCATGCTTTTCCAATCTCAACACCTCTTTACCCGTGCCATGTAACACTACTATTGATGACTATTTACCGTTTACTAGATTTACAGTTCACGAAGTGCTTTTAGCTATGGGAAAGCTGAATTCTAAACTATCCACAGGATTAGATGGTATTGCTAACTTTATAGTAAAAGGAAGTGGCGAAGGTTTTGCTCCTCTTCTTGGAAAACTGTAAAGCTTGTCTATACAGAGTGGTGTCTTTCCAGATAAATAAAAATATTCGATAGTCGTCCCGATTTTTAAGACAGGTAATTTTTGTGATGTTAGTAATTATCGTTCTGTTTCACTTCTCAATGCCTTTTCAAAGGTGTTTGCGACGCTGGTGTACAATCGTTTTTATAATTATTTTAAAAGGAAGTTTGTTCTTGTACAGCACGGTTTCGTCCCAGCTAAATCCGTCGAGAGAAAACTCCACATTTTTAAATTTTGCTGAGCCAATTCTTCAGTGTCGGGGTCAAGTAGACACAACATATCTGGATATGTCCAAAGCCTCTGATAAGGTCAATCATGAATTGATTGACCATATCAAATTCTATGGCCTCAGTCCCGAGTTCAATACCTGGTTTAAGAGTTATCTTCACTAAAGGCAGAACTGTGTAAGGATATCAGGCTTCTTGTCTCGTCCATTCATTTCTATGTCAGGAGTGCCTAACGGCTTCAACCTTGGAACTTTGTTTTTTCTTTTTTTTATAAATGATTTGGTGTCGTCCGTAAAATACTTTCAAGTACTTACGTTCGCAGATGACGTGAAGTTGTTTCGGCAGGTCACCTCAATCATTGACTGTACTTTGCCGCAGGATGATCTTCGTTCAGTGGTAGAATGGTGCAGTTCTAACAATCTTTTTTTTTTAATCCCCGCAAAACAAATTTCATGTCGCCGTCGAGAAAGCCTCACAATTTTTCCTATGTATAGGTTCTGGAAAATGAAACTATCTGTCGGACCACGCAGGTGCGAGACCTAAGTGTTCTTGTGGACGACCACCTTTTTTTTCTTTTCTCATGCAAACTCCATCATTAGCCAGTCATTACATACGCTGCGAATAATGTCTCGCGTAACTAGATCATTTAGCACTCGTCACTGCATTTTGAAATTATACAGTACCCGTGTGCGTTCGAAACTAGAATTTGAATATCGTGCGGAACTCCATCTCCATAACAGCAAGTGAAAGTGCAGAACATGTACAAAAGCGATTTGTGCGCATCTTTCACGACATATTTTGGAACAAAGTGTTTTTGTGAAAATAATTCAATTTTAACAAAATTAAGATTGGGCACCTTATGTAAAAGAAGGTCTGTTCGGGATGTTCAGTTTTTGCATAGTCTAATTCATAATGCAAACGACAGCCCTACTCTCCTCACCCCTGTTCACTTTCGCATTCCACTTAGAACAAACACTAGAAGTCCAAGAGTATCTTGGCCAGACCTCATTCGAAACGCATCAACGGTTTCGCGTATTCAACATGTTTTAAACACGCAATTTACTGACATTGATATTTTTAGTATAAACCTGTCTTTCAGAGAACGATAATATTGATGCACGTCTTTTTAATTGGCATATAGACATGCTTGCGTGCTTGCATATTTTTACACAACTCTCTATTTTGTGTGTATTTCAAGTGTATGTGCTTAACCCAGTAGGCTTTCAAGCTGTTGGTTAGCACAAGGAAAAAATAAACATCGATTGATTGACTGACTGATTGATACCACCGAATGACTTATTCTCAGCCCTGTTCCCATTTGATTACTCTTTTGATTATTTCGATTTACTATTGAACCAATTGAGTTTGAATCGGCCTAATTGACATCATGATTACTCTTTTCAAATTCTTTATTTGACATTCCTTGTCGAACAAAAAATGCCAGGGCAGGAACAAAAAGCTACAATACAGTAGCTTGACGGGGTTCCTGCCCCTACCTTGGCATAAGAAACAACCAAACCGACAGTTTAAAATTGACAAGACATATACACAGAAATTCAAACTATGAAAAATATACATGAAATCAATTTACATCAAATATAAACTAATACTGACATCGTGCACACTAAAACATGTATTCCGACAGTTCTATACAGGAAAGATATAAAGCAAATACAACAAAATTTTTGCACAATTATTCACTGTGTGAAAAAGTGTTCTTTCAATGTTTTTTTACAAATGGTGTGTATATCAAGGTTCCTTTTCTCTAAAGAGTTTAGACAACTAGGCATGCGGTGTTGCAGCCTGTCTAACCCATGATTAGTACGGGAAAAGGGTACCAGCCAGGAATCCTTTTTTCTAATATTATACGATGCATCATGAGGCCTTTTAAGGTTACACAACTTGATAAAAGTGGAATTGTTATTTTTAATGCTAAGTTTATATTTCATTATTAGATTAAAATTGTATAAGTGCTGGAAGGGAAGCACATCGAGTGAAGCAAATAATTCTTTTGTGTGGGCATCGTATGGGGCATTTACTATATGACGAATAGCTTTTTTTTGTAATAAATGCAACTTAGTTTTGTTAGCTTGCGACGTCACTCCCCAGACAAGGTTGCAGTAGTTTATATGGGATGCAAAAAGAGAGTTGTAGAGCATTAGCTTGACTTTAGTTGTTAGTATTTGTCTGAATCTACAAAGTATACCGCAAGCCTTTGCCAAGGTCCCAGCAACACGGTCCACGTGTGCATTCCAGCTTAAATGTTGATTAAAAGTTATTCCCAGTGTTTTGACTTCATTTGCAACTTTTATCATTTCTGGTCCAAGCTGTATATTAATATCGCGAGTTATTAATTTTTGCACAGGCGCAAATAGTACGGCTTTTGTTTTTGAAACATTAATTTCTAAGACGTTTACCCTTGTCCACTCAAGCAGTTTATTCAGAGTAACATTTGCCAAACTAACGAGATCATTAATGTTATTTGACTGGAAAAAAAGACTGGTATCATCTGCGTAAATTAAGCAATTTGTGCACTCAATGGAATTTATTATATCGTTGATGTAAATATTAAACAACACTGGTCCCAATACACTTCCTTGTGGGACTCCCGAATGGACACTTAAAGAGGAGAGCGTTTTTCGTTAATTACAACACATTGTTTTCTATGGGTTAAGTATGATTTTAGAAGGTCGCCAGGGATTCCTCGGAAACCGTAATGATCTAGTTTAGTGGATAGTATTACGTGATTAACTCTATCAAATGCTTTTGAGAAATCAATAAAAATACCTAATGTCAATTTATTGTTCTCAAATCCGTTTAGTATGAATTCTTTTTGTGTCAGTAAAGCTAATTCAGTCGACATGCCTCGACGGAAACCGAATTGCCGCTCCGTAAGTATTGAGTGCTTGTCGCAGAAGGAAGAGACTCTTTTGCATATAATCTTTTCTAAACCCTTCGAAATAACAGGCAGTACTGAAACCGGACGATAATTCGAAAAGTCATTTTTATCGCCAGATTTAAACAAGACACTCACTCTAGCGCGCTGCATGCTTTCTGGAAAAGTCCCCGTGAGTAAACAAGTGTTGAAAATATAACAAAGCACAGGCGCTAAGATGTCTAATACAAACTTTATAGGTTTAATTTCTAAATCATCAATGTCACGGGCCTTGCTATTTTTGAGTGTCATAAAAGTAGAGCAGATTTCCTCACAGGTTGTCGTCGCAAAAAATGCCGTATTTGAGTTAGGCGTTCCTAGAAATCGTTTTACTCCACTGCTATCAGTTCCAGACACCACTGAGACTAAGTTCGTAAAATATTTGTTAAACGCATCTGCAAGCTCATTGCCCACTACTGTTTTATTATTTACTGTTAAGCGTAGTTCTTCATTATGGTGAGAACCACAGTTTAAAAGTTTGTTGATTTCGCGCCACACCACCTCACTCTGAGTACTTGAGAATACATTCTCGTAATATGCCTTTTTAGCGCTACGCAAAACTTTCGTCACAAAATTTCTATATTTTTTGAATTTGGAAAGATCATTCAAGTTTCTCGTTTTGACAAATTTCGAATATAAAACATCTCTTTTCTTGACCATTCTAAAGCAATCATCTGACATCCAAGGCTTCCGTAATTTTTTAGATTTCCTTACTTCCTTTAGTTTAAAGCAAGTATAATAAACCTGCTTAATGATGGCTATGAAATGTTCATAAGCTTCCTCAGCATTTGTAGATTCAAGCACTATACTCCAGTCTATGTTTGTGATTTCACCTCGAAAAATTTCCAAAGTTTTGGCATTAATTTCTCGCATTATATATGACTCAGTATGTCGTGCCTTTCCCTTGAAAAATTCACTATCTTTAAAAGACATGTAAATTGGAAAATGATCACTTAGACATGTTATAACCCTACCCGACGTTACATCGTCATTCATGTTGTTTGTCAAAAACAAGTCCAGAAGGCTTTCAGAGTGACAGCTAATTCGCGTGGGCTCAGATATAACATTCCTACAGGAGAAGGATTCAATAAGTACCTGAAATTCACGTGTGGCTGCCGTATTCTGCAATAGATTTATGTTGCAGTCGCCGCCTATAATAACGCGCAAACCATTTGTACTCACAAAGTCTAACAACCTATCCAGAAAATCAAAAAAATTTTTTAGATTTCCGTTAGGTTCTTGACATTACTTTGAGCAAGTTATAGACTAACCATTTTATTATGAGCACGAATCGCATTATGATTACTCTTTTGATTAATTCGAGCTACTCTTGACCCATTGGACTTTAATTTGCCCTAATTGACACCGTGATGACTTTATTATTTCGAGCTAATATTCAAACAATTGATTTGCTATAAGCTTAATTGATGTTCTGATTAGTAGTTTGATTACTTCGAGTTACTATTTACTCAGTATACTTTATGTTAGCTAATTGGCATTGCTGTGCCCCTTTTTGTTACTTCGAGTTATTATACAGCCATTTCATATATTATTAACTCAATTAATAATATTATCAATCTTGACTATATACCCAGTTACTTTTGACCCAATACTTTAATACGGCCTAATTGACATTATGACGATTCTTTTGATTACTTTAAGGTCATATTCTAACAAATTATTTAGTATGTGCTCAATTGACAATGTGAATAATCTTATTACTTTGAGTTTTAATAGACCCAATTAAACTTAAATCGGCCTAATTGACATTTTGCGGACTCTCTTGAAAAATTCGAGTTAGTATGCGACCAGTTCATATATTACCGGCAAGTTTCACATTATTATTACTCTTTTGATTCCTTTGAATTACTTTTTAACCAGTTGACTTCAAGTAAACATAATTGACATTGTCATGACCATTTCGTGTACTTCGAGCTAGTATTCGACAAATTAAGATATTATGAGCCCAATAATTACTCTTTAGATTGCTTTGAGTTACTTTTCACCCAATAAACTTCAATTCAGACTAGACGACATTCTGATGACTCTTTTGATTACTTAGAGCTATTATTCAACGAATTGACTTATTATACGCCCAGTTGAATAGATGATTACTCTTTTGATTGCCTTAGGTTACTAATTAGCCATTGACTTTACTTCGGCCTAATTGATATGGTGATGACCGTTTGAGTACTTTGAGGCAATATTAACAAATTTATTTATTATAAGCCCAATAGATATGATGATTACCCTTTTGATTACTTTAAGTTACAATTAACCCAATTTATTTTACTTCGGCATAATTAACATGTATGTGGCTCCCCCGATTACTCAGAGTTATATTGCCAACTGATCTATTATGAGCTCGAATCACTTTACTTCTCCTCTTGATTACTTCGAGTTACTTTTGACCCAACGGAGTTTAATTCGGGCCACATGACATTTTGATGGTTCTTTAATTACTTTGAGCTTTATTATTCAACCAATTTATATTTATAAGCCTAGTTGACATTATAATTACTATTTTGATCACTTTAAGTTACGTTTGACACACTGAACTCTAATTCGGCTCAATATACATCTTGTAACTATTTTAATTACTTCAAGTAACCCAACTAATTAATTTATTATGAGCAGAATTCACAGTAATAATACTCTTGATTACTTCGAGTTACCTTTGGCACGATTGAATTAACGCGACCTACGTAGCATTGTGTTGACTTTTTTCATTAATTTGTTATAATATTCAACCAATTGATTTATTATATTCGTTGCTATTTATTACTATTTTTTTATTATATTGAGTTTTGGCTGGTCCGATATACTTAGTTTGGCATTTTTGATATTTTTGTGATTCTCTTGATTACTTCGAGTCATCTCACCACCAAGTGGTCTATTATGAGCTCAAATCACATTCGTATTACTCTTTTGATTGCTTCGAGGTACTGTTGACGTAACTTGTGCTGTAATAACTGTTTGATTATTTTCAGCTAAAATTTAACCAGGTGATGTATTGTCATTTCCTATTAGCTCAAACTAATGAAGAGAAATTGCAATGTAAATGAGGCCGCATTACAGTTTAGTGAGTCAGAAATAACTCCAAGTAATCAAATGAGTAATATTAATGTGAACTGAGCTCATCATAAATCGATTGGTGATTTACGCGCTGGAACGTCACCGGTGCGGTGCATAGTCCGAATGGCATCACTTTAAATTCGTACAGCCCGTCCGGCGTGACGAAGGCAGTCTTTTCACGATCTCGTTCGTCGACCTAGATCTGCCATTACCCACTCTTCAGGTCCATCGACGAAAAGTATCGGGCGTGGCGCAGCCGGTCCAGGGTTTTGTCGATGCGTGGCAGCGGATAAACGTCCTTTTTTGTTACAGCGTTCAGACTGCGATAGTCCACGCAGAACCGAAGAGTCCCGTCTTTCTTTTTTACAACGACTACCGGTGAAGCCCACGGGCTGCTTGAGGGCTGGACAATGTCGTCAACGAGCATTTCTTGGACCTGCTTCTGGATGACTTCTCTCTCTTTCACAGAGAGACGGTACGGCGACCGATGAACAGGAAGCGCGTTGTCATTAGTTATAATTCGATGTTTTGCAACGGTCGCTTGGCGCACATTTGAAGACGTGGAGAAGCACTCATTGAACTCTGCGAGAAGGTCACTGAGTTGTCGTCGTTGTAGGGTAGGCGCGGTTGGGTAGATGTCATACTGCGAAGGCGGCGTTGTCTTGGGTGGCCACGAAGAGAGGTCTTCTGATATTCCGGTGATTGCGGCTGAGCCCGGGAGTTCCTCGGCGTGACCCACGGCGGTGCCTTTCGTAAGATGCTGGGCCTCCTTTCGGAAGTTCGTTAGGAGTGTGACAGTGTGTCCGTCTTGGAGCTCCGCGACTCCTTTTGCGATGCCGATCCCTCTTCCTAAAAGCAACTGGAGGCTTTCTTCGAGCAAAACGTCGCCGCAGAAAGTCTCATCAACCCCGACGGGTACGAAAACACTTGACCGTGGTGGTAGGTTCACGTGGTTTGCGAGGACTCGTACCGCGAATGACGTCGCTTTGGGTTCTTCCGGTGGTGGAGCAAGTTTTTGTAGCGTCAGACGGTTTGCTCCGAGGTCTATGACGGCGCCATACTCGCAGAGAAAGTCCATTCCGAGGTTAACGTCCCTCGAACAGTCTTGCAGAACGACAAACCTGACAGGGCACGTTTCACCGTGCATCTCGACGCGAGCAGTGTTTCTCCCAACCGGCGTGATGAGGTGCCCTCCGGCGGTTCGTATTTGAGGTCCATCCCACGGCGTCGTGACGATTCGAAGGCGGCGGGAGAGCCTCCCACTCAAGACTGAGTAGTCTGCTCCGGTGTCCACGAGTGCTGATACGTCCTGGTCGTCGATGACGACGTTTAGGTTATTGGACACCGCTGCAGGGGCGTCGTTTCGGTCTCTGGTAGCGTTGGAGTGGGGGCCCTCCGACGTTCGTGAAGGATCTTGGCGTAGGTCGTCTTCGGCAACTCTACCTCCAGGGTTTGCCGCGCCCAGTTTCCCCGGCGAGGAGCGAGGCGTGACAGGCTTTCACGTCGTGGTCGGTGCATCGGTGAAGCTGGACGTCGTAGCGACGGCGACCGGAACTCTCGGCGGGACGCAGGCTCGGGTGACTGAGGTCGTCGCAGGTACTCATCGATCTCTCGAGGGCGTTCACCATAACGGGGGGGTGGGTCATTCGGGTGGAACCCGCGCAGCCCGAGTCGTCGGTATGGGCATTGGCGGTAAGTGTGGTTTGCTTCTCCGCAGTGGAAACACTGAGGGCGTCGGTCGGGCGTTCGCCACACCTCGGTCTTCCGGGGTGCGCGGGGCTGCTGGCAGGCATACTGGACCTGGACGTCGTGGCGGCGGTCATGCTGCGGCGCAGGAGACTGACGTCGGGGAGGCGCGACATAGGCTTGAGGAGGAGGCGGTCGCCGTCGGACCATTGCGGCGTAGGTCAAAGTGGGCTCCTCGGGTGCTGCTACGCTGGCAGGAGCCTCCGGTTGAATTGCCCGCTGAACCTCTTCGCGTATCAGTTCGGCTATTGACAGCGAAGCCGGCTGGTTGGCAGTAGGCAGCAGCTTCCTGAGCTCTTCCCGGACGATGTCGCGGACAATTGCACGAAGATTGTCAGCGCTGGTGCCGCCCTCGTTGAATCAGGAAGATGTCAGCACCGAAGCAACAGGCGTGTCGGCGAGTCGGTTGTAGTGACCGGCTCGGATTGACCGGGCACGCTCAATGTTAGTTGCCTCGGCAACGAATTCCTCGACACTAGTTGGTGGGTTGCGAACAAGGCCACCGAAGATGTCACTCCTCACTCCTCTAATCAGGACGCGCAGCTCCTTCTCCTCGGCAGACTGAGGGTCGGCGCGGCTGCTCTCGCGGAGGACGTCTTCAACGAAGCTGGTGACCGTTTCGTTGGGCCCTTGAGTTCGTACTTGCAGGAGGTCTTCCGCTCGCTGTCGTCGTGTCTGGTTCGTAAATGTCTCTTTCAGGCCGGCAATACAGGTGTCCCACGACGTAAGGGACGGCTGTGGTTCTGGAACCATTGCCTCGCAGTACCCTCCAAAGAGAAGTAGAGGTTTTGGAGGCGCTGCTCAGTGGCCCATCTATTATAGCGTGCTACACGTTCGTAGTGCAGAAGCCAGTCCTCCACGTCCTCGTGGGTCTCGCCATGGAAGGTCGTCGGGGTTCGCTAGGCAACGGGCAGGTAGATGACGGTGGCGGCGGTCGGGGTCTGCGATTGCTGGTCGTCCATCGTCGGCCTTGCTGGCTGCTTGGTCCTGGATGGCAGAAGTTCGTATTCCGGGTCTAGACCTTGGGTGCGGCGACTTGATCGGGCCTAGATCTGGTCTTGATTGGGTCCTCGGCAGCTTAGGTTCGGACTTGTACTGCGGGAGCTCGGAGGGCTGCGCTGCACGGGCATGCGCTACCCCGCAACTCCACCAAAATGTCACGAATGACAAGTGATGAGGCGATAATAACGGAAGAAACTAAACGTGTAATGGGGCGAACTTGTGCCCAAAAATAGAAGGAAAAAGAAAGATAACAACAGAGCGTCGCGGGCGTCGAAGGCGGTGAACCAGCAGGATGGAACGCTGAGGCGAAACTGACTTTGGCTCACCACGCGAAACCCCTTATGTACACGCGTGGGCTTCTGGGATAATCGTTGTAGAAAGACAGACGCGTAGAACATTCGGACCTCGAACAAGCAACAGGATTCGCGAATTTTGCAGAACACTAAATTCCAGGAATAAACAAAATACACGTCGCTTCCAGAAATCAACCCCTGGCTTTAGGCGTGGAGAGGCAGGCGCAATAACCGTTAGGCCACGCGCGCGCTTTTTTTTAGCGCGCTTTTTTATTTTAATATCCAGGCATGTAGCACATACACTGGTCAGTGGTTTCAAAAGAAAACACCCAAGTCTTTTGGGCGTTACCTACAGTCACTTTGCTGCAAGAAGCTGATCAAAAACACGTGCCCATTCGGGCATCTTTGGAAGCGTCTCGATGACGAATTTCAGAGTAGAAATACACTCTAAAAATACAATGTGCGTATGTAGGAGTGTGACGTCTACGTGCCCAGGAAAAAATGGCGTCCCAACAGTCAATGAAAATATGATCAACGGTTTCGGGGGCTTAGATAAGTTGCAGTTTATAGTCGAGGGTACATATATTCCTTTATTTAGAAGACAGGGCTTAACTGGCAGCGTTGCCGTATGTAGTTTAAAAAATAAAGTTTTTACTCGTGGCGCTATTGTAATTTTCTTCACCCTCCGCAGACAGTCCTGCCGAGGTCAGTCAGAAAATAACGACCGATAGAGCGGAATGTGGAAAAGCATGTCCCTCAAGTCCCGCACGAGCCTCTTCCTGGAAATGGAACTCAAATAGTCGACCGAGAACCTTGCATTCAAAAATGCAAAGGTATCAGCCACCTCCTTGAGAAAACCTAGTAAACGTGGTGACTCCGAAGAACAAGATGACACAATGAAACTTGGCACAAAAGAGGCAAGCTTACACTGAATAACTGTCCTCAAAAAAGGGTCCTCCTAATCCCATAAAAAAAAACGCTAAGCAATTTGGGAAATAAACAAGTGTGTTAACCCCACACCGCCTAACTTGACACTTCTAAAAAGGTTGTCCCGCCTCATAGGCTCTGACCCTGAGCTCCAAATAAATTTTAAAAAAAAATGAGGTGAAACGCTTGAATATTCCCACGCGCAAACTGCAACACTTGCAATATTTAACAGAGTTTCGACACCAAGAACACATTAGGAACTGTCGCTCGCGCAAAAACGGACAGTTCGCTCTTAGCCCACTTCGTGGTGCTATCTTTGAGCCGGACTTCGCAGTCTGCCCAATACCGTTTGCTGTTTTTGCGGTGGTGCAGGGGCACCCTGAGGTATTCACAGGGCTCCCTGCTCCACTCCACACCCTCGAAAAAACTAGGTACCATGTCCCAGCAGCCGTAAAAGGAAGCACAGCTCTTCGACCAGTTTACAGCGTCCCCGGTCGCGTAACAGAAACACTTGGTCAAACTGACCACCTGCGACACACTCTGCAGGTCTGAACAAAAAAAAAAAGGAAGGCCATCGGCATACGCCAGTAATTTAACTTCAACTGACTGAAGCGTGAAACCACACACACTGTCACAGCGCAGTACGCTGATACACAAAGGCTCTAAGTACAGAGAAAAAAGCAACCGAGACATGGTACACCCCTGGCGTACCGATGATAGAACCGGAATCACAGCAGACACCTTCTTGTTTAATACCAGTCTTGTTGCGCAATTCCTGTAGGCCATCTTTACTCATTTTAACATACTGTTTCCTATACCGGCATGTTCTAAAATTCTGAAGAGGACGTCGTGACGCACACGGTCAAAAGCCTTTGCTAAGTCTGTCTGTAGCATGGCTACTCGACGTCCTTCGCTTTCTACGCAGTCGAATACGCTGCGCGCCACGTGAGTGTTAGTAGGTATGGTCCTCCCTCGGATGCCAAAAGTCTGATGCACCCCAACGAGGTCGGATACAACACTCTGAAGGCGGTTAGCCAGAACTTTCCCAAATATTTTGTAGTCTATATTACAAAGAGTTATGGGGCGATAGCCTTTTACAAACTGCAATTTATTAACATCATCGGTCTTTGGTATCAAACCAGTATGCGTTCTGGTGAAGCTGGGTGGTAGGCTACCTAGCTTATAAGCGTGAATGAAGAGTTGCAAGAAAAATGTGCATAATATGCTTTTAAAATGCTTAAAAAAACTCGGCGCTGAGGCAGTCAGGACCCGGACTGGGCGGCAACGAGTTGATGGCGTCCTCGATTTCCGACAGCTTAATGCATGACTCTAACTCGATCATATTCTGCTGAAGAAGAGTGGGCAGGCCATAAAGAATATTAGTCAAATTATTAAGAAAAAATGGCGCGCTATTGCAACCGAAAATATATTTATAATGTCTGACAAAGACGATAGCTAACATTTTTAGTGTCCTTCCAAAAGTTCCACTTTTCAAACAGTGGAATACGCCTATTGTTTATTTCCAATCACGATGACTGCACCGATTCAAGAAATAATTCGTCATTCAAGAACTTAGCGTTGAGCTTCCAAAGGCCCCAAACAAAGGAATTCTTTCCTGCACCTTTCCCGACCACCACCGCCACGAGGCAATGGTCAGTGAAGGACACAGGTGTTACTTTGTAACTACTTATATTATGAAACATGAATGACGATATATATATTCGGTCCAGTCTGGCATGAGACGTACCTTGGAAATGAGTGAACGCTAGTTTATTTTGACAGGACTTTAAGCTTCCTACGTCAACAGGATAGCACTCATCTGTAGTATCCCGAAGAAAACTCGCACTTCTGTCGATAGCAACGCCCGTTCGCGCCCTATCGCTAGCGACACAAACACAATTGGAGTCGCCAAGGAATAGGATGCACTTATCGGTTTGAAGAAAAGATGCCAATTCATGAAAAAACAACACTCTCTCTCCAAGATCGTTCGGCGCATAGATGCAAATGACGCGATATTCCCGCTGGTGCAAACAAAAATCGACAAGTTCAAAACGGCCGCTTTCGTCAGTAGCGATGGAAAGTGTTTCACTTGGCAAAGACTTCTTTAAGAACAGAAGACATCCAGCAGAGGTACCTACAGTGTGACTAACGCAGACCTCAAAGTCGGAAAGAAATACTTTAAGCGCTTTCGCGGTACCCTCCTTGCTTTCAAATTTTGTTTCTTGCACCGCAAGAATATCAATAGCTTCTTCAAATAAAAGACGCTTCAACCGCGGCTATTTCCTACACGCTTCCATACCACGGTCGTTTAAAGTCGCAACCATAAACGTGTCTGTGACAGTGTCGTCGTGCGTGGGCACTCACCACAGAAGGTGACGTATTACAGCCGGTTGAACAAAAGGTTTCCAGAAGTCTTTACTTGCTCCAACGGCGGTCGCCCTGCGGAATACGGGGCGCCCGGTCGTAGCGCTCTTTCTTCTTGAAGCTGAAGGGCACGCTTTGGACGGGACCTCTGCTGATTCCCCCCCCCCCCCTCTGCGCCCCGACGCATCCAGCTCTAAGCTGCGCTTGGTGGCGAAACCCGCCTGGTCTACCATGTCAACCGATTCCTGACTTGCTGTCGACGACCGGCGCTGCACGACCGCGGGGGCCTTGGGTTCGGCTACCACGCCAGGGGTGGCAGAAAGACCGCTTTCGACGGAAGCGGCGGGGACGCTGGTTGCAACGGCGGCGTCAGGACTCATGGACACGGCTGTGGCGGCAGGCAGGATGGCGCCGGATACACTGGGCGCAAGGGCGGCATCAGGTCTGATGGCCACGACTGCGGCGGCAGGCAGAACAGGGGTCTGAGGGGTGGCAGGGGGAAGCGGAGGAAGCCCGGGAACAATGTCCTTCTCCGAGTTGACGCAGCCGTTCCGAGCCTGCTCCCGAGTCTGGGTGCGTTCAGGAAGTCCGCTGGCATCGACGACGGTGCCCGACAGGCTTGGCGAAGTCTCCTCAGCTTCGACTTCATCCATGGCCATGCCGTTGGCAGGGGATAAAGGCCCCCTCAATGTAGCGTCCGCTTAAGTCCGGACGCACTCGTCTTCACTGTGACCGAAGTTGTGACACTTTAGGCACTTTGGTGCCGTACAGTTCTTGCGGACCTGGCCGGCACGCCGGCAGCACAGACACATCGACGCCCGTCCGGGAACGACGACGAGCGCCGTTCCACCTGGCAGCTGAAGCTGGTGTGGGAGGCTTTCCAGTGTCGTACCGCTACCCAAAGTTATCCGCACTAAACGCGTAGTGGACTCGACTCCTTCGAATCCTTTTACACGCAAAAACTCCCTGGTAACTTCCTCAACCTAGCCGAAGCCCTCGAGGGCTCGTCTGACGGTCTCGTCTGAAACGTGGTGCGGAAGCTAGTAGACTTTAAGTCTCACCTCGGCTTTATTGGGGTTAGAAGGAAGCACGCCTTGTCCTTGATGCAGACTCTCTTTAGGGCCAGCAGCCTTCGCTTCGCTTTCGTTGTTTTCAACGTCATAATCCAGAGGTGGTTCATTTGAAACGAGCCTAAAGAAACGATGTCCTCAAGGACGCCAGCGGTGCCCTGAATATCACGAAAATTCTCAATACGGTATGGACGAGCAGTCACGTAGCAGTGAAAAAACACCGAGATTAAAAAAACGATGCTTGGTGGAAGGGTTGGCAAAACAACTCGATAATCCGTCGGAACATCTTCCACATCAAAATAAAGAAAACCTCGGCTCGCGGGAGCCGATAACGCCGCTCCAAAGGAGCTATTCATGCTGCGACCGTAGTGTTCAAAGACCGGAAGCAGAATCAGGCCACGCGCGCGCTACCTACTTCGCCAGCTGCGCGCGCGGCAATATGTGAGAATAGAATGGGCTCGGTCCTTATGCGAGCTGTGTAGATTTTCGTCTAGAGACTACGGGCTGATGGCGCAATTCGTTATCGCGTGGTAAGTGGCTCTTGAAACAGCATCACTGCACTGGGGGCGACTGACGGATTCATTGTCTCACTGACTCATGCTTTTTCAAGTATGCAAATAGCGCATCCTCGGTGAAGCGACCAAACGGTAGACAGACAGCCTGTCGTTCCTGGTGCCGCGAGACGCGACAAACTGGCTGTTGTAATCATGCGCGATAAGCATACAGCTTTTAACAAGGGTGTCAATCCGACCCCGAACAAAACACCGGAGCAAAACCATTGTTTTTCACTAAACAGGAACTGGTTTACTGTAACCGAAATAAAAATTCGATATTAAACTAGAGCCGAAACAGAACTGCACGCATGTAGTGGAAACGGTTCGGGTGCTAAAATGTGAGCCGTACCTTCTTGCTTGCGGCGGTGCGAAGCCAAATGAATATTAGCGACGGCGGTGTCAGCGGTTCAGTTTTGACTAAACAAACAACTGCCATGACATGGAGACAGCTCGGTAATAATGAAACAAATAAGTATATTTCTTGACGTCTGTGTGCAGCACGAATTGCCGTCGGTGAGCCGGCGTGGAGCACCCATACTTCGTTTCAGCTAACGATGGACAGCGAAGGACGCTGCGAGCCACCGTAGCCAATTTATAGCTCTAAGGGCGTCACGTGTCCTCCCGGTTGGGAGAAGCGACGCAGAGAGCGCTAAGTCACGAAACTAGCTATGGATTACGAATTGGCTCTTGTAGCTCATAGTGTCTACTGAGGCACATCGTAAGGTGAATCGGAGAACAGAAAGTTTCAGGGAATTGTTTTTGCACATCCCGTACGGTACTATGCGCCCTCCGGTACGCACTACGCTTGCGCTACTACAAAACACTCTCATTTGCGCAGTTCGTACCGGGAAGCCAATCGTGCCGTTTCGGGGGAGGAAAAACGGTTCCCTAAAACGCCCTTTGATCTGAGCCGAGACGCTAAAGAAGTATTCTTTGTGTGTGTGTGTGTTTTCTTTTTTTCTTGCTGCTCAGCAATGTTCTTCAAGGGTGGGAAAAGAGAGCATATACTTCAAAATAAAAACAAAACGCTGACGGCTGTCAGTGCGTTGGTCGAAATTTGGAAGGAACAAGAACTGTCGTCAAAAGGGCGAAAACCGACGCTGCTCGATGAAATATTTTTGTGTGTGCATTTTCTAGAAACAGCAAGTCGCCGATTGTCCCTTTTAAGGACTTTTTTTTTTGTTTTAATCGTCTTTTGACCGTCCTTGGCAGTCTTTCTTTCCTTCGACTCACTCGGTACCACTGATCTCTATTGTAGTAGGATAAATCGCGGATAAGGAGCCCGTCGGCGGCACCACCGGCGGCCATTACTTGACACCAGGCAATACACGCATGTCTGTGGGAGAAACAAACAAAAGTAGAAATATTGAAGCTTGTACGCTGCGGTCGAAGGCGAGTATTTTATAACGTGCTGCGATCACTATATTAGGTGTATGGAGATCAAATCGGTGTTTGTGAAGAGCTGGAACGCTGATTAAGAAAATCCAACCTGCCGGAGCACCTACGGCTGGGCTTACAAGCTTGCTCTCTAAAGGAACTTGCATCCTATAAGACCACCCTCGGGGAAGCCCAGAAGTTGATGAATGTCAAAACAGTTTAATGTTTACAGCGGCCTTCCGGGAGGGAGCGAATTCCGTGTAGGAAATCCTTCATGTTGGTCATCTGTTAAACCCAACTCATCTAAACCGCCATAGAATCCGCGGTAACTCTAAGTGACTCTTCTCCTATTGAGCTGCACTACAGTTTCCGCTCACGGAGTAACGCTTGACCGCAAAACATTTATTTATAAAAGCTGTGAGAGCTGTCAGTTTTAGTGTTGGCGCACAAGCTCTTTGGCTGGCTTCCTCAACAGCAGAAGAAGTTTTCTTGCCAACAGCAGCTTAGAAGCGGGGGAAATGACAGCTTTTCTGGTTTTCCCCGTGGAGTCCTATGCATTAGCTGGTGTCAAGTGATGGCCCTGGTTGTGCCACTCGACCCTAGCAAGACCAGCCTCGATCCAAGATAAAGCCTACTGCAATAGAGATCAGTGGTGGTTACAGCAGGTCGTTCGGGCGTGCGGTGTGGTTATTCGCAGACAGAACCCCACAACTGGGCGCCACTGAGCAACACGTGAATTTCACGTGGTACCCGGGATGTGGGGATGCCCGGTTTGTTTAAATCGCGCGCGCCATAGTGGTATGGCGTGATCCCTTATGTTCGGACGCGGCGCTGTAGTTCTTTGTTGTTCTTTCACCGGTGGCACAACTCAGGCGACGAAAAGAGGTCCATTCATATCCAGGACAACAGCAACTGGTGAGGTAGAGATTATAATACAACCGGGCAAAAAGGTGGGAGCAAGCGCGGTTGCCCGTTCGAACCGCTCATCAGGTGCTTTCACGACGAATGGTGTATCTTTATTATGTTTTGATTTTCTTTGCAAACGTCTGATTCGTCCTGCGTACGAGTTCGACTGAAGGGACTCGGCGCCAACGATATTTCCGATAATCCAGCTTTCTTTTTACCCTGCCCCTGAATTCTCTTTTCCGTGTCGTCCATGTCACCTGTCGTGGGCTTCGAAGCTGAAAGAGCAGTCCTCTTTATGTAGTCCGAAACGAAAGGACGCTCCTGTGTATGATCTAAAATTCGGGTCCCAAGAATACCATATCCGAACGAGTCTTGCCATTCTTGGGATGGAGTAGCCGCGTTAGCATTAGAGTGTTTCTCATTCTACGCGGCTTATTGCCAGGGAAAAATTTAATGTAACGTCCTAAAATACTGGCTGTGATCCAAGGGTGAGTTATGTTTTATTTATAGCAAATTTAACTGAACAACAAAAGTGTTCTCTTTATTCGCAGGTCAGAAATATAAAAAAAAAATCCTACATGTCCTATTTTTAATTATGTTATCATTACGGTCATCACATAACGTCTACATCTCTCGAATATCTCAAATGGCTGTCATTGCAGCGTTAGATATCAGTCGAGTGATTTGTCAGTTTAAATGCACTATCTTATTACAATGACTCCTTGATAAAGATAATTTGACAGAATGATTTCAACTAGAAACTTGCCTGTTTCATTTTTTTAAATATTTTATTCTGTAAAAAAATGTTTTCGAGTTTTTTTTTTAGTTTGAGTACGGCTTTAAATTTGTATGCCTCTTCAAAATGCAGCATTTCTTTTAGCAGCATTCAGCTCTTCATTGTAGTTGCCAAAATAATGAACGTGGGGCTGCTACTGATTTTATTAAGCTTGGTAAAGGCCAGGATATGTATAAAGGCAAATGGGTGCAGGACTGCCCTTCTCTATTTCAAGATGAAACAACCGGAATAGAAAGCCTGTAGGTTTGTCTCAAGGGAGGAAGTAAGAACAACAATGGTTCCTTTGATTGTTCTCCATGGAAGTGGGACAAGGATTTCTTTTAAACTGTCAATTACAGTTTGGATAAAATATTTAAATTAAGAACATTAGAGAACTGTCAATTAAAGTTTGGATAAAATATTTAAATTAAGAACATTAGAGAGCTGTCAATTAAAGTTTGGATAAAATATTTAAATTAAGAACATTAGAGAGCTAAGTGTGAGCGTTGTCATCATGCTTAACCGAAGACAAAAAAAAAAAAAGCTTTAGTTAGCAGCATTGAAGCTTGCGATAAAATAGTCAAATTTGGTTTTTGTTTACATGTGAAACTAACAGCGGGCACCTGGCACGCCCCAGCGGAGGATTGAGGATTAATTTCCAACACCTTGGGATCTTTTGACGTACGACTGAAAGCTCGGTCACACGGCGCCTTCTCTGCAAAATGCTCGGTCAGATTGCGGGAACCTCGACCGGGATACGATCCAGTCACCTGGGGATCGCATGTAATGCCGGACGCAGTATTTTTAATTGTCCGCGACAAAGAAAAAAAAAATGTTATAGAAAGAAAAAAAACTGAATGTGTATTTTGAGACAGTCAAGCTTGACGAATGCCCATTCAGCTCTGAAGCGGCCTCGGGAGCGTCTGCAGTACTTACTTTGGGTTGGGCCGGGCTTCCGCTAGATGTCTAAACCACAACTTCTCGCAGCGAATAGTCGGCCGTTTTAATCTGCATGATATCTGGATTAGCACGTGCAGTGGGTACAACGTCGCCATACTCTGGCAGACTGGACTGCAGTCTGAACAACTAACAACTAATTTGTTTTTGTGTGTAGTATCCGAGTACGGAGCGTCCTAACGACACGGTGTCACTATGCGTGCTGTCTCATAGTCTTCACATGTGAGTACCGTACTTTGGTACTCTTTCCAAGCGCCTGTATAACCACATAATTTTCATAGAACGGCATTTGCTCTAAAACGTCAAGATAACAAAACGAAATTTAGCATATATTTTTTTCGCTGTCCTCGTTTTCGCAGAACGGCTTCTGGTGCCCCATTTTTTTTTTAATGAAGATGACGCCGTGCTAAATTCACCTTTTTTCTTAACGACATGTAGCTATAAACGTCTCTTTTAAAAACCGCTTTGTAAGGCTTTGCGCTTGGTGAAATCGGTAACCGAACCGTTATTTCAAAAGCGTGCCTGAACCAAAACCGAACCGGAACATAATGCAAAGCAACCCGAGCTCCAAACAAAGCAGAACCGCAGGGTGATACAAGGAGACGCCAGGCTTTTTAAATCGACCGGAAAATTCGGTTTCTTAACCTATCGCGCTACGACCTTGTGTAGCGTTGCCCACAGATGGGGCTTTTTTTTTTTTTTTTTTGTAAAGTTTGCAAAGAGCAAACTTACCTGATAAAAAAGCAAAGAAAGAAAAAGTCTTACCTCCTATGGAAACGCAGCGACGCCATCGGTCTTCAAACAACACGGCGCCATTTCGCATGGGAGACAAGAGATGGCGCAAGCGGTCGCGACGCCAACTGCCACCAACGAACGAGCAGACGACGCCGAAAGTCGGCGTATTTAACACACAAGGAACTGCAGTTCCTTATTGTTACCGCGCCTGCTTTTGTTTCTGTGACTGTCGCCGCCTGCGGAACGCGCGCCGCTTTTGAATCGAAACAATTGTCTGCTAAAGACGCTGGCTCTCGGCGCCGTTTGGTGGTTCGTTGGCGGCGTTCGTTGCGCCATCTCTTGTGTCCCGTGCGAAACGGCACCGTGCTCTTTGAAGACCGGTGGCGTCGGTGCGTTTCCATAGGAGCTAAGCCTGTTTCTTTCTTTACTTTTTCCTCAGGTAAGTTCGCTCTTTGCAAATTTTACAAAAAAAAAAAAAAAAAAATGCACCATCTGTGGGCAACGCTGCACAAAGTCGTAGCGCGAAGAAAGCGAATTTTCCGGTCGATTTAAAGAGCCTGGCGTCTCCTTGTATCAGCCTGTAGGATAGTGACCGGCTCGAATCCCTGCTCTTAGCCCAGCCAATCGTCTAGTGTTTGCGTGGAAGACAAAGTAAAAAAAAAAATAATTGAATATACAGCAAATGTAAAATTTTACGTTTTGAGGCAGTCTCTAATATATGGTGGTACGGTCCCATGTTCTGGCGCCGAATACTGATTGCCCTTTGTGTGTGGTTTTCTGTTCTTGCCGCAGTGCATAGAAATTTAGGGCAGGTTACGCGGCGGTAGCTTCTAACAGCGAACTAGGGGTGCTGTTGCGAAGTATTCGTAGCAGAGAGCAAGATAGCGTTTTCTTGCACAATGCAAAAACTAGACATTTTTAAGGCCTTATCAAACAAACAACACGCTAACCATGTATGTGTGGAGGATATACACGATCCGTTTGCGAACAAGATGGGTGGTTCTAATCTTTAACGCCTGTTGGGACTCGCAAGCCTTTTAAGCTTGATCGCGCGATCGATGTCTTCAGTGAAAAGAGGATGCCACAAAGCGCTTTGTGGATTACCCTTAGGCCTAGCAGAATGAGTGCTTTGAGGATGCTTTTCCATACTTTCTCAGTAGCCTCCGCGTTTCATAAAGTTCGCAGCTTCAAGCTGTCTTTTTTTTCTGTAACACAGTGTGTCTGACAGTGGCTATTTTTTCGCCTTTAGGAATTAGAGGAATGAAGCGGTTGATGCTCAGCCATTCCAGGAGCGCCCAGTGTCTCCATTCCGAGAAGTTGAACGGAATGAAATTGACAGAAACTCTGATTCTACGGTATAACATTGGAATATAATATGCGGTGCCCATTCCGAAACGCTGATATCGATAGACGCTGACAGACGCTTGTTTTGAACCGTGGCTCGTGCATGGCGGAACATTAGGACGCCGCATTTGTGATCGCGTCCTCTGAGCGTTTTAGAAGTTTTTAGAAACGGAAGAGGAACAGCAAGCGGCAAGAGGCTAAAAGGGACGCCGACGCGCAGCCCTCGTGTCCGCGTGTCATGGGCTTTGCAGACGACGATAGACGGTGGTGAAATAGCACACGATGCCGGAGGCTGCCGTGCGTCTGCTCGCACGACTACCAGCCGGTCTCAGACGCCAGTCTAGACGCACTGGATAACGCAAAAGTGAGACAATAGGCTTGGTAGCGTGATCAGCCGAGCACGTAATCCAATCCAGTATTAATGGGTAGGACAAATCCTGTAGTAATGGGCAGTCGGTGGCGAAGCGCTGTGAACAATCTTACCTACTCGCTCGTTTTCTTCACCAGTAGTCTGCACGGGGACGTTGCCGAATCGCTCGGATACCAGGATCATCCGTGACAACGCTGAATCATCATCAATACACAGCCGACATCTGGTTCTTTTTACGCCACCCGGGTCAACGGAACGCAAGTGTTTACACACAGCGCATGCTCATCGCCCCATTCAAGGTCATAAAAGCCAGCAGCACCGCAGCCATCGTCGCAATCGGTGGCGAAGCGCTGTGAACAAACTTACCTACTCGCTCGTTTTCTTCACCAGGTGAGAGCACTTTTAAAAACTTGTTAAAGAGTTAGTTTTTTTTTTTTGCCACCGACTGAAGTGTTTGTAGTTGTTGTGGTATTTGCTGGGATGTGCTATTTCTACTGCTACTGACTGTCTGGCTTGTCTCCAAGCGATCACTAGCGAGCAGAAGTCCATATCAAGCTCAGTTTCCAAAAACGGTTATAATTTCGGCCAGTCATGTGCTGGAATTGCAGAAAGTTCCTATGCAGCGATGGGACCAGCGAAACGTGAGAAATGGCGGTGCAAAACTTGTCGCACTGAGGAAAATAGAAGCGCAACTCAAAGTGGAGCGACTTCTTCGCAGATCGCGTCAAAGGGAAACTCGCCGACAGTATCGGCCCAACTGCAGGCATTTGGACTAAAAGTGGATGTTCTCTAGGGCTTCAAATCAAGTGTTGACACTCTCCTGACGCGTCCCGCTAAAGTGGACGAGTTATTGACTCTAGGACCCACTGTGGAGAGGCTAGAAGCCCACATACAAGAGCTAGAGAGTAAAATCGGTGAAATATCGCAGAAATACAACTCTGTCCTAGAGGGTGCAGCTGCAAAGGAAAACAAAATCAGAAAGCTGGAATTGCAGCACGGTGAATTGCGAGCCATTGCAACCGGCCAAACTGAGACGATTCAATCTCTTCGAGTGGAGATCAATCGTGGAGAAAACTATTGTCACCGTGCTAACTTGGAGATTCACGGAATGCCTTTTTTAGCAGGTGAAAATCTTAGACAGTCCATCAGCGACTTGGCAGCTAATCTTGCATTATCTAACTTTGAAACTACTGACATTCTTGCCGTACATCGCCTTCCCGTCAAACCGGGATTGACCCCGGTAGCGTTAATCAAGTTCAACTCAACAGAGACAAGGGATCGCTGGCTCGGCGCGCGTGGAAAGTTGCGGAGTCTTGCCCGAGGGGCTGAGGCCAAAGAGCTCTACTTCAACGAGAACCTCACGAAGCAAAACAGACAACTGTTTTGGATGGTCAGAGAAAGAGCAAGAGAAAAGCATTACAAATTCACGTGGAAAAAGAACGGGAAGATTTTTGTGAAGAAAGAAGTCTCGTAGCCACGGTTGCGTGTTGACCCCGTGGAGGATTTGGACTAAATACTGTAGGTCTTTACATACATTTTTTTTTAGTTTTCAAACAGTGAGTCACCGAAAAGGAATTTCGAAGCGTCCTCTGAGTTTTCGTTTAGCGTGTTTCACCTTAACATAAGAAGCATTAGAAAGTACTGGAACCAGTATATGCTTGTAGTCCAAGAATTGGAGGCTGTCATATATGCGTTTGTTTTGACTGAAGTTAATGTTAATAAGGATGCAATAACTCTCTTTTCAATTCCCGGTTATAAACGGTTTATATTTACAAGAATGTTGGGCAGAGGGGGAGGAATTTGTGTTTTTATCAAAGACATCTGGGATGCCGACCACTCGGCAACAATCGTATCGCACTCAGAGTGCGTAAACCTACAAATTAGACGCCAGGATTTTTCGATTCACTTGATGGCAATCTATCGCCCCCCTTCGATCAACGCAAACTTGTTTATCAAAGAACTCGATAAAATGCTATCCGTGATTACCCTGACAAGTCAGCTGTGCTTAGTGGGACTTCAATTTCAATACAATGGATTCTTTGCGCCATGTGGTCTGCGATTATCTTAACTTAATGGCAACTTACGGCATCGGAAATGAGATTCAGGCACCCACTCGGGAAGAACTCTTAGGTCAAAAATTAGTATCCTTGTGTATCGATCACATAAACCTGCGTACTTTTGAGGGCACCGTAATTGCTGCAGTTATAACAGAGAAGTCGGCGGACCATTATTTTATAGCGTGCCAGATAATCTCAAAAAACAATAAGGAGTGCCACAACAACAATGAAGCAATAACCATAACTGATCAAGCGCAGTTAGATAGCAAAATCAACAACTACGACTGGAATTACCTTTTAACTTCGGTTGAGCAATCAATGTCGTGCGATAGGTTTGTTGATCTGTTTTCTAATTTTACATCTACGTGCAAAAAGAAAGTAATAATTAACAGACGTAAGACAGATCAGGAATGCATTACGTCAGATATTTTAGTGGCTACACGTTATAAGGATTTTCTTTTGAAAACGCTGCAAACGGTCCCCAAGCAATTCAGCGCTGAAGGAAGAGTTTAAAATAGCAAGAAACAACGCGTGCGCACTGGTTCGTTCTTCGAAGCGCAGATACTTCAAAGGAGAGTTCGAAAAAAACCGCTTTGACACGGCAAAAACCTGGGAGATCGCTAATCGTCTTCGTGGCGGCAAAAAAAAAAAAAAAAAAAACGACGTTCAATCGATGTGATGATAGACAAGTCCTTTGCGCCTGTGACGCAAAAAACGATTGAGAACTTCAGCGCTTATTTTGGTCGTAGTTCCGGTGCAGCTCAAGATAATAAAAACGTCGGAACAGACACGTTGGAAAATTACAATCTAGCTTCAGCCTTTTTGCCTACCCTCACTGAAAGTGAGCTCCGAGAGTATTTATTTTCTTTTAAACCAAATAAGTCGCCAGGCTTTGATTAGGTGCATATACGGGATCTGCGTAGAAATTATGAAAAACTTAAATATGTACTCTAAGGAAAAGTGAATGATATCATCGAGACCGGAATTTGGCCGACGGGAATGAAAACTGCTATTGTTAAGCCAGTTTACAAGGGAGGGGCAGCGGATGATTTTGCCAACTATCGTGCTATTTTAGTGTTACCGTACCTGGCGAATTTACTAGAAAAAACACCTTTTGAGGGCAATGACTGGTTTTGTAGAAAGGTTTGGCTTACTGTCTGATCATCAGTATGGGTTTGTTGCGGAACGAGCAACCCAAGCGCTTTTTGATTGTTTTGGAGGTTGCTTACATACTAGTTTTGATAATAATGTGTCTTCATGTGCTGTGTTCTTGGATGTGTCGAAAGCGTTCGACAGCATAAATCACAAAATTCGTTGCTCCAAGCTGTACAAGCTGGGGTTTCAATGTCCGTTTTTTTCACTCCTTAAATATTACATTTCAGGACGTTCCCAGGTTGCGGTTTTCAAAAATCAAAAGAGTAGTAGAACTTTTTTAACAGCTGGAGTGCCGCAAGGTTTAGTGCTGTCTCCTCTACTTTTTAATTTCTATATAAATGTTCTCCCTAGAGCTGTTTCACAATGTAAAGTATTTCAGTACGCGGACGACACGGTGTTAGTGTCATGTCATGCAGATTACCTTATCGCCAATCAACATCTTCAAATGATATTACTTGTACAATGGATTGGTTTACTTCGAACCTGATGAAGGTGAATGCATCAAAGACAAAACAGATTTGTTTTAAAAATCCCCTTAAACGGGTAGAACTCCCACTTCCTGTAGCGCTACACTGTTCCAGCTGCAGATCTTGTGATTGCGAAATTATTGAATGCGTCAAGTCTGTAAAATACCTTGGAATATACTTCGATAGTGATTTATCTTGGTGTACACACCTCACGTATTTTTGCAAAAAGTTAAGAAGTGTTTCGTGCTTGCTATACAATGTTAAAATTGTCTGCCTTTCTCTGTTAGGAACATGATAGCACAGTCTTTGGGATATAGTTATTTACGGTACGGCATAACACTTTTTTATGAGATGTTCGTTGTTCTGGCGTGCAAGAGTTAATTCGTTATTGAAAAGTATTTTGAAAAGTGTGGCTTGTGACATGCGAGACGTTTCAAGCTCAGAGATATTTCAGGAACTTCACCTGTCGTCTTTTGAGGGGCCTTTTAGGGAAACCGTCGTGCTGCGTCATTTCTGGAGCTCCAATTTCAAAGCCCCTTATATTCAACAGCGGCCAATGAGGCCATTTCTTCGTTTTGAGGCACCGCGTATTCGAACTCGCTATGGTGAGCGTGGGAGAGTGTGTTATGTGCCCCATGTATTTAACCGCCTACCAGAATCAATGTTTCTTATAACGTCGAGAAAAAAAATTAGGAATCCGTTACGGAACTTAGAGGAATAAAGTGAAATTTTAAAGTGCAATATTTCTGTTGTTGTTTTTTTTGTTTCGTTTTTTCCCTCTTTCTTTAAAGGCGGTTGTAGTGTGTCCAAGGTGTTTGTTTGGTGTGTGTATCTTTTCGGTTTGTGTTAAGACGCACTGAGGTTTAGAGAACGTGTGTGCTATAGATTGTAAATTTCTTTTCAATTAATCTTCTTCTTTATCTAATATATATGATTTCGTCACCTGCCGAGCTAGGTACACAAGCCCTTGAGGCTTATTCCGGCTCGCTATTGTATCTTGAAAAATGATTGTTCTGTCAATAAAGCTCTGTCCATATGTCAATGACTGATCTGTGGGCGGGGCTTAGATTTTGGCATGGCCTTTACTTAAATTGCGTCTGAAAGCATAAACATTGCGCGATTTGTTTTTCTTTTTTTTGGAATACTGACAAAAAATATGCGTGTCCCAATAATGACCTTATGGAAACTTTTTTTTTTCACTTCAGTGTCTCCTTAAAGCTCTGTTGTACTCCCACGTTAGCAAAGGCGGCGTAGAGAAGCGCACACCGATGCGGATTAAGCGCAGATATACGGTATGCGCTACGCTAGGTTCGCTGCACTCAAAGTCGGAGTATTACAGGGCCTTAACGTTGCTCGCAACCCCTATAAACACGATGAAAAAAAAAAAAAGCAGCTGAAAAGTACACGTCTTGACATTTCGATAAAAAAAAAAGCTAAATTCACAAGATGTATATTATTTAAATCGTTTTGTTAGCTGTTTTTGACAGGCACTGACAGACGTTTGCGATTGACCGAGGCTAGTGTAATATCAAATGCCACAGCGCCGCTTTTACGGCCGCGTCTTCCAGATGCTACAGCCAGCATTACATGGGCGCGTTGTGAAGACGGGCTCGCGTCGTCCGGCTGAAATAAACATGCTTACACCGCAGTTTCCTTTGCTGGATAGGCCACCTGGATTGCCCAAGGGGCGTTACGAAAAATGACATGTTAGGACATGTTTTCAGTAATACAAACTTGAGCGTCACAAACTGTCACAGATGCAGAAGCGTGCCAGTTCTGGTGCGGAACGCAATGAAATGAGGAAAATATAAAGAAACAATAAACATTCGAAAGCATTTTAAGCACAGGTCAAAGCTAAGACGATAAGAGTGTGAGCCAAGAAATGCCGTTTTACGTGTTACAAAAACAAAAAAGAACGTCAGGACTCCCGATGTTTTGACGCCCCCACGCAGATATAAGATACGCGAACCCTAGCCGTAGTGGCGTGAATCTTACACATTAGATTATCTCGCGGCGTTGAATGTAGATGCTTTCGAACTTTCAAGGGTTTGTTTCCCTTTTTTAGCACTGCACAGAAGATCAGCGAAGGCGTCATTAGTAGTACGGGGCAGGGTTGGGCAGTATCGCCATACAAATGTATCGCGATAGTATTTTACGAATACATTTTGTATCTGTATTTCTGCATCGCGATACATTTTTTTCACCAGTATCTGTATTTCTGTAACGAAATACATTTTGAATGTTCCTTTGTATCGCGATACAATCAGGGTGAAATGTATTTCGTTACATTTCTTGAGAAATACTCCCCGCCCCCTCCCCCGCCCCCCCCCCCCCCCCCCAAAAAAAAAATCCAAACGTTTCTTTTTTTTTTTTTTACTTCTGAGGGCTCTAGGGTTAAGGAGATGCTGGCGCATTGTTACCATGCTGACCAAGTTTTTGTCCGATTCTCTAAACTATCTTTCTATGCGTCATCTTCTCTCTTCTGAGAACTGTTGTGCAGTAGGGGACTCGAACCAGGTGGCGTGCCAGGAGTGGAGTCAGAGCATCTTGTGCCCCAGGTCCTTAGGTAGGGGTTTCCTGAGTCATTGTTTGCGGGCATCCAAAGCCCGCTGCTAACCGTCTTGCTTGCCTTAGCGTACACAGTACACCCATTCGGCAAAGCTGAGTCACAGTCCGTTGCAGCGCGAGCCCGACGGTGGTTGGCTTGAAATAGTAGGATAACTCGCGCAGTGAAGCTCAACAAATATTCGAATGCGTCTGCGGCTGCGCCCGTAATATTGCACGGCTCAAGGGTACGTCATCAGCCGACGTGAAAGTGACCCGCTGCTCTGGTGACCCGAAACCCAGGAAGGAGGTCAGACGTGGCCTCGCTGTTCCCACCAAGACTTCGTACACCTGTGACTTGTCTCGAGCGCGCTGTTTCTCGGAAGGCTCGCACCTCTGCCGGCAATATCAGGTCGAAATCCACGAGGTCTCTATTTGCAGTATGCAAGGCAAAACTTGCTGACTGCAATCTATGCGTCGGTGGCGGAGGGTCAGCAGGAAAGACCTTCACAACAGGGATACCACCGTATCGTTTTTTCAACCGTAACAGAGATAATACATGTGTTCCAGGATGCTTCAGGTGGTCCACCATTCTCGAAAATCCTGCACGATCTTCAACGAGGTAACCTACAACTGAAATATGAATTGTCCTTTCATACAGCAGCGTATTAAAGTTTCATGTTCAAGGCCACGTTTACAGATAAAGAATACCTGTTCATTCCACCGTGACGTCATGTGATCAATGTTGACAGGGGCATCCTTATTTGACAGGGGCGTGGTGACGTTTTGATGGGATTTAGGATAACAGAGAATTCCTTTAGAGGTCGAAGTCTTTTCGCATCCCTCGTCAGAGAGACAGGATGTCAGGAAAGGGACCACGGTCAGTCCTTGATGGAACGTTTTTCTGAGCCCATTAAAGACTCCTCGTCGTCCGAGACCACTACCTTCAAGGCAAACTGCCAAGCCTACGGGAAAGTAATTTCAGGATCAAAAACTTCCACTTCCAACTCCAAGCTTCATCTCATTTGGTCTCAAATAAGTTTGAAAAAATCTATTGCAGTATCTGTATTTTTGTATTTGTATTTCTGCCCTTCCTAAAATGTATTCCTGTATTTGTATTTCCAAATACTTTTTGCCTCTGTTTATAATGTATTTCCGATACGTATCGCGATACACTTTGATAGATATGTTTCAGTATCAGTATTTTAGCTACCATTTTAAAGTATCCCAGTATTTGCATTTCCAAATACATTTATGAGTATTTCTACCCAACCCTGGTAGGGGGCCAAATAAAGTGAGCTTGTACTACTCAAAAATAAGGGCTCCCCGCTTTGTTCAAAGTTTTTGCGCAGGAGTTTTATGCGGAGAGGGAGTCGCCTGCCTCTTGCGCAGTAGTTGCGGTGACGTCAGGACAACGCCAAGATTTTATTGGCTTTGATTGAAAAGATAATGAGTAAACCTCAAAGCAAGCTACCTTGAAGTCTACCCAGTATACTTCATTCAGAGAGAATCCTAGCTCGACGTTCTCACGTCACGACAACCCCTGCAAAAGAAGCAGACTAACTTGTGCTCTGCATAAAGACGTGTTTGGGACTTGTCACGCCCTGCGTTTCTTAATATTTTTATTTGACTATGCGGAACGCAAGTTCGTCTGCTTCTTTCGCAGGGGATGCGATGGCGTTAAAACGCCGAGCTCAGATTTGGTCAGATTAGGAGCTCAGTGCTAGCTGCCTTCAGGTATACTAACTATACATCCAATCGCAGCCAATCAAAGCTCGGCGTTGAGACGTCACCGGAACCCCAGCGCGAAAAGCAGACAAACTTGCGCTCCGCATAGCTAATGCACCTGCCGTGAGACATGCCCCAGCAATATTTGAGTGGGCGTCTGTCATTACACAGTGAGTTCTTCGCGAACAAGTGCTGGCATAATCATTTATGCCACTTGGTGCACATAATAAGGAAAAAGAAAAAGAGCGTGGTGCAAGAAAGGGAAGTGGGAAGCGTTGATTTGGAAACATTTATTTGAAATGCACAATCGTTCGTCCAGGTGCGCTCCGTATAGCTAATGCACCTGCCGCGAGACATGCCCCAGCAATATTTGAGTGGGCGTCAGTCATTACACAGTGAGTTCTTCGCGAACAAGTGCTTGCAGAATTATTTATGCCACTTGTTGCACATAATGAGGAAAAAGAAAAAGAGAGTGGTGCAAGAAAGGGAAGTTGGACGCGTTGATTTGGAAACATCTATTTGAAATGCAAAATCGTTCGTCCAGGTGCGCAGCAAACGAAGAAGAGTAGGAAAAGGTTGAAATCTTATTATGAATAATCAGTTCGCTGAATTTAGTAAATTAAGGGGCCTTTCGCGCATCGCTAGTGTGGAACTGGCATTGTCTTCTTCGTCTATGATTGAACGAGCTGAAAGCTAAGTTCGTAAGTTCGGATTAGCTTCCAGCCAGTCGCTCAAAGATCACACCGCAAATAATTTCCGCAGCGTGACCTTTCCTAGAGCCGGAAACGACACTTCAATATAAATTTTTGTTTACATCAACCTAAAACTATTCACTGTCAATTCTGTTTACATTAATTTGAAAATAACGAGTATATAATCCTACCACTGGGGTACAAATTCACGTAGAAAAACATACATCGAGTAACAAAGCGCAGAAGATGCGTCTTAAGCATTTTCAAGAGCATAGCTAAAATATGTTTCCTCTGAGAGGCGTGAATATTTTTAAGCGATGCGAACTTGGAAGAAAAGAAAATCTATTTTACGCCACTAAAAAGAAAGACAGACCGAAATTGTTAGCAATTTTTTTTCTTTAAATAAACGGTAAGGAAAAGAAGAAATGGTATGAACGTGTGAAATTGACTTCATTTCAAGCAATGACAAATGACAACTTTGTTTGCCATAACTTAAAAACACAACAAGAACGATCATAAATAACAATGCTACCATTCACTTCATGACGACATGGTCATAAAATATTGGAAACATAAAGGCCCGTGCTACTTTATTCTCAGTGGACCTGTTTCCAAACAGTGTAGTAGCCGCGTTCAGGATTCGTCTGTGTGTAGTGGCTCCTCAGAATCATTTTGTGAGACTTTGTCTAACAAAGTTTCGAATTATGCACCTTAAGTTCAGGTAAGATGCAATATACTGGGACCGCTTCAGAAAAAGGACTATCCAAAAGGTGCTCCTAGGTTTAAAGTGTATAGCCTACCTCTGGCACGAACGATATAAGTAATCAGGAGAGTCACCAAAACCAGGAGAGTGGGCACGGCATCCAGGCTACCAACTTGACGCCTAACATCCCACTTCTGTTCATTGTGCAGCTCCTGCTCCTCATGCACGACGGTGGTATCACATCTACCCGCACGGAAACTACAAGCGCACCAGTCGAGGCGATGGAAGTAACTCCGCTGATCGTCTCCGGCTTCACGTTTTGTGAAAACAATTTTAGCAATGTAACTTTCCCAAACCCTCCCCTGCTGATAAGGCCATCGATGACAGCTTCGGAAGCATCGACATCAATCGTGATTTCTTCAAAGGCAGCGGAACGCCTATTGTTAATCAGTGGACACAGCATTCAGGCTACCAACATAACTCCTAACATCCCACTTCTGTTCATTGTGCAGGTGAGTAGAAATGACCTACCCTGCTCAATTAGGTGTAACAATCCTTGTCGTATTGTCCTGCCGTGCCCACGGATATGCCTAAAGCGTTTTTTAAACCTGATATTGCTTCTAAATGGCAACATCGAACGTAACCCTGGTGCCTTGACCATAGCACAGGCTGAGACTCTAGCTCGGATTGAAACCTTTGTGACTCAATTACACGAAGGTCAAGCAGGTGTCGTGGTACAACTATAAGATATTACTGACGAGCAAGAACGCACAAGTCATTCATTATCTGCTTTAACAACACATGTGATGATTATTGAAACTGATCTTGCAATTTGTAAATCCAAAGCAAACGCGGCGACTGAAATCGAAACGAAGTTCGAATGCCTTCTCTCCGAGATAGCGCTTTTGAAACAGCGCTCTGATGATGCCGAGGGTCGTTCCCGATGATCGAACTTACTTTTTTGGGCGCTTCAGGACACTGCTAGGGAATCGTGGGCGGAATCCGCAAAACTAGTTCTTGACGTATGCAGTGATAAACTAGGCATACAGATTATCCCTGAAACAATTGAAAGGGCCCATTGAATCGACAGGTTTCATTTCAATAAAAACCGACCTATTATCGTGAAATGTTCTTTTTCTAACCACAAAGAAACTGTGCTGAGATCATGCTCCAAGCTAAAAGACACCAACGTGTCGGTTAGCGAAGACTACCCAAAGAATGTTCGATTCGCCAAGAAAATGCTTCTGCAGTTCGCTCGAGCCCAGGCACGCCTCTACAAACTTCGCGTTGACAGATAAAATTTGGGCAATAAACTATTTATTTTCAGTTACGAGACTAACCAAATCTGTGAGGGCAGCCCAGACGAATCCAAAACTGCAGCAAAAAATATGCCACTTTGAAGTTAAAAAAATGTCGCGATTAAGAAAGCATTTCGTTCCCAATCTTTTAAGAAAAATATTTCAGTTTTGTTTGCAAACATAAGAATTATTGTCCGCAACCGCGATGACTTGCCCTCCGTCATTGACGCGGCGTTGGGTGACGTTGTTATTTTTACAGAAACTTGGCTTTCGATTGTTATTCGCGATAATATTTTTTTTTATTGTGTTCAGAATTATAGGTTTTATCGCTGTGACCGAACTGATAGGCGGGGGAGGGGGGGTAATCGGGGGGGGGGGGGGGGGTTTCCTAATCGCACTGAATGTAAATCTTGAATGTTACCAAGTAAGCATTAACATCCAGCTTCAACTGGTGTGCGTGCGTTTAATCTCTGACCATAGAAATGTTATTTTTTGTGCCTGTTATCGTCCGCCTAATGCGTCCACAACTTTTTGTTCTGCCTTGCATGATGCTCTATGCACAATTACATATAGGTTTCCTTTTGTACCTTTATTTTTACCTTGGCGATTTCCATTTTCCCCTAATCGACTGGTGAGGAGCATTCTCAACTACCACTTAAAATTCTGCAATTTACTCTGATTTCCTCAATCTTTGCTTGGATTTTTCATTAACACAACTTGTTGCTGAACCTACTCGAGTCACTGTGTCTTCAGCCACTGGACTAGATCTCATTTTCCCCTCTGACTCTAACCTTGCCTCTTCCATATCCTACTTACCGGGTATCAGCGATCACTCCATTATACATTTCTCGTTACTTACACCAATGTATGATGCTAGTAAGTCAACAAAACATTTTTTGACTATAGTAAAACAAATCTTGGTGCTCTAAATAACAAATTAGCTGACCTCATTGACGAATGCCTTCCTAAATTATCGGAACGCTAAATTGAAAGCGATATTTAAAAATAAATTAGTATCTCTAAATAACCTATTTATTCCATTAAAACAAATACCTTGTCTGCATAGTTTAAGGTAACACTTAAGCGCCTTAGCAACAAAAAGAAACCTTTGTTTAGTTCAGTTGTTGTACGCACGGTGGTAGCTTTAGACATTGCCAAAGCATACGACAATATTGATCACAGAGTCATAATGAGCAACCTTATAGAGCTGGGGCTTCCTCTGCGGGTCACACGATCTGTTTACTCCTTCCTTAGGAATCGAACATTTGCTATAAGGGTGGATGGACAAGAAGAAGGATGCTTTACGTTCAATAGGGGGGTCCCCCAAGGCTCCGTCTTGGCTCCGCTTCTTTTTAACATTGCGCTCATACCTCTGGCATGGCAACTCCATCGGGTTCTGGACGTCAAATTTCTCGTCTATGCTGACGACGTCACATTATGGACCACTCACAACGACCTCTCTAGGTAAGCCAAGCAACTTCAAGAAGCCCTTGACATTCTTTTGAATTATTCACAACGAGCCGGGCTGGAAATTTCTTCGCAAAAATATAGCTGCGTTGTGGTAGCAAACAAGGCGGGACGTAAGAAATCGACCCAGGCCCCCTTTCAACTCAGGCTGGGTGCTATAACAATACCTCAGACTACGAATGTCCCGATATTGGGCCTGGATATACACCAGTCAGGAAGTGGAACTCAATGGCTCCGAAAGATTAAGCAAACATCTTTTTTAATAATAGTAAGTTTATTTCGACATGCATATGTCTGCGAGGCTGCGGCAAAAGAAGACGCGAAGTCCTCTGACGTGGCTACCAGCCCCCATTACAGCACTCGGCACGTACTTCACAGGATACCGAAAAAAATGAACACCTAATTTACATCAAAATAAGTTTACGGATGAAAACATTTGAAGAGTCACAAAGTTATGTGAAAAATAACAAACAATGTTACATATAATATAATTGATCACATTTGCACATTTGAACTAATGCACTAGTGGCAGATGCATATTGTTCGATTGAAAGAAAATATAATTCGATCATTTTCCTAAACATCTGGTGATTGCTACAGTACTGTACCGTTTGAACTATATTTGCATGAGTATTTAGTAAGTCAGCGACTTGATAATGAAGTGTTTGAGTTCCATAGTTTGTTCTAACATTTTGTTTGATGTAAAAGGCGTGTCTAAGAGTGTAATCGGCAGGCTTATGAAGGTAGGCGTTCAAGAAAGTGGTCTCATCCCGCTTTATCTCGTCAAATATAATGTTCGCTAATTTAATAGAAAAAACATGTCCGATTGGTAATAGCTTGTATTTTTCGAATGTGGGCGATGTATGCAGAATATAACCTAAATTATCTATAAACCTAACGGCCTTCTTTTGTAAAAGAAAAACTTTTTCAATGTTTGTTTTTGTCGTCGTTCTCCAAACTAAAAGACAATAATGTAGGCGGGAATACACAAGAGTATAGTAAAGCTGCAGTTTAAGCTAGTTTGGCAACAAGTGTCTGACTTTATTCAGTATACCAATTGAACGTGATATATCACATCTAATTCTATTTACATGGTTCGTCCAACTTAAAACTCCCCAAACCAAACCCCAAGGAACTTATGAGCCGAAGTGTTTTCTATCGTAGAGTTTAAAAATGTAACATTCAACTTACGCTGAACAAGTTTATTTCTGGACCTGAATATAACATATTTCCTCTTCGCTGTGTTTAACTCTAGTTGGTTAGACGGCAACCACTGAGATAGCTCGTTAAGTCAGCAATTTGCACACTGTTCAATTTCATCGAGATTTGTCCCGGAAAAGAAAACGTTGGTGTCGTCCGCGTACAGGATAATATCGGGGGTTCGCGGTATAGTAACTATGTCATTTATATATGCCAAAATTAACAAAGGTCCGAGGATTGAACCCTGAGGAACGCCGTACTGTATCAGGGAAGTTTGTGATTTAAAACCGTTGAGAGATGTGAATATTCTTCGAGCTGATAAGTAATTCTTGATAAGTTCAAGAGCTAATCCCCTTATACCATATCGTTGTAGTTTTCCAAGAAGAATATCATGCTTTATAGAGTCAAAAGCTTTCCGAAAATCTAGGAACATACGGAGTGTGTAAAGTCGATTTTCTATGTTACTTAATATTTTGTTTTTTATGTATAGCAAAAATATTCCTGTAGATTTTCCTTTCTGAAAACGATACTGACAAGATGTTATAATATTATTGTAAAGAAAATATTTAGAAAACCTAGTATTTATTACCTTTTCTGCAAATTGTGAAAATAATGGAAGCACTGATATGGGCATGTAGTTGTTTAGGTTAGTTAATGTACCGCCTTAGTGTATAATACAAACTCTAGCTAATTTTATTTTATTAGGAAATATACCAGTTTCAAGAATTCTATTGCATATATGAGCTAGAGGAGAACAAATCCAGTCTTTTACTGCTTTGATTGGGCTACCTTCAAATCATCATATCCAGAGGCGCTGCTGCACTTCAACGAGACAATTATATCATTAATTTCTGTTTCATTGGTGGGAGTCAAAAATATAGAGTTAGCTATATTTTTTTACTTTTTGAGAGCTGAAACCGCTATCCATCTCATTCGACGCATAGCACAGAAGGCGAGTGGTGCCCGTACAGACATTGCTCGACGGTTGGTGCGTGCCATCTTGCAACCGCGAATGATTTATCAAGCGCAATTCCATCGACTCACGGCGGCACAGGGGTCAAAATTGGAAACCATTAATCGTGACGCAATGCGCGCCATCACGGCGCTACCTCGCATCACTCCAATTCCAACCCTACAAGAACACGCGAGGCTGAACACCAATCACGGAACTCATCTCTCAGCGAGAACAGGCAAGGGAAATTAAACAACAGCTTGTACCAGCGGTTGCTGCGCTACATGCGCATTTTCAACGTGGCCCCTCGCTGAACGTGCAGTCGGAACCGATACCTCCATAGAAATTCACCCACAAAACCACCAACAAACCGACCAAGTTACGACGTCGCGATCAGGGGGACACATCCTCCCAACGTCCGTGCCCCGAAACCCAACATGACGACCACTGTCAAGTTTACACGGATGCAGCGATCTTCCCAGACGGTGGCCGAATCTCATTCCTCAGCTCCACACATACATGCATCCAGGGGCATCAGCGATATACATCTCAGGAAGCCGACCCACTTGTCATGAAACTACAGGCCATTCACGACGCCATACAAGCAGTGACCACCAAGCTGCCGACAATCCGCCATCTTCACATTTTTCCAGACTCTTTAGCGGCAATTCGAGAGCTCAAAAAGGTTTCCAAAGCAATGGAACTGTGTCAAAGGATACACACCCTTCACCACAATACCTCGACCTGCATTAAGGTGCACTGGATTCAAGGTCATGCCACGAACCAATACAACCTTGCAGCTGATCAACAGGCACACTTTCCATCTGATCCTGATCTCCCTTCCCTCCCCCTCCCGTCTGAACCCCTTTCCCTCCTCCACGCCCGTAAACACTCTCTCCGGCAGGACACATGCGCTCTTATCCCCCCCGTGTGTCTGCTCCCTCCCCCGCCATCTCACCAGAGTGGAGGAAGTTGTGCTTCGGAGACTGCGGGCTGGGGTGGCCCTTACACCGGCTGTAACCTGCACATGAAGCTTTCCACCCGGCACACGACGGGCGACATGCCCCAAGTGTCCCCTACACGCGACGGAAGCGGATGTGCGTCACCTTATATGGACTTGTCCTGGCCTACAGACTGAGCGCACTCGCGTACTTATAGCTGCAGGTCTCCAACACAGTGCACCCACCAGCTACCATAAGTGGCTGCATGACAACCACTATCACAAGACACTGCTTCAATTCATCCGTACCACAGGCCTTGTAGCATACATATAAGACATTTATGCCTAAAGGCCAACCTCCAACGTAATAAAAAAAAGCTTTCTTGTAGCGACGCACGTTAGGTAATCTATCATGCAGCTGAGGATGCTTTAAACTAGCCATCAAGGACGCTAAACTAACATTTTTTAATGTGAATTTACCCTCTATGTTGCTTACCAGTCCTAAACAGTTTTAGCGTATGATGAATGGAAACCAAACAAAAGATATCTGAATCCCTAATAATCGTGCTGTTATTCCAAATTACCGTTGCGACTCAATTTTAAACGATATTTTCGTAAAAGCGTAATGTGTAGATGGTGATTAGTCCCACCCTGTGTACCCTAATTATAACTTTTTGCCCATGGATCCTTTTGTTATTGACTATGACGGACTTTTAAACTTGATTGATAACTTTAAGACATTTTCGTCTTTTGGAATAGACATTGTCACCTCCACACTCCTTAAGAATACTAAAATTATATCGCGATTTACCTTTTCTAGATTTTTGAGCAATCTCTTGCATCTGTTGCATCGCCTGAGGAGTGGAAAATAGGGAAGGTGATTCCACTCTATAAACATGGCGATAAACAGAGTCCTCTTAACTCTCGCCCCATTTCCTTAATCAGCACACCTTGTAAACTTTTAGAGCACCTAATATTCACACATTTGGTTAACTACTTCGACTCTAATTCATTTTTTCTTCATCCCAACATGGCTTTCGTAAATCCCTTTCATGTGAGACTCAACTACTAACCTTCACTAACGATGTGGTTTCCATACATTGCCGTGAATCCCAGATTAACTTCTTTTTTTAGATTTCTGCAAAGCTTTCGAGAAAGTTCCTCATAAACGTTTACTCTTTAAACTCAGTCAACTCAACCTCAGTCCTCACGTGCTGTCTTGGATTGCATGTTTTTTTTTACTAATCGTTCTCAGTTCGTTCACGCTAACAATGTAGATTCTTCAATGAAACGAGTTACTTCTGGTGTACAGCAGTGGTGTGTTTTGGGGCCCTTGTTGTTTTTAATTTACGTAAATCACTTACCACGGTATGTATCATCATGTATTAGCCTCTTCGATGATGATTGTGTAATGTATTGAGAAGTCACTAATACTACTGACATCGCCCTTCGTCAAAATGACTTAGAAGCTGTGGATGATTGGTGTGATCTGTGGCTAATGTCCCTTAGTACTAACAAATGTAAAGCGATGAATATCTCCCGTAGAATTACTATGTCTTCTATTTAATCAATTTTGAAATTCCTCTTGAAATTGTACCAGGCTAAAAGTACCTTGGGGTGCACATCACTGCTAACATGTCATGGAAAACTCATACTGACCACATTATCGCCAACGCTAACTCCATGCTGGGTTATCTAAAGAGAAACTTTAGGTGAGCGCCAGTGTCCCTAAAACTACTATTGTATAAAACCCTTGCCCGTTCCAACCTAGACTATGCTGCAGCAATCTGGGATCCGCTTCTCTCAACTCTCGTGACTGATCTTGAAGCCCTGCAGAATCGAGGTGCCCGCGATTCTGCAGGCTTCATATTTACTAACTATCATCGCACATCCAGTGTCTCAACTATGAACACTAATTTATCACTTCCTGCTCTTTCGTTACGCCGAAAAATATCTCGTATGTGTCTTTTTTTATAAAATTCATCGTTCCGATACTTCGGTAAAAAAAAACTAATGTTAAGTCCTGTTTTGATCTCGCCGCGCGTAGATAATCCATTTGAAGTTGGAATTCCTCATTCCATAACCTCAGCCTATTATAACTCTTTTATTCCAAGAACATCTTCAGAGTCGAATCGCCTACCCGCGCAATTTGTAAACATCCCGTGCATTGACTTGTTTAAAAGTGCGTTGACTGCTTACCTATGTTAATATTTTTCTTTGTCTGTTTGCCTTGTTCTACAAACTTCTTAACTTGTTTACACATTTTTTTTACAATTATAGTGCTTGGCTTTTAGTGTTCGCAAATTGTTTGTGTTCCAAATTTGTCTTGTACCACTCCCCTCTGTAATGCCCCAGGGCCTTGAGGGTACTTAAATAACTAAATAAATAAATAAATAAAACGTGAATTATGCCGACTTAAAGTCCACTGGGTCAAGAGTAACACAGCCGTCATAATAGTAATCATGTCTATTCGGCTCATAATAAATAAGTTCGTTTAATATACGCCCAAAGTAATCAGAGTGGTCATCGCAATGTCAATTTGGTCAAATTAAAGTTAACTGGGTCAAAAGTAACTCGAAGTATCAATAAGAGTATCAATAGAAGTATCAATAATGTGGATCGAGCTTATAATAGATGAACTGGTGGTATAGTAATTCCAAGTAATCAAGAGAGTTCCCAAGATGTAAGTTAGGCAAAATTAAAGTTAATTGGGTTAATAATAAGTCAAAGCAATCAAGAGTCATCACAATGTCAATTAGACCGTATTAAAGTCTAGGGTCCAAAAGTAACTAAGTTGTCAAGAGTAATAATATGGCGATTTAAGATGATAACATTTGAACTGGATGCATGAAAATTCGAAGTAATCAAGAGAGGCAGAAAAATGTCAATAGCTGAGATAAAGACTCTCGAGTGAATAGTAACTCGAAGTAATCAAACTACTAATCATCACATTCATTGAGATTATAACAAATCAATTGGTCGAATATTAGGTCGAAGTAATCAAGTCATCATAAGTGTCAATTAGGGCGAAGTAAAGTTCATTGAGTCAATAGTTATTCGAAGTAATAAAAAGAATATTGATCAAGTGATTCGGGGTCATAATAAATTCTTTATTCAATAATTTCTCAAAGTAATGTCAAGAGTAATTGTGATGTCAAATAGGTCAAATCAAACTCCATTCGGTCAACGGTAAGTCGAAGTAATCAAAAGTGATAAAGATGGTAACTGAGCTGAGAATAAATCACTGGCTCGTATAAAAGCTCAAAGTTATAATGAGAGTGATGTTTATGTCACTAAAATACAAAGTCAAATAGGTCACTTTTTGCTCAAAGTAATCCATATTTCAATAACGCTGATTCACCCTCAGCTGTGTGAATAATATATATAAGAAAGATAAAAAAGTAACCACTATTAAGTTAGTTTAAAGTCATATATAGTCACGGGTGGTGACCAATAAACAAGAAATGAATAGGAAGAAATAGACGTTTAATGTGCCGAACTTGTGCCAAAATAAAAGGGTAGAAAAGATAATAACAGAGCGTCGCGGGCGTCGAAGTTGGCGTAGCAGCAGAGTCGAACGCTGGGGCGAAATAGACTCCGGCTTGCCACGCGGAGCCGTTTTTGTACACGAGTTGGCTTCTGGAGTATTCGACGTAGAAGGTTCGACGCGTAGAACGTTCTAAACTCGAATCAGCTAGACGGTTCTCGAATTCGCCAGAGCATCACATTACAGTGTCAACAAAATGCGTAGCCACGGCCAGGAATCGAACCCTGGCCCTTCGCGTGGGAGGCAAGCGCAATAACCGTTAGGCTACGGCCGCGCTGCCTAGTTGGCGCGCGGCAATATGTGACTAGTAATACGGAGTAATCCAAATCTTACAGAAATTTTATGTAGTTGCATTTGTCAATTCTATTTTGAAGTGATCGGCTAAGTAATGAAAATTTTGCTGCTATAAAGTTGTGTGTGGCAATGATACCTGTATGACGAAAATGTAATCAGAAGGTGGAATGAGCTTTTAGGAAGTTACATTATTCTCAGGTATTCCTTGAAGTAATTGAGAGAGTAATCCAAAATGTTACTGTAACTTCTATTTTGTAATTAATGGGTCGAAGTGCTGAGAATTGCAAGCCATACTTTCATTAAGCTTTAAATCAAGTCAGAGGTGTAAAGTATAGAGCGAAGTAATAAAAAAGGAATCAACAACTGCACTTGCAATTTTATCATCTGTACTGTATCAATAACAAGTCGAACTAATAGGAAAAAGTAAACAAAATGTCAATTCAGCTAAATTAAAGCCGAGCGCGCCACTAAATGCTCGAGCATACCAAAAGAGTAATCAAAATGTCAATTAATCTACGTCAATCGTGCGACTAATAACACCGAGTAATCGAAATAGTGAACAAAACATCAGTTGTCCCAAACAAAATATAATTCTATAAACAATTACTCTAGTTTTCAAGAGAGTAAGCGAAACGCAAACGCAACAAAAAAATTAAGGACATGCATATATTATGGACTAAATTCTCTGACGCCGGGCCTAAATTGGGTAGCACTAGAATTAAATTAAATGGCGCTTAAATTAAATTGGATCGGCACTCGCATCAAATTGATCATCGTTTGGATTAAAATGAGCGGGGAAACCTGTATAGTCATTGCCAGATGTAGGCTCTACACTTTAAACCTAGGAGCACCTTTTGGATAGTCCTTTTTCTGAAGCGGTCGCAGTATATTGCATCTTCCGGGGACTTAAGGTGCATAATTCGAAACTTTGCTAGACAAAGTCTCACAAATGATTCTTTGGAGCCACTACACACAGAAGAATCCTGAACGCGGCTACTCCACTGTTCGGAAACAGGTCCACTGAGAATAAAGTAGCAAAGGCCTTTATGTTTCGAATACTTTATGACCATGTCGTCATTAAGTGAATGGTAGCATTGTTATTTATGATCGTTCATGTTGTGTTTTCAAGTTATGGCAAACAAAGTTGTCATTTGTCATTGCTTGAGATGAAGTCGATTTCACACGTTCATACCATTGCTTCTTTTCCTTACAGTTTATTTAAAGAAGAAAATTGATAACAATTTCGGTCTGTCTTTTTTTTTTTATTCGCGTAAAATAGGTTCTATTTTAAAAAGCGCTTAAAGCGCTTAAAATATTCATGCCTCTCAGAGGAAACATATTTTAGCTATGCCCTTGAAAATGCTTAAGACGCGTCTTCCGCGCTTTGTTTCTTGATGTATGTTTTTCTACATGAATTTGTACCCTAGTGGTAGGATTATGTACTCGTTATTTTCAGATTAGTGTAAACAGAATTGACAGTGAATAGTTTTAGGTTGATGTAAACAAAAATTTATATAGAAGTGTAGTTTCCGGCTCTAGGAAAGGTCACGGTGCGGAAATTATTTGCGCTGTGACCTTTGAGCGACTGGCTGGAAGCTAATCCGAACTTAGCTTTCAGCTCGTTCAATCATAAACGAAGAACACAATGCCAGTTCCACACCAGCGGTGCGCGAAAGGCCCCTTCATTTACTAAATTCAGCGAACTCATTATTCATAATAAGATTTCAACCTTTTCCTACTCTTCTTCGTTTGCTGCGCACCTGGACGGACGATTTTGCATTTCAAATAAATGTTTCCAAATCAACGCGTCCAACTTTTCTTCCTTGCACCACGCTCTTTTTGTTTTTTCTTATTAAGTGCAACAAGTGGCATAAATGATTCTGCCAGCACTTGTTCGCGAAGAACTCACTGTGCAATGACAGACGCCCACTCAAATATTGCTGGGGCATCTCTCACGGCAGGTGCATTAGCTATACGGAGCGCACCTGGACGAACGATTTTGCATTTTAAATAAATGTTTCCAAATCAACGCGTCCAACTTCCCTTTCTTGCACCACGCTCTTTTTGTTTTTTTCTTATTATGTACAAGTGGCATAAATGATTATGCCAGCACTTGTTCGCGAAGAACTCACTGTGTAATGACTGACGCCCACTCAAATATTGCTGGGGCATGTCTCACGGCAGGTGCATTAGCTATGCGGAGCGCAAGTTTGTCTGCTTTTCGCGCTGGGGTTCCGGTGACGTCTCAACGCCGAGCTTTGATTGGCTGCGATGGGATGTATAGTTAGTATACCTGAAGGCAGCTAGCACTGAGCTCCTAATCTGACCAAATCTGAGCTCGGCGTTTTAACGCCATCGCATCCCCTGCGAAAGAAGCAGACGAACTTGCGTTCCGCATAGTCAAATAAAGATATTAAGAAACGCAGGCCGTGACGAGTCCCAAGAACGTCTTTCTGCAGAGCACAAGTTAGTCTGCTTCTTTTTCAGGGGTCGTGGTGACGTGAGAACGTCGAGCTAGGATTCACTCTGAATGAAGTATACTGGGTAGACCTCAAGGTAGCTTGTTTTGAGGTTTACTCATTATCTTTTCATTCAAAGCCAATCAAATCCCTGCATTGTTCTGACGTCGCCACAACTCCTGCACAAGAAAAGACTACTCACTCTCCGCATAAATCTCCGGCGCAAAAACTTTGAACAATCTGGGGCGCCCTTATTTTGAGTTGTAGAAGCTCACCTTATTTGGCCCCGTACTACTTATAGCACCTTCGCTGACCTTCTGTGCATTGCTACAAAAGGGAAAAACACCCTTGAAAGTTCGGAATCATCTACATTCACCGCCACAAAAAAATCTAATGTGTAAAATTCATGCCACTACGGCTAGGGTACGCGAATCTTATATCTGCGCGGGGACGTCAAAATATCGGGAGTTCTGACGTTCTTTTTGTTTTTGTAATACATAAAACGGCATTTCTTGGCTCACACTCTTAGCGTCTTCGCTTTGACCTGTGCTTAAAATGATTTCGAATATTTGTTGTTTCTTTATATTTTTATCGTTTCCTTGCGTTCCCCATAATAACAGGCACGCTGCTCATCTGTGACAGTTTGAGACGCTCAAGTTTGTACTACTGACAACATGTCCTAACAAGTCCTTTTGCGCAACGCCACCTCGTCAATCCAGGGGGCCTATCCAGCCAAGGAAACTGTGGTGTAAGCCTGTTTCTCTCAGCCGGGTGACGCGAGCGCGTCTTCACAACGCGTCCATCTAATGCTGGCTGTAGCGTCTGGAAAACGCGGCCATAAAAGCGGCACGGCGGCATTTGATATTACACTAGCCTCGGGCAATCACAAACGTCTGTCGGCGCCTGTCAGACACAGCTAAGAAAACGATTAAAAATACGCAGCTTGTGAAATTACCTTTTTTTATCGAAATGTCAAGAACGTGTACTTTTCAGGTGCTTTTTTTCATCGTGATTATTGGGGTTGCGAGCAACGTTAAGGCCCTGTAATACTCCGACTTTGAGTGCAGCGAACCTAGCGTAGCGCAGACCGTAGGCATTTGATTGTCCGGCGAGCAGAAACTTGATATCTGCGATTAATTTTTATCTGCGTGCGCTGCTCTACGCCGCGTTTGCTAACGTGGGAGTATAACAGGGCCTTAAGGAGACACTGAAGTGAAAAAAAAAGTTTCCATAAGGTCATTAATGGGACACGTATATTTTTTTTAAGTTTTCCACAAAAAACAAAAACCAATCACGCAGTGTTTATTCTTTCAGACGCAATTTAGGTAAAGACCATGGCAAGCTCTAAGCCCCGCCCACACATCAGTGGTCCTACCCATTACTACTGGATTGGATTAGCTGCTCGGCTGAGAACGGTAACAAGCGTAATGTCTCACTTTAGCGATATCCAGTGCGTCTAGTCTGGCGTCGGAGACCGGCTGCTGGTTGTGCGAGCAGACGCACGGCAGCCCCTTGCATCGTGTGCTATTTCACCACCGTCTATCGTCGTCTGCAATGCCCATGAGACGCCGACACAAAGGCTGCGCGTCGGCGTTCCTTTTAGCCTGCGGCCGTTTGCTGTTCCTCTTCCGTGTCTAAAAACTTCTAAAACCCTCAGAGGACGCGACCATAAAAGCGACGTCCTAATGTTCCGTCATGCACGAGCCACGGTTCAAAAACAAGTGTCTGTCAGCGTCTATTGATATCAGCGTTTCGGAATGGGCACCCCAGATTATATTCCAATTTTATACCGTTTTATACCGGGGAATCAGAGTTTATGACAATTCCATTCTTTTTGACTTCTGGGAACGGAGACACTCGGCGCAGTCCCGCTCCTGGAATGGCTGAGCTTCACGGCTTCATTCCTCTAATTCCTAAAGGCGAAAATGGCCACCGTCAGTCGTATTGTGTTACTGAAACAAAAACAGCTTGAAGCTGCGATCTTTATCAAACGAGGAGACTACTGCGAAAGTATGGAAAAGCATCCTCAAAGCACTCATTCTGCGAAGCCTAAGGGTAATGCAGAAAACGCTTTGTGGCAACCTCTTGTCACTGAAGACATCGATCGCGCAAACAAGCTTAAAAGGCTTGCGAGTCCCAACAGACGTTCAAAATTAGAGCCACCCATTTTCTTCGCACACGGATTGTGTATATCTTCCACACATATATGGTTAGCGTGTTGTTTGTTTTGTTAGGCCTTATAAATGTCTAGTTTTTGTATTTCGCAAGAAAATGCTATCTTGCTCTCTGCTACGAATACTTCGCAACAGCACCGCTGGTTCGCTGTTAGAAGCTACCGCCGCGTATAACTGCCCTATATTTCCATGCACTGCGGCAAGAACAGAAAACCACACACAAAGGGCGATCGGTATACGGCGCCAGCACATGGGACCGTACCACCATATATCAGAGACTGCCTTAAAACGTAAAATTTTACTTTTACTGTACATTCAATTCATTTTTTTTTTTACTTTGTCTTCCACGGAAACACTAGGAGATTGGCTGGGTTAAGACCACGGAGTCGAGTCGGTCATCATTCTAGTTCGGTTCGGCTTTGTTTCGAGTTCGGGTTGCTTTGCATTATGTTCCGGTTCGGTTCTGGTTCAGGGACGCTTGTGAATTAAAGGTACGGTTACCGATGCCACCGAGCGCGAAGCACTGCAAAGCAGTTTTTAAAAGAAAAGTTCAGAGCCAGATGTCGTTAAGAAAAAAGGCGAATTTAGCACGGCGTCATCTTCATTAAAAAAAATGGGGCACCAGAAGCCGTTCTGCGAAAACGAGGACAGCAAAACAAATCTATGCTAAATTTCGTTTTGTTATCTTGACGTTTTAGCGCAAATGCCGTTCTATGAAAATTACGTGGTTATACACGCGCTTGGAAAGGGTACCAAAGTACGGTACTCACATGTGAAGACTATGAGACAGCACGCACAGTGACGCCGTGTCGTTAGGACGCTTCGTACTCGGATGCTACACACAAAAACAAATTAGTTGTCAGTTGTTCAGACTGCAGTCCAGTCTGCCAGAGTATGGCGACGTTGTACCCACTGCACGTGCTGATCCAGAGTGAGTACTGCAGACGCTCCCGACGCCACTTCAGAGCTGAATGGAGATTCGTTGAGCTTGACTGTCTCAAAATACGCTTTCATTTTTTTTTTCTTTCTATAACATGCTTTACTCTTTGCCGCGGACAATTAAAAATACTGCGTCTGGCATTGCCTTCGATCCCCAGGTGACTGGATCGTATCCCGGTCTAGGTGGCCGCAATCTGACGGTGGATTTTGCAGTGAAGGCGCCGTGCAACCGAGCTTTCAGTCGCACGTCAAAAGATCCCAAGGTGTTAGAAATTAATCCTCAATCCTCCGCTGCGGCGCGCCAGGTGCCCGTTGTTAGTTTCACATGTAAACAAAAGCCCAATTGGACTTTTTCATCGCAAGCTTCAATGCTGCTAACTAAAGCTTTTTATTTTTTATCTTCGGCTAAGCATGATGACAACGCTCACACTTAGCTCTCTAATGTTCTTAATTGAACTATTTTATTCAAACTTTAATTGACAGTTTAAAAGAAAATCCTTGTCCCACTTCCTTTTAGAACAATCAGTGGCACCATTGCCTCCCTTACTTCCTCCCTTGAGATAAACCTACAGGGTTTCTATTCCGGTTGTTTCATCTTGAAATAGCCCAAGGGCAGTCCTGCACCCATTTGCTTTTATACAATTCCTGGGCTTTACCAAGCTTAATAAAATCAGTAGCAGCTCAACGTTTATTATTTTGGCAATCACAGTGAAGAACTGAATGCTCCCAGCATATGAAGTGTGGGTGACCATGAGTCCTTACAGAGTTAATGCTAAATGAAATGCTGCATTTTGAAGAGGCATAAAATTTTAAAGCCGAAATCAACGTAAAAAAAACGCACGAAAAAATAATTTTACAGAATTAAATTATTAAGAAAAGGAAACAGGCAAGTTTTTAGTTGAAATCGTTTTGTCAAATTATCTTTATCAAGGAGTCATTTTGATAAGATCGTGCACTTAAATTGACAAATCACTCGATTGAAAGCTAAGGCTGCAATGATAGCCATTTGGGACATCCGATAGATGTAGACATGTGATGACCGTAATGATAATATAATTAAGAACAGGGCATGTAGGATTTTTTTTATATATCTGACCTGCGAATGAAGAAAAGACTTTTGTTCTTGAGTTAAATTTGCTATAAATAATACACAACTCACGCTTGGATCACAGTCAGTATTTTAGGACGTTACATTAAATTTTGCCCTGGCCATAAGCCGTCTACAATGAGAAACACTCTAATGCTGATCATAAACGATCAACCATACATGTTTTATTAAAAATTAAAAACAAAAATGAAACCGGTGTCTACGTGTAGTCAAAATAGTAAAACATTCAACAAAAGTGAAGTTTTCTTTCTCGATCACAACACTGCGCCGCGGCTACTGAATCGCAAGAAAGGCAAGATTCGTTCGAATGTGGCATTCTTGAGACCCGATTTATTAAGCAGACACAGGAGCGTCCTTTCGTTTCGGACTACATAAAGAGGACAGTTCGTTCTTTAAGATTCGAAGCCCGCGACAGGTGACATGGACGACACGGAAAAGGGAATTCAGGTGCAGGGTAAAAAGAAAGTTGGATTATCGGAAATATTGTTGGCGCCGAGTCCCTTCAGTAGAACTCGTACGGAAGACGAATCAGACGTTTGCGAAGAAAATCAAAACATAATAAAGATACACCATTCGTCGTGAAAGCACCTGATGAGTGGTTCGAACTGGCAACCGCGCTTGCTCTCACCGTTTCGCCCTGTTGTATTATAATCTCTACCTCATCAGTTGTTGTTCTCCTGGATACGGATGGAAATCTTTTGGTCACGCGAGTTGTGACAGCGGTGAAAGAACAACAAAGAACTACAGCGCAGCGTCCGAAAGCAAGCGATCACGCCGTACCGCTATGGCGCGCGCGATTTAAACAAACCGAGCATCCCCACATTCCGGGTACTACGTGAAATTCACTTGTTGCTTAGTGGCGCCCGGTCGTGGGATTCTCTCTGCGAATAACCACACCGCAAGCCCGAACGACTTGCTGTAACCACCACTGATCTCTATTGCAGTAGGCTTTATCGCGGATAGAGGCTGGTCTTGCTGGGGTCGAGTGCCAGAACCGGAAGCCATCACTTTACACTGGCTAATGCATAGGACTCTATGGGGAAACGATAAAAGGTGCCATTTGTTCAGCTTCTAAGCTGCTGTTGGCAAGGAAACGTTTTCGCTGCTGTTGAGGAAGCCAACCAAAGAGCTTGTGCACAAACACTAAAACTGACAGCTCTCACAGTTTTTATAAATTAATGTTTTGCGGTCAAGAGTCACTCCGCTGGGCGAAAAATGTTGTGCAGCTCAATAAGACAATACTTAGTTAGAGTTACCGCGGAGTCTATGGTGGTTTAGATAAGCTGGGTTTAACAGACGACAAGCGTGAAAGCTTAGCTACACGGAATTCGCTCACTCCCGGAAAGCCGCTGTAAACATTGATTTTTTTTTTACATTCATCAACTTCTGGGCTTCCCCGAGGGTGGTCTTATAGGATGCAAGTTCCTTTACGAGAGCAAGCTTGCCGTCTACAGCGGCAAGCTTGCAAGTTCAGCCGTAGGCGCTCCGGCAGGTTGGATTTTCTTAATCAGCGTTCGAACGCTTCACAAACACCGATTCGATCTCCATACACCCGATATTGTGATCGCAGCACGTTATAAAATACTCGCCCTCGACCACAGCGTACAAGCTTCAATATTTCTACTTTTGTTTGTTTCTCCCACAGACATGCGTGTATTGCCTGGTGTCAAGTAATGGCCGCCGGTGGTGCCGCCGACGGGCTCCTGATCCGCGATCCACCCTACTACAATAGAGATCAGTGGTAACAAGTGAGTTGAAGAAAAGAAAGACTGCCAAGGCCGGTCGAAAGACGATTAAAACAAAACAAAAAAGCCGTAAAAAGGACAATCGGCGACTTGCTGTTTCTAGAATATGCACACACAAAATATTTCATCAAGCAGCGTCGGTTTTTGGCGACTGTCGTCCCGGCGACCGACACCGCACGCCACCGCGGAACCAACGCACTGACAGCCGTCGGTGTTTTGTTTTTATATTGGTGTATAGGCTCTCTTTCTCCACCCTTAAAGAACATTGCCAACAAGAAAGAAAAACAAACGCACACACACAAAGAATACTTCTTAACCATCTCGGCTCAGATAAAAGGGCGTTTTAGGGAACCGTTTTTGCACACCCGAAACGGCACGAACTGCGCAAACGATAGTGTTTTGTTGTAGCGCAAGCGTAGTGCGTACCGGAGTGCCCATCGTACCGTACGGGATGTGCAAAAACAATTCCCTGAAACTTCTTATTCTTCAATTCACCTTACGATGTGCCACAGTGGACACTATGAGCTACAAGAGCCAATTCGTAATCCATAGGACGCGACATTTTCATCCTTGAAGGAGCATGAGTCAGTGAGAAATGAATCCGTCGGTCGCCACCAGTGCAATGATGCTGTTTCAAGAGCCACTTACTACGCGATAACGAATTGCGCCATGAGCCCGTAGTCCATAGACGAAAATCGACACAGGTCGCATCAGGACATAGCCCATTATATTCTCACATATTTCCGGGCAAAAGGCACATAATTTAGTCGCAATTCCATTCCCCCCAGCGCTGCCACCATTCTTAACCACTCCATTCCGCGGTCGCAAAAGTGCGGAATGATTCCGGCAACATTTCCAGTCCGGAATGGCAACTCCGCAACACTGATCGATATGCGTTATTAGGCGACCGAGAAGTCTAAGAAAATCAACAAAATAAATATGCAGTCCTTCCAGGTATACATTTCTGGTTATTTTTTTCCCCGTGGCTTACGCGATTAAGGTGGATGAGCGTCATGGACGCACAATAAATCCCTGACGTAAAAATATTTGCTTTGGTAGGTCAGGAGCACTGCAAAACCTGAGAGCTACTTGCCTTTTGAAGCGAAATGATGGGAAAATAAACGCACTTGATGCGAGCCGATTGCCCCATTGCCTCCAGCCAAATGGCACGCAAATTCTTGGTTGTGTAGGTATATTCTCGGTATGTTTGCAATCACAACGGTTGCTCTATTCAGAGAGCAGTGCGGCCGCTTTTACCGGAACCAACTACTTTATTCAGCATGAACGCTCGCAAAGGAACGAATCAAAGCCATGTTTAGCATCCTAGTGGACGTGGGATGCTTGGCTTAGGCCATTGCCGCTAAGAACCAAAGCATCCACGGAGCCCTTCCGAAGGTTTGGAACGCTAGACTTAAGCCAGTCCAACCACAAACCCGAGCACACTTCAGACATGTACAAATTACTCAAAAAAGGTAGTTAAGTTAAGTTACTGAGTATCGACGTCAAAAGTACTTGGACTAGAGTAGAAATTACGCATTTGTAATTGTAATTCAGTAATCTAGTAACTGCTTTAAAAAGTTTTGAGTTACTTTTGAAGTTACTTTCGAAGTTACTTTTATATTATTGTGGTAGCAAAATGAAGAGCAGTTTTGATCTGTGAAAAACCCTGCGAGCCTAAGAGAACTGCGGTCATTTTATAGATTGCGCCTTCATCAGCATAGTTTACTCGCTCGGAGAAGCAATTGACTTTCATAGTTTTTATCGGAGAGTTTTCCCCTTTTCCTCCTAAAAACGTCCCCAGCCAAGCTAAAAAGACGTTCTGCCGACACGCTGGATGGAACGGCACCGTTGAATTAAAAAAAAAAAAAATAAACAGCCTGTGCAGGGTTTGGGTACTTCAAGACGCCCTTCACATCTTCATCGTTAGACTGCAAATAGAGCACGAAGTCCTGTGCTTCTGAGTCCCGCCTGCCGTGGCCCCCCTCGTAGATGCTGAAAAATCTTTAGGCCCTCCTGTTGCTGGGGGGTCTGAAGTTACGTGGTGTTCCCGCCGTGGCAGGCGAGAGACCTCAGTCTTCAGCAACTGGATCACCTTGTCACGGTCAGCTTCCGGAACCCACTGCAGCTTAAAGCGCGGGATGAGGACCGCGCTTATCACCACAGCGGTGTCGTTCATCGCACATGCGTACCTGTAAAGAGAGCAAAATATTTAACATGCTCGTTGGTGTAAAATAATGTAAACCACGTAACTTCTAGCGCCACAAAGTATCACCGGTTTACCTTTTTCCAAGGCCGTCGGTAAATGCTCTTCTTAGCGGCCTACAATACTCGAGACGGGATAGCGCCGCTACTCTGCGTCTCGTTGCCGTTACTGTGGGCAGCAGGTACTCAAGATACATCTTGTCATGCGCTTGAAGTATGTCCAGCGCGTTGGGAACCGGCTTCATCACCTAGTCAGAACGACATTTCATATTCGTTACAGTACATTTCGAAAGAGTACTGACAATAAACATACCTTGCAGTACTCGCTGATTAAATCTGCTTCTATCGGGCGACACAAGTTTGGCAGTTTCAGGCACAGACACAGTTCCTCCAGTTTTTGCGGCTTTTCCTCCAATATCCCTTGCAGGCATCGCATCCCGTCGTACCAAGAACTGCAACGCTTGGCGTTGAGCATAACAAGATTCCTGTGTAATTTAACTGTTTCAGCAGCGTTAACTAAAACAAAAACGCGCATTCGAATATACAGGTCCTTTTTTAAACTGTACAGATTTTTATTTTAAAGCAAGCCATGAAGCCTACACTAAAGTTGTCCGTGCACGTTAGTTATACTGGTTGTGGGACATATTAAGAGGGGGATGTGAGGGGCTATGAAAAATAAACATAATTCAAAACTTGCTGAGCGTTATTAAACGCTCAGTCGGTCAACCGAAGGAAGACGTGGTGCGCTTTCTGCGTTCCGAAAATGCATCAAAATTCGACGAGGGGTTCTTTTAGAGCACCGCAGTGCTCACGTGTTTTTTTTTTGTTTTTTTAATTTTATTATTCGAGCCTTTTGGACTTTCTAGTAATACAAAGTTTAATAAATATATCTTAGAAAATTATCTGACATATAGTAACTATTCGCCCATATTATGCCCCTTAGCAGCATGACTTACCAGCCCAGAGCTTAGCAGTGTAGCTTTCATACCTGTTGGTATAAACTGCGGACTCTTTTAGATAAAAAACAAAGCAAAACAATATTCTTATATCTAGGATTTGTTTCCAGGGCAATTCGGTGAAGACCCAGGCAGCACGGCGACACTGGGCCAGAGTCGGGGAAATTTTGCTCACAATATTGGCTCAGTTTTATGTTTGGCACCACGGCTCAGTATTGGGCGAATATCTTTTAAGGATCGTTCTATAAATGGGCCAGAATCGTCAATATCATCCGAGTACTGGGCAGAGATGAGAGAGTGTTGGTGGATGATTGTTTTGAAACTGGACCAGTACCGGCGCAATGTTAATAGAGTGCTGGACAGATATGCGCGAATATCGCTTAACATGGCCGCGGCCGCTGCGTTACAAGAACCAATCAGTTGGGAAACTGCCCTAGGGTTTGCTCTGAAAAAGTGGCACCAATCCGTACTCAAAAACCGACCTAATAGCGATCGCAACGCCGCCACCTCTCCCGCACCGGCAACTCGAAGAACTGCACGTGACTTCCACTTTGGCATCAATCGGTCATTTTTGCGCCGAAACATATACTGTGGAAGGGGCTTCAAGGGTTCCACCCCAAACTCCCAAGCGGACGCGCCGCGAATTACTGCCGAAGTTAGTACATGCCTAGGTCGGGACGCGCTACCTGAAAAAACCGCTGAGACGTGGTTGCATAAAAACAATAAAGCAAAACCTTGTAAACTAAAGATTTTATAGAAACATCACGCGCCCCCCACCTCCCCGTTTTGTACCAATTTCCAATAAAAGTTACTACAAAAAGTTTTTTTTTTTCGTTTGTTTGCACGGAAAAATCCATTTCCAGCCACTGATTGCCTGTCGCGCCCTCGGCGCGGCCCGTGGCAACAGCGGCGGCTGCCGCGATTTGCCGGCGCCATTTACCGATTCAGTATCGCTTTAGAAGCGGTTAAGAATTCCTAATACCGGCCGATATAGCTAGTTTAGACCCGAAAAATTACCGGAAAAGGGCGCGGGATGCTGTATATCAGCGTGGCGTTGGCCGACCCAAGTGATCTTCCGGCGACATCGGCCACATCACGGTAATACTGAACCGATATTTACAATCCAGCTCCAATATTAATAGTATCAGAATTATATTCGCCTGATATCTCTGATCCCATGCCAATATTGGCGCAATACTGTGTGCTGCCTGGGGAATCACCTTCCGCAGGGGCCATGAATTTCATCTGCCGCCATCGTCGATTGGTTTTGCTTGCCCAATGTCTCTGGCACTTGCCCAAGACTGACTGGCTCAAGGTTCTATAGTCCGCGTCGTGGTAGACTCTTTGGGAGTCAACACTTGCTACAAAGTTCAGCTGCGTGTGAGCATCGCACCTTTGATCTGAAGGCAAACGGAACGGCTGACCATTCTCCCAAACTGACGCCAAATCCACTATGTCTAACTCCTCACTTTCTTCGTCATGTTGACCATAAACTCTAAAAAAATATGCAGACATTCAGTCCGTAATCAGTATAGCACACAGTGCACTATATAATTAAAGGGTACTGTACCGGGATGCCTTGAGCAAATTGGAGTCATTATCCGTGATCACCTTTACCACTTTGCGGTACACCTTGTAATATAGAAAAATTTCCTCTAGCTCCTCGGCAATCTTTTTATACGTCATACTGCCTCTTTCTCTTTTGCAACACACTGGCGCCGTCTTTCTCTCCAGTGTCAACGGATCGAGCCACAAGGCGGTGACCCGGAGGAACACACTAAAAATAAATGGAAAGGAAAACCCCCCCAAAATATTGAAATACTGACACCTACATGTGTATATTTTGCGAGTTTTTTTTTTTTTTTTTGTAAGAACTAACACAATTTGTGAAGTTTCAATAAACGAAAACACGTTCAGGAGCCTCTTCTGCTTCCTGACGAGTGTATACTTTGTTCCATCCGCCGGGCTGCAGCGTATGTAATTACAGCAAACAGCCGGCGGGATCAAACTTTCTGACAATGTATATATTTATCTTGCCCTCGCCTTCGTTCACAAAGTTGATTCATTGATTGAGTGGGGTTTTATGACGTGAGAGCAACTAGGCCAAAATGCGCCAGGTGCATAAACTATTGCATGAAAAGGGTTAAGAAGAAGACAGAGCTATAGTAGCTGGTGATGCAATTAAAGTATGAACATGAATCGTGTTGAAGCTATGGACATGAATTTCAGGTAAGTATAAAAGTTATAATCAATTAGGAATTATCTGAGAATAAAACACATGGTCAAAAGGGAGGGGTTATAATAGGTGTAGATAGCCTGTTATTTTAAGGAATTCCAGAACTTTACTGAAAGGTACAAAAGGTTCATCACCCAGCAAAAAAGTGGGATGGAATGAAAGAAGGGTTCCAAAAATAGTAGCAAAACATGCTCGTCATTTTTGATCCAAGTACCTATAGTGCCACAGAATATGTAGAACAGTCAATGTCTCGCCACAATGCTCACAGCGCAGGGTATTGTCATTTCAAAGTAAATATAGATGCGTTAAACGTGTGTGCCGAATACGCAAGCGGCACATCAAGACCTCGTGGAACCGGTTCCTCTGGTGAGAACTCTCCCATAATCCTAAGCAGGGTTTGATATTATGTAGTTTATTGCCTGTTTCCTGATTCCACTCTAACTGCCAACGTTTATAAATTTTTTTTTAATAACTGGTTTCAAATCCTCAAAAGGGAGGACAACCGATGCTTTTAAGCGACCATGAACAAAGGCAGCCAACCTATCTGGTACCTCGATCATTACCTGGGATACCTACATGGCTTGGCACCCAGCATAATTTTATATCGAGGCCAAGCAGGAGAGCACGATTCATTTGAACACGCGCTTGTTGTACGAGGCGATTCTCCGTAACGGTAAGAGAACATACAGCCAGTAGAGCACTCTGGGAGTCTACAAACTAAATGGCCTACCTCACACGGTCTTCTAAGATGCGTTCAAGCGCCATGACCATAGCGTAAAGCTCAGCCGTGAAAATACTTGCAACACTGTCGATACGTCTCGCTCTACTAAAGTGTTCTGAATAAAGTGCGGAACCTACAAAAGACGAGCTCTTGGCCCCGTCAGTAAAAAATTGCACATAATCTTGATATTTCTCTTGTAATGCTATAAATTCCCTGTGAATAACCTGATGGTTAACTGACCTTTGATTATATTTTGTAAGCGACCAGTCACATGACAATCTTACTGCCTTTCAAGGGGCAACAGTCTGTGTTTCCTTGATCAAGTTACTTCCAGGAAGAGCCAGCTGCAGGGAGGCAGAAATGCTGTGAAGCCGGGAGCTTAATGGGGTATTATGCTAGCTTTGTTTCAAAAAAGCCGCAAAAGCCTGGAGGTGTAAATAGAACTATTTGATAGATGCACAGGATCGGATTTCACTTTGTACCCATAACACAAGCTAAGATATTGCCTGCCCTTCTCTAGTGATATATGATGTGTATCTACATACAGGCTCAGAACAGGCATGTCCGAAATGCTCCTGTGGCGAGTCGAAGGCCAAGATGATGAACTGGATCTAGCATTTTTGAGACAGATTGTCGTGCTGATCCGTACACAATTGCACCATAGTCCAGACGGGAACGGACCAGTGAGTTGTACAATCGGATGAGACAACGCCTGTCAGACCCCCAAGATGTGTGTGAAAGCACCTTGAGTATATTAGACGACGGCAAGCATTTCTGCTTCAGCTCCTTGACGTGAGCCAGAAAGGTAAGTTTCTTGTCAAAAATAACCCCTAAAACTTTGTGCTCGTATTTTACAGGTATTGCAGCGCTATCGAGCTGCAAACAAGAATTAAGCAACAGACCACGACGTAGCGAAAAGGGCACACACACAGTTTTTTTCAGATGAAAACTTAAAACCATTTTTATCGGCCCATCTGCTCATTTTGTTTATTGAGACTTGAAGCTGACGCTCGCAACTTGAGAGATTGCAGGACTAAAAGGAAATCTGCACATCATCTACATAAAATGATTGTGAAACTGATGGAGGTATAACTGCAGCAAGGCTGTTTATCTTCACCACAAACAAGGTGACGCTCAAAACAGCCCATTGAGGGACGCCATTCTCCTGAGGAAAAACATCCGAAAGTGTTGAACTCAACCTAACCTGAAAGGTTCGGTTAGTCAAAAACTCTCTTATGTAGCGCAGCATGCGGCCACGGACACCATATGTGTACAACTCCTTTAGACTCCCGTAACGCCAAGTAGTATCATAAGCTTTCTCTAGGTCAAAAAATACCGAGACGCAGTGCAGTCGATGAAAAAATGCTTCACGTGTGGAAGTTTCCAGGCAAACAAGATGATCCAACGTTGATCGCCCCATTCTAAACCCACACTGATTGGGATCTAAAATCCCCTTAGTCTCTAAAAAGTGTACTAATCGTCCATTTATTAGTTTTTCATAAGTTTTTTCAAGGCAACTGGTCATTGCAATGGGACGATAACTTGCTGGTAGACTGAAATCTTTACCGGGTTTTGGGAGAGGAATTATATGTGCCCGCTTCCAGCACTGAGGAAAGGCAGAAGCCATCCACAAATGAATAAAAAAAGGTTAACAAATGGCCTATAGATTCAAGAGACAAATGCCGCAACATTTCATAGTCGATTTTGTCAGGACCAGGTGCCGACTGCTTTTTTAACCCAAGGGCCACCTCTAGTTCGCACATTGTGAAAGGCTGGTTGTACACAAGAGTGTCCGATCCCGACATGGCAATTGGCCTCTTTTCTGGTACTGCTCTGAATTTCTTAAATTTTGCAGAATAATTAGATGAGCTAGACATCCAGAAAAATGTTCCGCAAGAACATTTACCTGACCCTTCAAGGTTGGTCAAGGCGAGGGAAAGAGAAGCGTCCTAAAAGAAAGGTAGTTACCCCGAATATTCCTCATTCGGTCCCACACCTCCTTAGAAGTGACAAAACTGCTCACCTTGGAAACATAGTTCATACATGAGCTTTTCTTAGCTCGTTTCCTTGCCCGACGAGCCTTTGCTTTACATTTTTAAAACTCTATCTTGTTCCAGACCGTTGGGTAGCGGCAAAAAATGCCCCAGACCCTGTTCAGACATCTAAGCTTAACAGTACAGTCTTTGGTCCACCAAGGCTTGCAGCGCTTAGAAAGATTTTCAGATGTTTGTGGGATGGAGGCAGATGCAGCATTTATGATACGGTCAGTAACTTACAAAGTGGCATTTTCAGGGGTCATACCTAAAAGTTCAGTTGGGTCAAGCACTGCTTCCAATGCAAAAATAGTCCAGTCAGCTTAGTCTAATTTCCACTTGGGGAGACGTGTTGAAAGTGAAGGGGTGCTACAGTACTTTCTAAAATAACAGAAAAATGGTCACTCCCAAAGGGTTATCTAAAACCTTCCAAGAAAAACAGGGAAGTAAATTTGGAGATGAAAGAGACAAATCGATGGAATTGAAAGTATTATGAGGTGCACTAAAACATTTAGGATCTTGTCCATTTAAAAGCCAATGGACGGATGACAATAAATATCTTTCAATGACACAAACACGGGAATCTTGGCGAGTACTACCCCACATGGGGTGGTGGGCATTAAAATCCCCCAAGATTGAAAAAGGTTGTGGAAGTTGTGCCACTAGTCCATGTAGGTCATGTAAATGCAGTGGAATATTTGGTAGCAGGCAGGGATGGGCAAAATACATGCAAATATGTATCAAAATGCAAATACAAAATACTTCGTCAAAAATGTATTTAATTAAATCTAACTAAATTTCCCAAAAAAACATTTAAGTACAAGATACAAATACAACCAAATGTATTTGGTCTCCTCCAAATACTTTTCCAAATACATTCCTCAAAATTTGCGTCAGCGACTTCAGGGCTCCTGCAACGGATTTCTGGGTATCTCATTATAATTTTGCATCGCACACTCGGGAGTTAGTGAGCGAGGCTCTAGTAACGTAATAAAAATATAATCACAAATAAATGCAATCAGCTTGGGCGTAATAGGTGAAAAAAGTACAGAGCTTCAAGCAGCTTTTTTTCTCGATTACATTTTGGTATAAACCAACAAAGAACCGAGACGACCAAGACGCGCAGCACTAGCTAGAGAATTTTTTATTGTTGCCACTCGCACCAGTTACGAAAATCTGGACGACCCGCACATTTAGAATGTTCCAGGCAAAAATATGAATGGAAATCAGGCTGGAACGCATCACAAGTTGGCACAGGCACTTATTTAGCCAGTCTGCCTGTAAACGTCGATTTCGTCACTATTCTTGCCCTGGACCAGCACCGTAATCACAAAGTCACTAAACGCTTGTGCTTGATTTAGAGACACTGCATTCGGTGCAGAACGTAGTTTTCTTCCTGCTCTGGACAGTGACAATAAATTTGAGACATGTATTTTCGCCCACAAAATTGTATTTAATTACAATTGTATTTGAAATACCCACGTTTTAGTATTTAAATACACAGGTCAAATACGCAATTTGTAATTAACTACAAATGCAAAATACACAAAGTATCTGAAATACGTATTTCAAATGCTTGTATTTGAAATACTGCCCATCCCTGGTGGAAGGTAAAGTGAAACAAGTGTAATAAGGCGGTCAAGAAGAATACGAACTGCCACTGCTTCTAGAGAGGTTGTGAGAGGTACAGAAGCACAGGCAATACCACTTTGCACAACCACAGCTACTCCACCAGAACAGTTGCTGTGGGATGCACGGTCCTTTTTAAAAACCTGATGATGGCGTAGAATATTTGTTTGTGCGTCCCTTAGATGAGTCTCCTGCAGGCATATAGCGACAGGTCGAAGCTTATCAAGAAAATAATTTATGTCATCAATTTTTGGGAAAAGGCCGCGACAATTTCACTGCTTGATACAATAGTTCTTTGCCATTTAAAGAAGAAAAAAAATATATAAGTGAACTGAAAAAAAGGTTCGCTAAGGTTTAAAATCTATTTTTACACGTGGGGTGCTCTGCTTTTTAAGAGGATCTTTCTGTTTCCGATTGGGGCCACTGGCGACAGAAAGAGAGGGCTCCGATCCTGAGAGGGGAGCATCTTCATCGGACCTGAGCCCACTTTCATCCATGGGCTCGTCTGTTGCCGCCGGCAGCTGACCCTTCGAGGTCGTCTGCTTCGGCGACTCCCCGGGCTTCCTCTGGGGAGCAGAGGTGCGAGAGGGTAGGCCTCGGCCCTTAGGGGCCAAAGGGACAGGTGGAGCAGGGGGGGGGGGGGGGGGGGGTCAGCCCCTGCCCTGAGGTGGATGCTGAGGAGGCAGCATCCACCTTTGGATTCGAAAGCGGTGTCACTGGCACCGCTCCCGATGGCGCTGGGGACCTCGACGGGAGGCGCAGATCGTCCGTAGACGTCTGTGTTCCAGTCGAAACCATTGGCCGTACCGGTCCCCTATGTACAACCCGGGCATACGAGCCTTGGAAAACAAAGGCGAAACGCTTTTTGGCATCAATGTAGGAAATGTTGTCATTAACCTTCAAGGTGAGAATTTCTTTTTCTTGCTCCCATAACGGGCAAGATCGGGAGTATGCTGGATGTTTTCCATTACAGTTAGTGCACTGAGCTTCGTCCTCACACACATCAGCGGCGTGCTCCTTACTAGAGCATTTGGCACAGGTCTCGCTGCCCCGACAGTTTCGCGACTCATGGCCAAACCTTTAGCACTTAAAGCAGCGCTGAGGGTTCGGCACATAAGGCCGGACACGGCACTGAGGGTAGCCTGCCTTTACATTAGTGGGTAGAGTCGTGGAGTCGAAAGTCAGAATGACATGCCTGGTTTTGCGTTCTGTGCCGTCACGACGGATGGTGATGCGTCGTGCTGCAACCACTCCCTGTCCCGAGAGACCCTCAACTAGCTTTGTATCTGTCAAGTCGAGCAAGCCATCTTCAGAGATGACCTCTTGGACGGTGTTCAACTTTGGATGAGGGGTCACACTAACCTTGCAGTCTGAGACAGCGTTGAGGGCTAAGAGTGATTCACTTTGTTTCTTTACGTTTACCTCAACAAGGAGGTCGCCTGATGCCATCTTTTTGGCGCTAAAGTTAGCACCGATAATAACTTCAAGCACCTCGGATACCAAAAATGGAAAAAGTTTAGCCAGTGGCTTTTCGCCCTTTAGAGTGCACACAAGAAACTTTGGGAATTTAAAAAGGTCAGGGGTCTTAGACGGAATGTCAAGGACCTCGGTGCGGGTCCTTTTCAGGGCCCGATCAGTTGGTTTAGGTCTAGAACCCGTAAAGATGGGAAGGAATTTCAGCGCCCGGGTGCACCGCCCACCACAGAGCCCAACGAGGGGGTAGGTAATGTGCCATAGCAAGAATGGCTTGGCTGACAAAATTACTCTACCAGTGCTGCCCGGGCACTATACCCTAGTGTGGTTGCAGGGACATGACCTGTTTAATCTCAAGGTTGGCCCTTGCCGCCTAAGAGGGTGAAAAAGGAAGGAAGAGAGTGTAGAAGAAAAGAGAAAGAGGTGGGAGAAAAAGTGAAAGAAGGAAGGAGAGAGTAGAAGAGGCGACTGACTGAATTATCCTGATCGGGCCAAGCCAGGACACCCGTCTACAAGAAGCAGTGGTCGAAGCGGTGTATAGCTTCGCCCGGGGGGCCCCAAAGGGTCCAAACATACCCCGGCTTAGCTCAACCAGCAGGGGTCCCTTTTCCCCGGACACGGGTTAAGCCACGCACAGCCAGACGTGGGTGGGCGAACCCACATGGCTCGGGGTTCGTAGTGAGGCCACTCACCAAGCACCTACTAAAGTGGGTGCCCCCTGCGTGCGGGTATGGTGGCCCACGCGGCTGGGGCCCGTGGAGACGCCACACTCCAAACACCTGCTTTCACAGGTGCCCCCTGCGGGGTCACAAAGCTGAAAATACTAAACTTATATTTTGAGTGTCAACCGCGCCGTTCAATGGGATAAATAATAAGGTCACAATACCTCTTGATGCGCCCCAAAAAAACCAAATTTGTTGAATGAACGTTTAGACAGCACAAAGTCAGTGCAGTATGGCTAATAGCCTGCGGTCCTTCATTTGGACAACGCCGTAGTAATTAAACGAACACATGCCGGTGCGAAGCTCATCTATTTCGTAATCGTAACGGGCAGACGGGGAGGTTATGAACACATGGTTCCCGAAATATGCCGCCCGCAAAGGCCCAACGGTGACCTACGGGCCTGCATGGCCTTGCAACCCATCGTTGTTTATATTTACAGTGAAGCTCTATCAATCAAATATGCCACGCGAAATTTCGATGCAGCTACTGTACTTCGAGCTGCAGTGTGTTAACACACTCGGTCACCGATCATCCACGTGCGCACTGAAGTGTATTAAGCTGTTTAATAGTAATTTATACACTGAACGCTGTTAAATTTTATAATATTTATTTGAAACATTATGAAATGTCAACAGCACTCCAAGACAAATGCTGGGAAGAGATAAACCATTGCGTTTTATCTCTTCCCTATCATATCTATAGACGTTCAACCGAGAAAAAGGAATTTAATCTCGTCGCCCGAACCTAGAGATATAATGTATTTTTCTTCTTGCATTCTTAAAGTTTAATAATACATGATAGCATTTCTTTCCTCTAAATTACATCTTTTCGGGCTCAAATAGTATAAAACAGCACCTACCGCTTGAAACTTTTCCAGAACTCAGCTGTGGTTGCGATGTGCTCCGCTCTCCCCAACTCGTTCAGTAACCGCTGCTTGGTCTTGACAGAACGGGCAGCAATGCGCACCATGAGCGTACGTCTCGTCAGTAGAGTTTTGGTCGGCGCAAGCCGTGTCACTATTTTGAAGAAGTCTTCGTGCTCAACGACGGAAAATAGCTGCATAACCCCGATAACAAAGTTTTCGACGACCACCTCGTAGGATCTCTGGGTTATAACCCCGAAACGAAACCATCCAGTTTCAGCTGCTGGGCCTTCCTTTCTGCTTTATGCCTCGATCCAGAGTCATGGCATGCCGTGTGTTTGCGAACGCCGCTGTCCAGCTTCGGGAGACGGGTAGGGAGCAGTGTCTGCAATTTATGATATTCTGTCAATTGAAGAACTCCCAATAATTTGAGAAAATATAACTTTACTTTTCTGTTCATTAACTAAAAAAACTGAGGCGGCACTGAATTTCCATTCCCTCGCGAATAGTAACTACGATCATGTAGCGACCGTAAGTGATATTTGCAGGTCTCAAGCTCAAAAGCAAAAAAAAAAAAAAAATGAGCAGCGGTCAAAAGGTGCAAGCGTGAAACTAACTTCATATTCTATTGGATCGGCAATTACAAGCAGTAGCCAAAGCGTTAGTCTGTTGCTCTAAAAGCAGATTTTCATACGCAACTCAAAACGAAGTAGATATATAGCTCCCCTTCATGTGTTTCCTGAGGTTGGAACTCGACTTCTTGCATGCAGCCAGGACATTGTTTTTCGGAAGGCATAGTTAACTTTTCGCATGAACAGAGGTATCTGTACCAGAAAAGAACACAAAGAAGGGCCTGCAATTCGGCCAGGGCAAGCGAATGTCGGCATCATCGGTTTTATGACAAAACATGCCAGGTTTTTCTCGACTAGAAGGCCTTTTCTAACAGACACTCCTCCTTTTTTCTCTCTTCTTCGTCAAGTTGAGACTGCTGTGACTGACCCCTCTTTATTCCTCCTTCCCGGGGCGTGACGTCATACTGGGAGTTTTCAGGATTTCTGCTCTCGCTCATATTCAGCTCCTGTGAAACCTATGCACGTGAACTCTTGCTATTCTTAAAAAGATCATAAATAGATGTCACGACTGGCGTTAGTGTGAAAAAATACAACTGGCAAGCTTGCAATTGCACGCGCTGCCTATACGAGCGACACAAGCTTGGCGTCCCAAAGATCCTAGTACGACGTCACGACTGGTCTGAGCTTTTTCGTGTTTTCTCGCATCCAGTTACACCTTCAGGGAAAAGGAAAGCGATATTCAGATCCGCACGACAAAAATACAGCAGAAGTCACTTCTCTTTGTTTTTTTCAAGAAGTGTTCAGCTTCCCTTTAATTGTCAACATGTTTCAAGATTTTGCTTGTCTATTAAGCTCCAATAGAAATACCATAAATTTAATAGCTAATAATGAATATGCATTACCGATGACCACCTTGCACATTGGCGCCCTTGAACCTTGACTTTCCTTGGTAGCCCAGAAGGAAGAACTGCTCCTGGACTTGCTTTGAGAACAGGCGTTCCAACATCTCTCGCACCTTCCTCTGCAGGTTCTTGCTGTCTCCTAGAGACACGAGCTGCTCCTCCTAGAAAGACAAAATGTGTTATCAACATGTCAATAAAGTTATTGACATGCAGATACAATGGTATGAACATGTCTCAAGTAAGAGAATGTGAATGCACAGGTAAATGCAGCAAGCCACACTATACACGCATCAAAATTTAACAATATTTACTGGGGAGAGAATAAAAATATTTGAATATATGGCAACTCTACCTGTCTTGGAGGAAACCGGAAACATCAAAATATTTCCCTTCATACTCCGCTAAATCTCATTAGTCAGTCACATTCGTTGCATCGTCCGAATTGTGCCAACGTTTCCATGGATCATCTTTGCTTATCAGCACCCACTAGTAATTTTAATAATATGTGGTTCTCAAAACAGTGCATTCAAGACCCCGCGCATCTTGAATTTGTTAAAGCTTAGTCTAGCTGCCGGTTAGTCACCCTGAAAATTTATTGCCTATTTTACGACTTTACGAAGACTGGAATTGAAAAAGGCACAAGAAGCAGGAATTGACCAAAACCGTCTTCATAATCGTACAAAATGGCAACAGCAGCACAGTGTGAGTAGTTTTCTCTCCATATTTTTGTTTAGTGCTCACTCAGTGGTAGCCCTGTAGGCCAATGAACCAACTTACTCAGCTCAAGCCCGCCACATGTAATAATCGCTTGTGTGACTACCGTACGCTATGCTTGAAGACACAACTACGCATGCACCCCCTGAATGAAGTGGCGGATGCAATGACAGTTACTCTTTCACCTTAGAAAATTTATTTGCTGGTTAGAACAGGTTAACATCTCATCTTGAAAATGTACTACTTATGTAAAGTAAAGATGAAATTAATTAAAATTTATCCGGCAACCCTTTACAAATGTGTTTGGGCATATGCAATGGTGGCCACGCTCAAAAGTGATTTTGGACCAGGCTAAAAGTTATTTTCAAGCATGTACCTCTACTTCTGTAGCAGATGCCAAAAGCACGAATGAATTTATTGCCTTAAATATATAGATCTGTTGACTATAGCCTCAAGTGAAAACAGGAATAAAACCAAAACAAGCCCAACATATACAACAGCATCTCGATCTTTCTGCCAAGAAAGCGTTAAACACAAAAAGCATGCAGGCGTTTATATGCGTGCTTCGCACACATACTCACAGCGAGAGTTGCTGCAGGTGCGGAATTTAACTTCGAAGGATAAAACGGGCAGAGGTGTCGTGGGAAAACAGCATGATTTATGATTATTTGCAGGCCCACATACTGTAAGCACCCAGAGGCAAGTGTGTTGTGCGATTTCACTTCCCCCGTCGTGAAATGTTTTACTTAAAGAAATTTCAAGCAGCGGCAGTTAAAAAAGACTTAAAATCCCGCTCAATTAGGATGCACATGAAGGCCTCTTGTCTACACGATCTTCGGGTGGAAAAAACTGTTCAAAATGTAACGACGCATAAACACCTAATTTTTGGTGACCACCGTCCAGCATTTCTCCCTTCAGTAGCCTCTATGAATCGCAGTTTAACAATTGCAGAAACTATACGCAGGCTACTAAAGCTGGCTTGCAAAACGTGTAACTGGCGTTGCACCACCTTGACATAATTCTATCGCAGGGTTCAGTTTAAGGATGTCCTCTACAATAAATAGCCTTCCATTGTGCATTGTCTGTGCGTGCACTGTGCTGTTATAAATAACAGATGGCCCGTAATGAAGGTGGAGCATCTTAGTCATTTTTAATTTGCCACCGACAGTGCTTAAAACAGAGTTTGGGTGGGCGTACAATTGAAATATTACAGCAAAAGGCTTCAGTCCACATTTCAACCCCATTTGCATAAATATTCAGATAACCCAAGTGAAACCCCAAAGTAATAATCACAGCCTTATACCTGTCAGTATTGTGAAAAAGAGGACACATAAATACCGGCAGTGTCCTGCTGGTGAAGTTCTTCAGCTGCGCTTCTGCAGCACAAAACTGTTCCATGGTGCTGACAGGCATCAGGAACAGCTCGGGTGGTTCAGGCCTGGCCAGTTCCTGGGGTGTCGCCTTTTCCCCGGGCCTCGCCTGCTCTCTTTGGTTCTTGAAAGACACCATGTGCCTGAGCACCTGCCCAACAGACTTGCAGTTCCCTGTTCTGCAGCTGCAGGTGCCCATTCTGGATGTGCAGGTCTATCACGACCTTAGCAGCTGAGCGTCGAAGGCTGCAAGATAAGCAAGGCATAAGAAAGCATTTTCATTTTGCTGATCAACATTATGCGCTGATAATGGGAAGAAACTTTTTCAGAAACATGGGTTTCGGGAAGTTTCAGAAGGACGCCCAAACCTTGAGGTGTTTCGGATGGGTTAGGGTAGCTTTGGAATGGTTGCCAGACACAGTGAGAGTGGTTCAAATTTTTGTGAACATTTAATAAAAAACATTTGTGTTAATCAAATAACCTTTTTGAAGGGGAGAAATTGCCCGAATTTTCGGAACTTCACAGTTTTGGCTTGTATGGTCAATAATGAATGCTCCCACAAAGTTTTATGAAGTTTTTGACAATCAAAGCAAACAAAAAGCAATATTAATTTGCCGGCGACGCAAGTGAGACGCACTGCGCTTGCTGCGATAAGCACAAGTTTAAAAATCGTATATATGGGTCCGTGGCTATTCGGCCTAGCACGGTGCCTGTACCCTGGGCTTTCAGGACGGCCTTTTTTTAAACTATCAACTGTCTAAAAATCGGAGAGAATCCCGTAAAGAACACTTGCCCTGGGATAGAAAACAAAACTCGGGCTGCAAGCGGCTGCTCTGTGGTCACAAGATACCTCGGGCCTAGGCATATGACGCTATAGAATGAATTGGCACTTCCGAGTGAAGCACGGGTCGTCAATTGCGTCCGTCGTTAAATAGCAGAAGTTCCCAATGCAAGTTTGTTTTCTACCGCTTCACTCGCAGCATACAGTGCGTAACAGATGATCCACCTTTCTTCGGTTCCGGTAGCAGACGACACGACGGAGTCTTGTTTCCCGCAGCAAATGACACTCTGGGACAGACAAACCCTCCCTCTTTACTCGCGTTAGCAGCCGACGTGCCTGTTAAAGAAATGTCAGCTCCTCCAGTACAAACCTGCCGAGATCTCAGCCTCACCAACCACCAAAATCTGGCCATTGGTACAATATTTCAAGGTACAAACACAAGCTGCACAGCACGGCGCCGAAGCGAACTTGCTGCATATAAAAACAAGCCTCTAAGCTGTCCGTCGAACCTTTCCAGAGTAGGACAGCACCACGGCCGTTCTTGGCAGCATGCAATGTTTTCCCACAGCATTACGGGAAAGTTTTGTGACCAGTAGCGTATTGAAGGACTCGGTCACTACTGTAAATGTGCATGTGTCGCTATAAAGATTATGGAGCTAACTAAATTGAGCAACTGCACGCAAGCTAATCTGGTCAAGCGTGCGAACAGAGGGCAGATCAAAAACGTGCGCTAGCACAGCATCAGGAGTTTAGATGCAAAGGAACAGTACAAAATAATACTGCATTTCTGCAAACTTGATGCTCTGAACGAAGGCCAGTCAGGGTCTGGTGCTTGGCCCGCTCGCACACGAGACAAGATGTCCGCACCAGACATTTTGCTTGGGCAGACGCCATTGTTTCATACTCACGTCGAACCACGACAGAGGGATGGTGCGACCGTTATTTCGTCATTCTCTTCGATGAATTGTACTCCTCCTCACTAGAATGAAAGGCGTAGTAAGACATGATGTTCATTCAAGTTACTTCACACTGTCAAGTCTTCGCAACTTTTAGCATACATTATAACTCCATGGCTATATCCCCATGCACAGCCACAATGAAACACGACGACGTCGCATTCCGGAATACGCCAAGTAATAGAAGTAGCGGTAAAAAAGAAACAAGCAATGCTCACTGCGCGTAAAGGTCTGTTTACATCATGCGTTGTAGCTTTTTACGTGCAACGCTTTCGTGATACCCAGGTTTCGCGCGAGTAGCTTATTTACATCCAGTTTTTCAAGCAATAGCAATGGCGTTTCGACTATACTCCGTTCACTTTAAAGCTGAGACTAGAAGCTCCACCTTTAACGCGAGCTTTCTGCCCTCGCTAAGACAAGTGCGAATGTGCAATCAGGCGCAACCGAAGCACTGCAGAAGCCAGCGAGCTCGTGCTGAAGGCGGAGATTCTAGTCTCAGCTTAAGGGCGAACGGAGTATACATTCCTTGCATATGACGATACGCTAGGTAAAGACGGGGCCCTGTGCCATGCTGGTGGTGGACTTCACAACGCGCGGATGCGCTTACCAAGGCGTACGATGCCGCTAAGTGCCTGGACATACACCGTATTTTCATCGAAGGTACCTACAGGTTTTCCCGCTCATTTTAATCCAAGCGACGACCAATTTAATCCCGGGGTCACTCAATTTAATCCAAGCGCCATACAATTTAATCCCGGGGTCAGTCAATTTAATCCACAATATATATATGCACTTATTGTGTTCAGTGGTCGTGTTTTGCTTACACATTTAATAACTTAGAATAATTGTTTATACAATTTGAATTTTTGGGGGAGCAATTGATAATTTGTTCACTAATGTGATTACTTTGAGTTACTAGTGCCACTATTGACGAGGCTTAATTGATATGTTGGTTACTCTTTTTACAGCGCAGCTCTTAGGCACGCGTTTCTGGCTTAAGCGGTGTCGGCGTCGCCGACGCCGACGCCGACGCCGACGCCGTAACCACGCGGTGCATGATGGGCGAATTCCCCCGCTAAATTTAGCGGAAAATTTTCCCGCTAAATCTAGCAGAAAATTTTCCCTGCAAAATCTAGCGGTACATTTTTACTGCAAAATCTAGCGGAACATTTTCCCCGCTAAATTTAGTGAAAAATTTTCCCCGCTATATTTAACGGAAAATTTCCCCCGCTAAATTTAGCGGAAAATCTTTCCTGCTGGATTTAGCGGAAAATTTGTCCCGCTAAGTCTAGCGGAAAATTTTCCCCGCTAAATTTAGTGAAAAATTTTCCCCGCTATATTTAACGGAAAATTTCCCCCGCTAAATTTAGCGGAAAATCTTTCCTGCTGGATTTAGCGGAAAATTTGTCCCGCTAAGTCTAGCGGAAAATTTTCCCCCTAATTCTAGCGGAAAATGTTCACCGCTATATTCAGCTGGAAATTTTCTCCGCTAAATCTATCGGAAAATTTTCCCAGCTAAATTTATCGGAAAATTTGCCCCGCAAAGTCTAGCGGAAAAGCTTCCACGCTAAATCTAGCGGAAAAATTTTCCCGCTAAATTTAGCGGAAAATGTTTCCTGCTAAATCTAGCGGAACATTTTCCCCGCTAAATTTAGTGGAAAAATTTCCCCACTCTATATAGCGAAAAATATTCCCCGCTATATTTAGCAGAAAATATTCCCCGCTAAATCTGGCGGAAAATTTTCCCAGCTAGATTTATCAGAAACTTTGCGCCGCAAAGTCTAGCGGAAAAGCTTCCCCGCTAAATCTAGCGGAAAATGTTTTCCGCTAACTCTAGCGGAAAATCGTCCCAGCTAGATTTAGCCGAAAATTTGCCCCGCTAAGCTTAGCGGAAATTTTTCCCCGCTATATCTAGCGTAAAATTTTCCCCGCTAAAATTAGCGCAAAAATTTCACGCTAGATTTAGCGGAAAAAATTTGTAGTGCCAAAGCGCGACACTTATTGTGGTGGCTCACGCAACGTCTGGAGCTAATAGGGTATTAGGGAGTTTTCGTAGATCGTTTTCGCCGTCCCGCAAGGCCCTCCGCAACCCGCTACGATAGCGGGAACTCCACAGTCAAGGCTATCGGCGCGCAGGCGCAGTAGCGACTTCTTCGTTGCGGAACGCTTAGGGGAGGGGGCAGCGCGGTCTACGAAAACTCCCTATTTTCGTAGATCGTTTCTGCTATCCCGCAACGGCTCTCCGCAACCAGCTACGCTAGCCGGAACTCTACAGTCAAGGCCATCGGCGCGCCGGCGCACTAGCGGCTTCTCCGTTGTGGAGGGCTTAGCGGAGGGGGAAGCGCGGCCCACGAAAACTCTCTATTGACGTTTTAAGCGTGCGGCACGAGCAGCGCCGATGGGACCGAGCTCCGGGCTCGAACAGAACAGCACGAGACTGACAGCGTTCGACGGTGCAGCAGGGCGTCTCAGCGGAGCCCCCTTTTGATTAGGGAGTTTTCGTAAACCGCTTTCCTCCTTTCGCTAAGCTATCCGCAACGAAGAGACCGCTACAGCGCCTGCGCGCCGCTAGTTTTGACTGAAGAAACCCGGATCTGTTAGCGGGTTGCGGAGAGCGTTGCGGGACGGCGGAAACGATCTACGAAAATTCCCTAGTATCGTTTTCAGTTTTATTGCGGTTATAAAGATCAGTTTGTTAATTTGCATCGACGGACGTCTTTCCTGAACCCCACAATTTTTCCGCTAAATTTAGCGGGGTAAATTCCTCTAGATTTAGGGGGGAAAATTTTAAGCTATATTTGGTGGGGAAAATATTCCTCTAGATTTAGTGGGAAAAATTTTAAGCTATATTTAGTGGGGAAAATTTTCCGCTAAATTTAGCGGGGAAAATTTTCCGCTAAACTTAGCGGGGAAAATGTTCCACTAGACTTAGCGGAAAACAATTTCCGCTAGATTTAAATGGAAAATATTCCGCTAAATTTAGCGGGGAAAATTTTGCGCTAGATTTAGCGAGGAAATTTTTCCACCATATTAAGCGGGAAAACTTTTCCGGTAGACTTCGCGGGGGAATTTTTCCGCTAAATCTAGCTGGGAAATTTTCCCGCTAGATTTAGCGGGAAAAACATTCCGCTAGATTTAGCGGGAAAATTTTCCACTAGATTTAGCGCGGAAACTTTTCCGCTAGACTTTGCGGGGCATTTTCGCTAAATCTAGCTGGGAAAATTTTCCGCTAGATTTAGCGAGGAAAATTTTCCGCTAGATTTAGCGGGGACAACTTTCCGCTAGATATAGCGGGAAAAAGTTTCCCGCTAAATGTAGTGGAAAAATTTTACACTAGATTTAGCGGGGAAAATTTTCCGCTAGACTTAGCGGGGAAAATTGTCCGTTAAATCTAGCTGGGAAATTGTTCCGCTAGATTTAGCGGGGAAAATTTTCCGCTAGGCGTAGCGGGAAAAATTTTCCACTAGATTTAGCGGAAAACTTTTCCGCTAGACTTTGCGGGGCAAATTTTTCGCTAGATTTAACCGGGAAAACTTTACGCTAGATTAAGCGGGAAAACATTTTCCGCTAAATTTAGTGGGAAATATTTTACACTAGATTTAGCGGGGAAAATTTTCCGCAACACTTAGCGGGGAAACTTTTCCGCTAAATCTAGCTGGTAAATTGTTCCGCTAGATTGAGCGGGGAAAGTTTTCCGCTAGATTTAGCGGGAAAAAGTTCCTACTAGATTTAGCGGAGAAACTTTTCCGCTAGACTTTGCGGGGCAAATTTTTCGCTAAATCTAGCTGGTAAAATATTCCGCTAGATTTAGCGGGGAAAACTTTCCGCTAGGTTTAGCGGGAAAAATTTTACACTAGATTTAGCGAAGAAAATTTCCCGCTAGACAGCGGGGAAAATTTTCCACTAGACTGCGGGGCAAATTTTTCGCTAACTCTAGCTGGGAACATTTTTCGCTAGATTTAGCAGGGAAAGTTTTCCGCTAGATTTAGCTGGGAAATTTTTCCGCTAAATTTAGCGGGGGAATTCACCCATCATTCACCGCGTGGTTACGCCGACGGCGACGGCGACGCCGACGCCGCTTAAGCCAGAAAAGGGTGCCTAAGAGCTGCGCTCTAAGAAGAGTAATCAACATATCAATTAAGCCTCGTCAATAGTGGGACTAGTAACTCAAAGTAATCACATTAGTGTTCAAATTCTCAATTGCCCCCCAAAATTTCAAATTGTATAAACAATCGTCTAAGTTACCAAATGTGTAAGCGAAACACGACCACTGAACACAATAAGTGCATATATATATATTGTGGATTAAATTGACTGACCCCGGGATTAAATTGTGTGGCGCTTGGATTAAATTGAATGGCGCTTGGATTAAATTGAGTGACCCCGGGATTAAATTGGTCGTCGCTTGGATTAAAATGAGCGCGAAAACCTGTAGTTTTGTTTGATGTGAACTTGGAAAAACGAGCAGTGCTTACTATGATGACGTTAAGCCAGCACATGCGGAATTTTTCAGCATTGGTGCGATTGCGCTACGAGCATAAAGTTTCAATATGCCGTTAACTTATAATGCAAATAAAAATGTGTCGCAAAAAAAAATTGTATTGCGCGCAGCAAAATTTAACGAGCGGCTCTAGGAGTCGCCTGTAGAAAAATTGTTACGACTTTGCGAAGTATGGTAACCAATGCAAGGTTACCCTCATAATACCCTCATGCAAGGATAAATAAAATAACGGACAAGCGTCTCGCGGACGGCAGAAACCGGTGCCCCGGAAGCGGCGTCTCGGCCAGCTTGCATGCCTCCTCCTGCACGGCGCGGTCACCCCCTGGGACCGCCTTGATTTCCGGATGCCGCGCGGTGCCAGCCACCAGTGCTGGAACACCCCCCCCCCCCCCCCCCCCCCCCCCTCACGGATGAAGCGCGACGGTGGGACGACGAGCTAGCGGGACGGTGAGACGACGCCCCTGACGCCCGATTTCTTCTATTTCTACCTTCTCCCGCCCTCACCCCCACTTTTCTCCCCTTACCCTACCCAAGAGTCAGTGACAAATGCGCCTAGCCAACACCACCTAGAGGAGAAGGCCAGCACACGCCTCCGGTGACGTCACGGCAGCAGGCTGACGAGCGCCGCGCTATAGAGCTGCGCTGAAGGCTTCGCGCGTAGCTTTTACGTCGTAGAAACGCGGGTTTTCGCTCTATTTATTTTTTATGAGCTAACGTGAGAACTGTGAACGCCGAGTGATATAAAGAACCAATTTTAGAACGCAGGAAAATTCTTATAACCTGCAATTATTCTAGTGAAATACAAGAAAGTGATATCTTGAGACAGATGTGTTATTTTTTTTAAGCGATAAACTGGGTGGTGTAATTATCTCTAAACGACATGGGACTTGTTTAATAAAAAATAATCCCTATGAAATGACAATAATCGAAGTAGTAGGACCAGAGAAAACGAGCTAAAGTAACAATTGGATAAATGATGCAGAGGCATTCATTTCATTTAATTTCATTCACCTCAAAGGCATCCAAAGACGCATTACATCAGGGGGAATTAAAAAAAAAAATAAAAGACAAAATAGTAATTGAACATAAAAAAAAGACACCAACAAAAAAAAAATGTCACACACACACACATAACCGCGTATTAGCATGTTATTGTTATGATGCAGTTTTACAAATCAAAGTGTTATACAAATTGATGCACTTTTTCAATGAAATGGGATATCTCTCAGTTACAATATGGTCAAGTAGTTTGTTCTAGTCAGTGTTGCAAAGTACTAAGGAAGAGGAAAGTGTAAGTATGGCGCTGAGATGGTTCAATCTTGAAGGAATCATCTACTATGAATGATATGAAATTGGCAGCCCAGCACTAAGTAGATTGAAAATTGGAATCTGAGTAATATACATCTTGAAAAAAAAAAAAAAAAGACAATCAGACTATTTTTCGTCTTCTTTCTAGATTAGGAAGATTTATGCTAGCTTTTAAAGCGGAGACACTAGTTTCGGATGAATAATCACTACATTTAAATCTGTCTGCTTTGTTCTGAAGATTCGAGCCTCTAGATTATAGGTAACTTAGATGTGGATTCTAAATTATGCTCGCATGTTCTAATGGTGGGAGGATAAATGTTTTGTATGCGAGTAGGTTTGCTTTAATAAGAGCTAGATCCTCACTGAAAAATCTAATTTGTATAAGAAATTTCTGTGTCCAATAAACACATATGAATAATACAAGATATATAAGAACATATACGAGCCCTATAAGAACTAGATTAGAATAATATAAGAAATTTGTAAGAAGTTTCTTATATATCTTATATAGTTCTTATGTGGTTATTATATATCTTGCATGATTCATGCGTTCATTGAACACAAGAATTTTCTCGTACAAATGGCTTTTTCAGAAATTAAGTGTTTTAGTGCGCTATTTGTTATTTGCTCAACCCATGATAATGAGTCTGTGAAATACACGCCCAAATATTTGTACGACAGTGAGTGTTCTAGTGGTTCGGAAAGTAACAAGTACTGGGTTAGTGTTTTAGTGGAGGACTTAATTATGGACATTTCTTTGCATTTATGTGTGTTAATATTCATCTGCCGTAGGGAACACCACAATGATATTTTATCTAAATCGTCTTGGACAGTATTGTGATTAATATAGGTGTATTAATTTTCCGGTGAATAACTCAAGCATTAGCAAAAAGTCTAAATGTCGATTTAATTGATGATGGTAGGTCATTGATATATATTAGAAACAATAGACGCCCGAGTACACTACCCTTACGGACACCTGATGCAACAGCAATGGGACCCAAATTGCCAGACAAGTATAAAAGTAATAACATTCTAAAATTGAGATGTGCTGGTTTGAAAAATGTATTGCACATAGTTTGAAAAATGTATTGCACATAGTTTGAAAAATGTATTCCACATATTTTGGCAAACCTTTCTTAGACCTGTGATCAACCTGCAAAAGGTTCAGCAATTCAAAGCACTCTGCCTGTTCAAAATTAGTACTTGTTTTGAAGCAAGCAACCTATCTGGTTACTACATCAAAAAACACCTGTGACCTATTTCTTGGACAAGAGTCAAAGAAAGAATAAAAACACTTAGGGACAAGGACACATAGCACAGTTCTTTCAACTAGCAACACACATTTACTGGTGTCTCCTTCAATATTGCTATCTCCTTCCTAACGTTTGAGACTAAAGAGGAAGATGCGGAAATTAATATATATACACCCGGAAAAAAAAACACAATTTCACGCCCAATACACTAGAAGATAAAGAATTCAGAAAGAAAGAAAAAAGAAAAACACTATTGACAAATTGAGATAGAGCGCCCTTTGGCTAATCCAGCTCTGGTTTCAGGTAGTTGATCTCATTTCTGGACAAGGCGAGAGAAGGGGCAGCGATGTTGTGATCGTCATGGGCTATCTTGTATGCCTCAATGATCTCTCGGCCGAGCTTGTTCTTATGTCTGCCAATCGTGCAGGTGTCCTGGAACCGGGCTTCACAGTTCGTACAGAGGCGTTGATGAACCACTATTGGGTGAAAAGTGTCGTCCGAAGCACGAGAGACCTCGAAGACGTGCTCTCGTAAGCGGGTGTTAAGGCAACAACCTGTCTGTCCAATGTATCGGTCGCCACATGAGAGAGGGATGGAGTATACCACCCCCTCTTCACAGGGAAAGGTCTGATTAGCGTGTTTGATGGAGCATCGTTTTAAGGATTCGTTATTGTTCACGCGCTTGCACAGTTGTTTCAGGCGGAACTTGCACGAGAAGACAACTGAAACGTTGAAGCGCGCTGCAATTGCCTTCAGTCTGTGCGCCGAGTTGTGCACATAGGGAATGCAGATAACACGTGAAGGCTTACTACGTGGAGCACGGGGCCTTTGGGTGGCTAGAATTAACTGAACAAGAATGGTGCTCAGTAGACCTTGCGGATACCCAGCTCTGACGAGACGTTCTTGTTGTTTTGCAATGCTGAAGCTTGCAAAGTGGGAACAGGATTTGGTGCGAAAAGATGAGAGGAGAGATCGGATGATTCCATGTTTTACCAGTTTAGAATGGGAACTGCAGAATGGAAGAATAGGTTTCCGAGATCGTTGTTGGAAGCCCCAACAAATGCCGGTCGGAAGAAGATGCAGACGAAGATCGAGATACTGGAGACCATCGCCTGAGCTGTCTTCCCTTGTGAAATTCAGGCCTGAGGACGAAGAAGTAAAGGCTTGAACTACAGAATCCGAAGAAACTGAGATCGGGTGAATGACTAAATAACCATCCACGTAACGAAAAACATGGAAGACGAGTGTCAACTCTTCAAGGCGTGCTTCAATCTCCCCATCCACATACATTAGAAATATTTCGCTGAGGACTGGGGCAAGGCAGGAGCCTATGCAGACACATTTTTTTCTTGCCTGAGAATTTCCTTTCCATGTTCGACGACTATTGATTGTAGATATAGGGCTAAAAGGTCTAGGAAACTCCGTTCAGATACCCCAGATGAGTTCTGAAAGTCGCATGGGCCATGTTCGTGGATGGCACTTGACACAGAATCCATAAGAAATGCGGGATCTGATCGGTAATATAATTCCTCAATGTCTAACGAAAACGTGGTAAAGGCCTCGGGAGTAGAATGGAGGTCATTAAGTCGAGATACAAGTTCTGTGGAGTTGACTACTCTGAAACGTTGGTTGAGACTGATCGATGACAGATGCTTTTGCAGAAAAAGACCAAGAGGCCCCGTGCTCCACGTAGTAAGCCTTCACGTGTTATCTGCATTCCCAATGTGCACAACTCGGCGCACAGACTGAAGGCAATTGCAGCGCGCTTCAACGTTTCAGTTGTCTTCTCGTGCAAGTTCCGCCTGAAACAACTGTGGAAGCGCGTGAACAATAACGAATCCTTAAAAAGATGCCCCATCAAACACGCTAATAAGACCGTTCCCTGTGACGAGGGGGTGGTATACTCCATCCCTCTCTCATGTGGCGACCGATACATTGGACAGACAGGTCGTTGCCTTAACACCCGCCTACGAGAGCACGTCCTCGAGGTCTCTCGTGCTTCGGACGACACTTTTCACCCAATAGTGGTTCATCAACGCCTCTGTACGAACTGTGAAGCCCGGTTCCAAGACACCTGCACCATTGGCAGACATAAGAACAAGCTCGGCCGAGAGATCATTGAGGCATAGAAGATAGCCCATGACGATCACAACATCGCTGCCCCTTCTCTCGCCTTGTCCAGAAATGAGATCAACTACCTGAAACCAGAGCTGGATTAGCCAAAGGGCGCTCTATCTCAATTTGTCAATAGTGTTTTTCTTTTTTCTTTCTTTCTGAATTCTTTATCTTCTAGTGTATTGGGCGTGAAATTGTGTTTTTTTTTCCGGGTGTATATAAATTAATTTCCGCATCTTCCTCTTTAGCCTCAAACGTTAGGAAGGAGATAGCACTATTGAAGGAGACGCCAGTAAATGTGTGTTGCTAGTTGAAAGAACTGTGCTGTCTGTCCTTGTCCCTAAGTGTTTTTATTCTTTCTTTGACTCCTTTATTTTCACCAACACGCTCTTTCATCTTTGTCTCTTATATTTTGAGCTTTGTATGTCTTGTCCATGTCCCACCTTCAAACCGTCTGAATTCGACCATGTAAAGTTTTTTTCAAGCAGCAAGCTTCTTCTCAAGCATGACCTTTCTTCGCCTGAGGCTACGTTCCCTTGGTCTTCACATCCGGAAAGGCGTTCCTCACCCTGGAGTGGAAGCTATGCTGGGTTTCTGTTGCCACAACTGTGCTTCAAACTACCGACTCATGCAAATTTCAAGGAAGGAGGTGTCACGACAGTTACGCCTTATGGAAACGATCCTCCCACAACAGATGACCATCATCTTTGGTCCAGGTTATGAAACCCACTCATCTTTCCGGTTCCTCCAAAAGGCTGCGTCCAATCTTCTCGAATCTTCATGAAAGAAGGTTGTCACCGGTGTGACCACTTTTCACCATAAGACCCTCCAAACAAAATTTCAGCCTCCGGTCGTTCTATGTGACCATAAACTAAGTTCTGGCACCTTGGATGTCCTTTCCAAGGGTCCCAAGTTTTTCCCCGAACCTTCCGACTACAAGGGTCGACCAACTAACTTCAGTCCATTCTGTTGCGACTCACATTCCAGAACAAGACCGGCAAGCTTTTCTTGATGCTGGAGTCCGATCCGCCTGCGCCCATGCTCCTCCACCTACGGGTAAAGTTCCGATCCGGGCTACCGTCGAAGAATTGCAAAAAAGTCACCTGAAACTACTGGAATCAGATAAAACAGGTGTTTTTGTCATCTTAGATGAAGGTTCCTATGGGCAGAAGGTGAGCCAGGCATTGAAAAAAAATTTTGATACTCTCAAGACTAGGCCTTCAGGGTCTCTCCGTTCAAAGGCAAAGCAACTTTGCTGCTCCCTTTAAGGGGCCATGAAATGACCTTTTTACTTTTTCCAGATAACTTTTACATTAAACCGTCAATGTTCACTGAATGCCGAACAGGCATCCGTTTTCGTCTCGGTTTATTAACTTCTACACAAAAAATTATTGAAATATCGACTTTTTCATTCTCTCCAACTGACCGCATAACAAGCCGTGACGTAGGCCGTTTCCGGAACCGGAAGTTCTAGCGGCAGTAGGAGAATGGGAGTGTCAGCGGCAACGAGTTGGGGTGCGCCGGTAGGTTTTACTGCGCTGATGTCACCGACGTATTTCCTGAATCGGCGCCTCTCATCGCCGCATCGCAGCTGAGCGAAATTTAATGAGATATGTTGCGCTACAGCGACAGCATGGGACTAGTCCCATACGCCGGTATGCCTGTTGGGAAGTGCAGCGAGTCTTCCGGTGAAGACTCCAGAAGTCAACCACCCTGTCATTGTTGGCAGAAGGGCCGCTCCATGTCAGTCGTTTGCAAAGCAACGTAGATGGCGTTTTTCGCGGCCTCGGAGATGCAGGAGCGAGCCGACGTTAAAAAAGATACGTTTCAACTACGAGTGTCAGCAAGAGCCACGTAAATACCTGCTTACACTCGGAGCGGACGCGCGCGCTTGATGGAAGTGCTGTATTCGCGCTGTTTGTAAGCGCTTCGGGACTGTTCTTTTACGATTGCAACTCGATACTGACGCGACACTCGGCAAAGAAAGGTTGGACCGGGGCTGTACGTATACCTCCCACGAACTGTTATAGCTCGACAGTGACGTGCAGTCTGTCAGAATAAAAATGGCATACCAATAACAAAGTGTACATACCGTGTTACGAAGGTAATCCATACGGCGTTTATTTCAGCTCTATATCACACAAAACAAGAAGATAGAATCGACGAGAGTCCCTTTTCGACGAGTGTTCGTCAACACTGCCTCGGAAAACAAGGGGAAGAGATTGACCTCACCTCGTAATCTAGAATTGAGGTGAGTGATCAAACTATAATACGGGAAGGGTCCACAAGGGTCGCGTGAGCATATTCCATTTAGCACGCCAGCCGGTCGTAGGCAGACGGTCTTGCGACGAAACAACGCAGCGCCGAGTCGGAATGCCTGCTAGGCCTATATTCTGAGCAGCTCGCTTCGTCGGAGTCGGTGGATCCTGCGTTCTTGTTCGTCGTGGTCTGTTTTAAGTACTGTTTTCTTGCTGCTTCAAGTCGGCACGCGCGGGAAGAACACGTAGAAAAATAAACGTTCAGTCAGTCAGAGTTTTGAGAGGAAGGAAAACAAAGAAAATAAACATTCGTCGGTCGCCGCCACCCAAGTAACTGTCGGCCCTGCCCTACTGCGCACGCGCAGTAGTTGCTTCGTTTACCACACGATAGATGGCGCTTAGCTCTCAGCATTATCAAATTTGGCAATTTTCGCCACACATCTCTAATTATGCTACAAAATGTGGATCTGAATATTATTTAACAAAACTTTTAGGAAACATTCGCCGGCTATTTATAGTTTACGATCGCGGTGCTGGTGAGGTAGGCTCTTACCCAATAGGCGACCTGGATTTGGCTGACGTGCTCCATTTCCGCGGATGCATCGTAGTGAACAGGCAAAGGAAGGAAGGCGCAAAAGAGTCCAGTTTTCTTTTAAAAGTTCTATGGCAAATAATTTTTTTGGCTCCCTATTTTTGTGTTTTGTGTTTCTTTTCACACCTTTTACGACGTGCGGTGGATGAAACTCGATTTTAAAATCATTTCATGGTCCCTTTAATCTCCCGGCTCTTAAAGCTGCCATTGGGGCTCCTTCCAAGCAATACCTAACTCTGTTTTTCACGGCAAAAACCCATAAAGAAGGAGTTCCCTTAAGAAGCATCATTTCATAAAGGGATGTTGGCAGAAGCCTCTTGGTCTTTTTCTGCAAAAGCATCTGTCATCGATCAGTCTCAACCAACCTTTCAGAGTTGCCAACTCCACAGAACTTGTATCTCGACTTCATGACCTCCATTCTACTCCCGAGGCCTTTACCATGTTTTCGTTACACATTGAGGAATTACATTACCGATTAGATCCCGCATTTCTTATGGATTCTGTGTCAAGTGCCATCCACGAACATGGCCCATGCGACTTTCAGAACTCATCTGGGGTATCTGAACGGGGTTTCCTAGACCTTTTAGCCCTATATCTACAATCAACACTCGACGAACATGGAAAGGAAATTCTCAGGCAAAAAAAAGGTGTCTGCATAGGCCTTGCCTCAGTCCTCAGCGAAATATTTCTAATGTATGTGGATAGGGAGATTGAAGCACGCCTTGAAGAGTTGACACTCGTCTTCCATGTTTTTCGTTACGTGGATGATTATTTAGTCATTCACCCGATCTCAGTTTCTTCGGATTCTGTAGTTCAAGCCTTTACTTCTTCGTCCTAAGGCCTGAATTTCACAAGGGAAGACAGCTCAGGCGATGGTCTCCAGTATCTCGATCTTCGTCTGCATCTTCTTCCGACCGGCATTTGTTGGGGCTTCCAACAACGATCTCGGAAACCTATTCTTCCATTCTGCAGTTCCCATTCTAAACTGGTAAAACATGGAATCATCCGATCTCTCCTCTCATCTTCTCGCACCAAATCCTGTTCCCACTTTGCAAGCTTCAGCATTGCAAAACAACAAGAACGTCTCCTCAGAGCTGGGTATCCGCAAGGTCTACTGAGCACCATTCTTGTTCAGTTAATTCTAGCCACCCAAAGGCCCCGTGCTCCACGTAGTAAGCCTTCACGTGTTATCTGCATTCCCTATGTGCACAACTCGGCGCACAGACTGAAGGCAATTGCAGCGCGCTTCAACGTTTCAGTTGTCTTCTCGTGCAAGTTCCGCCTGAAACAACTGTGCAAGCGCGTGAACAATAACGAATCCTTAAAGGGGCGGTGCAACGATATTCAATTGGAATGTTTTTCACTTTACACGAGCTTAATGGCACTAATGGGACTCAAGGATACTCGCACGCAACGGCACTGACCAAGAAACTCCTTTCTTGCGCTGTAATTTCGAGGACAAAACCGAGCGTTTTCATTCAATCTCTCCTTCGCAAAACCTGAAGACGTAGCTCGGCGGTAGCAGTCTCGCCCAGTGACGATATTTGAATGCGGCTTATAGATTGGACCCGAGCATTGCGTGAGCACTCGATTTGGGCTCTTGATAATCGACAGCTCGAGAAGCATTCGGGTAGTGTCCTGTGTCCAATCACTGCAATGACGACAACAGCCGAACCATAACACTGTCTGGAACGCAGCGCGTGTCCTGTGCCTTGCCAACCCCAGCGCATGGCTATGATCAACATTGGCGGCATATAATCGGCTCCAGATCACGTGGCCGCTTGTTCTGGCTGCGAGTTGAGGGGATGACCTCTGCTCGTTTTTCTTTATTTTTTTCTGTGACTTCGATTGCGTGTGGTGAAAAACCAACGGGTATTTCACAGGTGATTAACGTCAGGGATCCGTTCTAAGCAGTATTTGCGCAAAATACAAAAATCGTTGCATCGCCCCTTTAAAAAGATGCTCCATCAAACACGCTAATCAGACCGTTCCCTGTGAAGAGGGGGTGGTATACTCCATCCCTCTCTCATGTGGCGACCGATACATTGGGCAGACAGGTCGTTGCCTTAACACCCGCCTACGAGAGCACGTCCTCGAGGTCTCTCGTGCTTCGGACGACACTTTTCACCCAATAGTGGTTCATCAACGCCTCTGTACGAACTGTGAAGCCCGGTTCCAGGACACCTGCACGATTGGCAGACATAAGAACAAGCTCGACCGAGAGATCATTGAGGCATACAAGATAGCCCATGACGATCACAACATCGCTGCCCCTTCTCTCGCCTTGTCCAGAAATGAGATCAACTACCTGAAACCAAAGCTGGATCAGCCAAAGGGCGCTCTATCTCAATTTGTCAATAGTGTTTTTCTTTTTTCTTTCTTTCTGAATTCTTTATCTTCTAGTGTATTGGGCGTGAAATTATGTTTTTTTTCCGGGTGTATATATATTAATTTCCGCATCTTCCTCTTTAGTCTCAAACGTTAGGAAGGAGATAGCACTATTGAAGGAGACACCAGTAAATGTGTGTTGCTAGTTGAAAGAACTGTGCTGTCTGTCCTTGTCCCTAAGTGTTTTTATTCTTTCTTTGACTCCTGTATTTTCACCAACACGCTCTTTCGTCTTTGTCTATTTCTTGGCAATGTCATAATGTGAAAACTTTATATTTGCAAAAAAGTACCGTAATACCCGAGCGTTGCCCCATATGCAGATGTACTTCGACAGTACCGAGTCTGTGAAACGACAAAGTTAGGGCAGCTAAAAACAAGTTTTGTACACAAACAGAAGTGGGCATGGGAGCTTCATATTCAAAGTTGCTTACATTTACAATGCAGAAGTGTCATAAAGAAGAAATTGGTCTCCTTTGAACACTGCGAAACGAGCCTCCTGGTATCCATAAGTTCTGCAAAATATCCGTCTTCAAAAACATTTATACACATGCATCTTAGATGCTGTAGATTATGTGACACCGAGACACACAATATCTGTGCAGCATGTTGGCATTTACGTTGTAGCACCACAAGGTACCCAACAGACTGCTACAAGGACACCGATTATCTGCACACACACACACACACACAGATCGATCGACTTCAGAGACCAGTTGCCTTTGCATGAGGATGAAGCGCAAGCATGTTGCTGGTCGGACACGAACTAATTTGTTTAGCCTTGACCTCTTAGCGTATCTTGCAACAAAGGTTTCTCAGTTGAAAGTTTTCACTGCAGTCCAACACATTCTTCAGCTCGAACTCACAATGGGTTCATCATCACAGGCGTCAGACATACTCTTCCTTGGTCCGAGTTCGCTTCTTGACATCCGTGACGGTTGGCAGCGAGTGTCTTTGATCGAGTTTCAGCTTTTCATTTCTTCTGTTTGGCATCCTTGGCATTAATGCAAACATTCATTTCGCTATAGCATTTACTTCAGCTCTGTCTTCCTGTGCGAGCAAACTGTAGCCAACTTGTTTCGTGCTGTCGATGCGGCCTTGCATTTTTCGCCCCTTAGGTTTTTCAAGGTGGTGTAGACTGCACAGCTGGCCACATAGCCCAAGGCTGGGAGGCTGTGCCTTATTTTTTTACAGCCCAGGGCCACATTGCAGGTATACCACGTTGCAGGTAGGGCGTCAAGTATCCGCTCGCTTGGGAAGATCTTTCCAGTTTCCTTTGCTAGCTGTAGTGACCGTTCACATTGTGCTCCACAGCAGTATTCTGTTTTCATCTTCGCAAATGTGCCTTGTAGGCACGTGATATTAGAAGCAAGCCAGTTGCCTATACATTCCGAAGTACTCTTCTAAGGTGTCAGTTTTCAGCTTGTCCCATGGAGGCCGTACAGTAGCCCGAGTTCATCAAAGCAGTATCCGGGATGTGTGACCGCTTCTGCAAGAAATAGAACGAAAAAGGAGGAAATCATATTAACTTAAAGAAAGGTAATGTAATTAAAAATGGTTTTAAAAAGAAAGAAAAAAATAAGAAAGAATGCTCTTCTTTAAGCTGAAGTGGTTCCGTATTTGACAAAACACACTGGCAGTGTTTCGATCTGGTATTTTGGATCACAAACATAAAAATTATTCTTGAATTTGATGTGCCAAATGCGCTATAATGATAATAACAATAATAATAATAGTAATAATAATGCTTATTGCACGAGCACATAGAACCAGGTACAGAGCATAATAATAATTAATTGAGCTTCCTGGTGTGTGGTGGGATTCCTTGAGGAGCCTGAAGCGGCTCCAGCTAAATCGTTAGTATATGGCTCTGGTGTAAGGATAAGTAAACTGATCAATGAACCATATTCCGGCTTGCGTGCACTCCAAGCTACTGCTCAGAGACCCGCTAAAATATCGGTCTTACTAGTTAGCTGTAGCGCATCATTTCTGCGCTCCGATGAGGATACGCAGAAACGACACAATGAACTTCTGTTGTTGTTGGTGTTGTTTTTTAATTGATGTGCTGGTTGCACCCGCGATAACCTATCACTTGCGTACCGTGCGAAAACCTTCCAACCTGAACTCATAAATCAAGTCATTTTTATTTAGTTCTGCGCCGGCAAGTAGCGCCAGCATTTGAATATGTTGCTTCCAGGCCACAACCAAATCACTCCCAAGCATGCATTCAGCGAAAAGTAAAAACAAAAAACGAAACCACGATCATAAACATTAAAAAGTTCTCACCCTGCCATGCCGTCAAGGAGCGAGATCTTCCCATCGATTCGCTGTATAGTCGACGCTTTCGTAGTCATCCTCGCAGAAACTCAAATATGGACACTTTCACATCCAGTTTTCCGTCAAAGCGCGGATAAACAACATCTGCACGGATTGACCGCACCGACAACCGAAAAGCAGCTTTCACGTCCACACACGAGGCCGCGAGAGCACATTCCAAAATGTGCTCGACCTCACTCGAGAGTTGAACTTCTGACCGTCGGCGTCCAAAAACCTACTTGTTCCAGAGTTGTTCTAGTTGATTCCTCTAGCCTTATTTTCAGGTGACCCAACCCGCAGGAGTAAGTAAAAAAAAGCCGTCGAAGAAAGGAACGCGACAAATGACGGTTGAAAAAGAAAAAGGGAAAAAAAAAGCAACGCCGTGGCGCTTTTTTTTTTTTTTGCGCCCCGTCAAGCGTAGAGGGAAAGAGAAAGTAAAAGAGAACGTGCATTGCAAAGAAGCCAACTGTCAAGGGAAGCCTTGCGGAGAAGCGCACTACCAGTTCAGCCTACTCATACCGAAGGGAGAGAGGGAAGCGCTGCGGCTTTCCATCTAGGTGGTGTTGGCCTAGCGCGCGCACACGATTGACTCTATTCCCCCCCCCCCCCCCTCCCCCTAATTTCACTTCAACGCTTACAACAACACACGTAGGCCGCCGCCGACCGACCGATCGCCGTCTCGCCGGGCTCGCGGCGCGACACTCGCACGTATTCGGCCGGGAGCCCTGAAGGTGCGCTCGAAGCGTGGAAACGGCGCGATGCAACGAAAGGCAAAGGGCATCTACACCGCGAAAGGGCAAAAGTCGATGCAAAAACGTGCGCGAACGTAAACGGTAGAAAAGTGCCGTCGCTCGCCACTGTCAAATAATCCACGGCCAGATCCCTTTCCTACTGCTCCTGCTTTCTCTTACTTGGCAGCTACTCCGTCTCACGGGACATGCCGACGAAACGATCGTCGGGATACGGCGAAAGGCCATCAAATCAACCACCAGCATGATGCTTACCGGCGTTGTTGAGCAAAGTTGGTTCACTAGGCCTACGTGCGACCAAGCCGACAAACACGAACATCAAAATCAAAGCACAGGCGGGTAACTTCGAGCGATTTCTGCCCCGAATAGATTTACATGCAGCGCTTTCATTCGCCACCACGGTCACATAGAATTTTTGAACCCAGGAGCCACCGTGCCTGAACCATGCCGCGAACCACGCCAACGCTAAATCAACGCACACGTTGTCTCACTCGCCATTGTCGTTTTGCTTCAGTGTTGCCAACCTATTTTTCGAAAATACCCCACGGCAGCGTCCAGAAAACCCTACATTACCCTACAAATGTTTCTTGTTACCCTACATTTTACCCTACGAGGCAAATCTTTGTTCAAATAATACTATTGCATGGATTATGATGATACAGGGTAATATTAATACAGTACAAAGCGACAGGGCACGCATGCACGCGCATACCAGCGTTATTCTAGAACACCATGCTTGCATGTTGCATGTGCGCTGTGTAGCATCAGCACAACAGTGATGTACTGAGCGCACAGACATCCCAACCAACATGTTTAGTTGATTTGTCGTGCAATTAAAAACTGGGCTACGCGGAACCAGCACTCGCGGCGTCAGACAAGGCGGCTCATTACAAAAGGAAGCTAATCCGAACGGTATATTAGCTTCTTTGGGTGTACCGCCTAGGGATTCGTCAAACTAACGTACTATTTCGACAAACCAGGCTTTTACACCAGGGGAGGATAGGAAACCGGCGGCTCCTCCGTATTCGCTAAAGTGTCATTCGATGAAACGTAATGGTTTCGGCTCCGTTCGCTAAAACGTCGTTCGCTCAAGTGAACGCCTCCAGTCCCCGGGATGCACTCACTTGATCGAATGACGTTTTCCTGGTGGGCTCGGGATAGTTCCGCCCGCGGTGCCACGTGTTTCGCAGGTGTAACAAGGACCGCCGGATGGACCAGTCATCAGAAAAAAATTGGCGGGACCATTTCCACTGGGAGGAGGAGGAGGACACAACTGTATTTATACTGGGAAGATACCTCTTCTGGCTCCAAACTTCCTAAGCGAAACTCCACCTCCTCCCACCTCTCCCACTTGCTTCAGCTCTCCAATACTTTGCAACTTAGGGAGCCTGCATACTCCAACTTGGTGTGTGGTGCTCTCAGTTAGCACGTCTTGCAACTTGGATTCTTTCGTTTTGCACGATGTTGTGGTGTGGCAGCACACGGGTTGTAAAGCTATGCAAAACTTGTGCGGCTGCTTTTTTTTTTTTGTAATGTTCGCCGTTGAAGAAGCAACGTCTGAAAATACCCTACTTTTGGCGGGAAAATGGCCTGACGGCCCTACAGCCCTACAACATACCAAAATGCCTAAAATGCCCTACAAGTAGGGTAATTCCCCTACGGTTGGCAACACTGTTTTGCTTACCTTGTCCGGCTTTGGATTGGATGCTGGATCGGCTTTCTAGAAAAGTCTATCAACAGCTGGCTGGATGCTGGATGAGGTCTGTTCTAGTCTAAAGACGAAGTCCGACATATATGGTTGTGCTACTGTGCTACTCTAAATTAAAAAGAAAGGAAAAAAAAAAAAAACGAGGACAGGAAGGAATACCTGACGTTTCGACGAAGTGCACTCTGGAAACTTGTTGGCCACTCAGTTTCCGTTTCGATTGAACAGCTTCCTTTCATGCTATCACGCCGTGACCGAAAGCGCCGCTTGCGTTTTTGATTATCTGATTTTTCAACAATGTACAATGCACACCATTTTCGAATGATACAAAACTAAGACGGGGGCAATTTTCTTGGTTCCCGAAACACCGGATATTGTGCGTGCGTGTGCAAACGTAGTGAGACGTGGCTTAGTCACCTCACCCACGGATGCATCTTTGAGCTCAATTTGAAAAAATCCCGTCTAGTACCAGTGAACTACAACTGAAATTTGGTCACCTTGAGCCTTACACGTATTTTGTTCTCAAACGTACGCTTCTTGTTACTTCATTGGGCGAAAAGCAAACCGCATCCTCACAGAAGTATCAAAGTTTAGCCCAGCGTTGACGCATGAATGTTTAACTGCACAAAAATTACAATGATGACTTCCTCGTGCCATCATATATCGCCCACTCAAATTTTAACGCTGATAGCAGATTAGGTTTTCGCAAACACTGTGGTCGGCTAGCTACGACGGAGGCTCAAACAAGCGTCTCCTACTCCTCGCTAAGCCTTTTTGGACGAGCTTTTACTGACGCCCAAGATGTAAGTCTGAATGGTGTGTCTGAAATTATCTCGGCATACTCAGTCAAGAAGAAAGCTAACACATAAATATTACGGCCATTAGCAACCGTCAAATGTACTTTGAATAATTTCGTTCGTTTGGCACACCGCATTGAAGTTCACGCCCGTCCCGCGCACTTCGGCGAACAGTGCGACATTCATCACACAATTGCTCGACTTTTGCTTTCTTAAAACGGTTTGTATGTGGGAATGTGCCTATTTGACTGCAGAATAACTTTATGTGCATACGCGATGTTGAGTAATAGTGGAATGCAAGCGGGTGGGGACTTAGCTTCGTGCAGTGCTGCGGGTCAGTAAAGAGAAGTCTTAAGAAGTGTGTTCAAATTGAGCTTTTCAATGGCGCCTCCGAGTTTCACCTCACGTACTCAGGCGTATTAAAAGAACCAGTAGTTGCAAAAAAATATATTTCGTCTATGGACGCGCAAAAAAAACAAACTTTCTGACCAGCTGTAAAGGTTCGAGCTCGATGTATGCAAACTTATTGGTCGTTACAGCTTTTTGACTCGTACACAAGCAAGATACCCGAGCTACGCAGCGTCGAGATTCCCAGCACTGGCTCGTTCACATATATGTCGAAATGCTAACAGAAGGCTCGATCGTCTACAAACATACAACAGGCATGTGTGAAGACAAGCTATACGTCTCGGGCTTGTGCTATCTTCGAGGTCTGGCCATTTAGGTTAGTTTAGAGACCAAAAATGGTGCTCTCGGGACCAGAAAACTCGAGATCACGGCCGTTAATAGTCCACGCTCTCTGTATAATCTCTTGTCGACGTGTCAATCGAAACCGAAACCATGCTACAATCCACCCTGGCCAACTATTTCCCAGTGTGTAATGTGCGCCGTGTTACATGCCGGGGTTCATGCTAAGTAGTCCATAGAATCCCCTAGCAGTGGTAGTGGGAAGCAGATCTGGTTTTAATAAGCGCGTAAGAGTTAAATTTAGTGACCCTTTCTGGTTGAAAATAAGGTGCACGTGATGTTTCAATTATGATCATGCAGAAAAATGCAAGAAACGAATGCGCCGCCCAAACTTTGTCTTCCTTGGACAGACGGCTCGGACCCGGAGTAGTTCTCCGCGCAGCCTTTTTCGGGGGAGTACGGTCTGTAGTCACTCGCAACATTTCAGTTTCGTTATCATCGTTGCCGCGGGGGAATGAAGGAGTATCGCTCCTTTTTTGTTTCGATTGCTGGGTGGGCTCGCTTGCTGTGTTCGCTTTCGTTCTTCTCGTCATGACCGACTAGTCCGAGCATACTGCGGCGATGACATCGTTGCAGTTAATTTCAGGAGGTCTAATAAAACGCAGTAGCAGCGAAATCAGCGACAGCGGCGAAGATACCAGCTTAGCTCCAGCTTGAGTGACGACGAGGCAGCCGTTCTCGGCGAAGTCTTTGCAGATTCATTCGCCTTGCCAGCGAATAGGCCCAAGATATGGCGTTACGTCGAAGACGTTGTGCGCGCCTATTCGAATGAAGAGCTAGGTATGTCGTTTGCTATAGAAGCCAAAACGCCAAATACACCGCAGATGGAACTCGCCTTCGGAGATGACAATCTCTTTACGGCATACGTGTTTGGTATTGCTTAATAGACCCTTTGCAAAACGTGCAGCGCCACGACAAAAGGGAATTTGGGAACCCTTGGTACAGATCACACGCACCCGCTTTCTCGTTGCGCCTCCGCGACTGCGCGCACGTCCCGGCAGCAGCCGTCGCAGCCATCCGCCGAGTCGTACGTCGTTGCCGGCGTATCGTATCTGTGGCAGCGCAAAGGCATCGCGACAGGTGAACTTATTTCAACACTTTATTCGTTGTAACTTACCTTCACGTACTGAATTGTGTCACCGAATCCATTTAGTTTGCACCGCAACCGTGTCAGGTTTCGACCAGGTTCGGCAAAGCGTTGGTGCAGCAGACGACAGAGCCGGTAAAAAGGAGAGGGATGAGAAAGGGGCAGCCGTCGGCTCGTCGCTCGCCCAACTCGGCTGCTCTGTTGCCGTGGTAACCTGCACCTGCTCGCGTATGCCACGTGGTAGCGGGAGGAGGGGTGTAGCGAGGACTCCCATTATTTGTGGCGCGGCGCGCGCGGGCTTTTGGGATTTTTGCAAAGGGACTATTGCATCCTGCGGCTCGTAGAAAGTACTTGTCTTCATCGGGTTTATATAACTGCAAGGAAAAATAAATAGTGTCTCAACGTTGGGGTCACCGTTAATCAAGTAGTAACAATCAACATTTTTTGTCAAAGCATTAAGTTCCGATCAGAACTTCATGCTTTCTGCAAGTTAACGAAGGGAACCGAAGCTGTTAAAAAGCGAGGGCAGACGCTATAAGAGCGGTGGCAGCGCGTGCCACTGGGGTGGATCGCTCACTGAGGCCGACCGCTCAACGACCGCTGGCGCGGAGCGTTCCGCATCTGCCTGGGGAAAAGGCTGGATCGCGCATCCCCGGTTGGTCACTGCAGCTGCAGCGCGAGAGTGTAGCCACCGGTCGGCCATCTTGCATGTTGAGAAATCGCGTTTTTGGAGCGTTGCGGATGCTGGCGGCAGCATGCTGAAGACATGTTTTCTACTCGTTTGTAGTCATTTGTTGAAGAAACTCTTTAAAACCCTGTGTAAGCCGTAAGACTTGCCGTTGAGAACACGTGGAAATTTTTTACGGAAGCACAGTGCGACAGACAAAATGCCCAACTCATCGAAAGCAAGTTTCGCCGCCACGATGCAACGCGCAATCACAAGTGACCCGCGCGTTGCATCATGGGGCTTTCCCCATCATGGAACGCGCGGGATCCTTGTGACGTCATTATAGGAAACGTCCCCTAATGCAATGCGCGGGTCACGAATAAGGCGGCACATTGCATTATAGGACATTTCCCATAACGCAACGCGTGGTTACGCCGACGACGACGTTATCGTCGCCGACCCGCGCGTTGCATCATGAGACGCTTCCCATAATGCAACGGGCGGGTCACAAATGAGACGGCGCGTTGCATTCTGGGACGTTTGCTATAACGCAACGCGCGTTTACGCCGACGGCGGCGTTGGTGTCGCCGTCGCCGACCGCGCGTTGCATCATGGGACGCTTCCCATAATGCAAAGCGCGGAACCCTCGTGACGGCGCACATGCCGTCATTATGGGAAACGTCCCATAATGCAATGCGCGGGTCACGAGTGAGACCCTCGCGTTGCATTATGGGACGTGTCCCATAATAAAACGCGCGGTTACGCCGACGGCGACTGCGACGGCGATGCCGCTCAAGCCGGAAACGGGCGCCTAAGAGCTGCGCTCTAAGAAATTAATAGATGTAAACCAAATCAAATTTTCATTCCAAAGCCATCTTTGATCCCGTCCTTTTTAACAAAACGGAAATAAGCCTTCGTTAACCGGTTCAATGATGACGCGGCGTTAATACTAGGCTAAGTATAATATTAGGTATCACCCTTTATAATATTGAAGACATGTCCATCCTAACGGTCATTTGTAACCATAATATAGTTTCTACATCAGCGAAAGAACTATGTCGGTTACATATCAAAACTTGCATGCCTCGAATGGCCTGTGAAAGCAGCGAGAAACGATGTCGGCTAGTCACCGGGAACTCCGTGGCTGAACTGGCCGGTGATTACAAAAAGAAAACGATGACGGCCGGTCAACGGAAACTCCACGGCTAGACTGGCCGGTGTCTACAGCAAGAAAACGATGTCGGCCAGTCATCGGAAACTCCATGGCTAGACTGGCCAGTGACTACAGCAAGAAAACGATGTCGGCCAGTATCGGGAACTTTCCGGCTGGTACTGGCCAGTTTAGACAACGAGTCCCCGATATCGGCCGGGCCGGTTTCTTACCGGCGTCCCTGGCCGGGATCCGCCGTACAGCTCCCGGTACTGGCCGACGTAATCCCAGTATCGGCCGACATGGTGTGCTACCTGGGTAGGGACGGTGTTCCCGTAGCACTATCAGCCCCTGAAAAATGCGATAAATTTGTCCTAAGCATCGTGCCAGAGCGGAAACATTATCGAAAAACATGTGCCAAAAAAGCATGTGCGGCCCTGGTTCCCTGTTAGTTGGACGTTGTATATGGCATTCCTCTTTCCTGTGGAAGACGCAATGTCGGACGGACTGGACGGTGTCTGAATGACCGGCTGCGACAGCTCTATCTTTCTTTAACATCAACTGTAGAAGGTAACCTTTCGGTGCATTGTAAGACCTATCTTTAAAAAAAAAAAACCTGAATCATTGGACCCCTTAAAGAAAAACAAACGCGAGAGGTGCTCGAGGCGTTCACCATCTTGACTCTGACCGATCGCTGAGTTAGTAAGCCGTCGGTTGCTTTCAGCAAAAAGAAGTTGCCTTTTTGCGATCATTTGACTGCTACTTTGGATTCCTCCTCGTGCCGGTGTCCCCTGTCATTAATTATCTTACTTCATCTTTCTTTTCGTCGTCTAATATACCAGAGTTGTCAATACGCGCCCGTCTGTGTTCTGTGTTCCTTCCTAATTTTTCCTTGTCTTTTTGTACCCAATGTTTCACCATGTTGATATATTAGAGAAACATCTATTGGTGGAGGTTTAGGGAATTCGTTGGCATGACAATTTAGAAATTCCACACACGTCTCTCTTTGGGAAACGCTAACACTGACCCCGTAACGAGACCAAAAATAGGCAGCAAAAGATAAAGCTTGAAGAGAAAGCTGAAAGAGAAAAGCAAAGTGGTCAGTGTTTGTATTTCCCAAAGGGGGACGTGCGTGACGTTCCAAGGGTCTTGATAACGCATCGCCTAAGAATTTACAAGTGGATCTTCCTGTATAAGGTTTTACTATTTTATTTGTTTACTTTTGAATCCTTACCATATATCATCTGTCCGACGTTCAGGGAAATTTAATCCTTACCACATATTATTTGTCCAGTGTCCAGGAAAATTCACATTTTCGTATCTATAAAAAATATTTTGTTTTATATCTTGTTATTAGAAGAGTTACACTTTTATGAAAGCTAGATGTTATTAGAACCAATCAACCTTTGGTTTTGTGCCGCGTCATCCTGCTGTCTGCACCCGCTCATAGGCATGGAGCAGCGCGAGACGATGAAACACAGGATATTGATTTGTCAGGCGAGCTGGTAGTCGCCACTAGCCCGTTATCTTGGCGCTGGGCAGAGCCTACTACAACTACAAAAATTGAATGGTGTTTTTGGGAAGGGAGACGGTTTTATATCTTATTATTTTGTATATTTTATTTTGCTGCTGTATGTAATCCAGCCGAACCCAACTGCTAACACGCCGCGGACGCAACCCACGCAGTCGTGCGTGCTATCGGGCCCATTCAGGCGCACAGAGTGCCATGTGAACTGAAGAGATAAATCATATACATTTAATTTTTGTTGTACTTATATATATATATATATATATATATATATATATATATATATATATATATATATATATATATATATATATATATATATATATATAGATATATAGACACTTAACGTGTCATTCATTTCACCAGCACTCCTAACTTTTCAACCGATATGCTTATCTACCCCAAACACACCGAGATGGTGGTATTAGTGCACCACGAAGAGTCGGTTTCTTCATTACCCTTTTAGTGTACTAGAACTTAGGTCCTTTGCTAGCTAGAAATGTTTACATCTTACCGCTTTTTTTCTTCTAGGCGGTATGCAATAATCTGGGAATATGTCTATATTATAGAAATTGAAATCTATGCTGCAGTGCCTATAGCACATCACCTAGTATTCCGTAGGCCATCTGAGCAAATGTTTTTTTTTTTTTTTCAATTTCATTTTTGATTTTACATCGTCTATACTGATGTCGTATACTTGTAGTAAAGTACACGTAGCCCGGCTATAAAATCAATATATTAATAAAACATGAATCGCTGATCATACAAAAACTCCATATGGTTTTGTAAAAAAGTTTCGTCGCAATGTTGGTCATAAGATTGTATACAGGTACACTGCAAAAAATATTTAAAAAAAACGTCTGAGATAAAATTTGACGGCTCCTATGTATCAACTAATATCTAAATAGGCAATAAAAACTAACATGTTTCCAATGCAGTTACCATTTTTTAATATGTTGGCTGGAGGACGGTGATTGTTGCCTAGCCGATATCTGTAAAGAAAAGAAAAATTCAGTGATATCATTACCATATAAAATAACTTAAAATCAACACGACAAATGCTCACAACGTCTAAAGAGAAGCAGGAAACTCTTTTGTATATGACAAAACAAACTTATATACTCTCCATTAAACCTCCAGGATCTTGAATATCGACATTATTTTCTGACTGGGTGCATGGAGGCTGCAGAAAATCATTCTCAAAAGTAGCGCTGAAGGCCTTCCTTCTTGGAGCGTGACATCAGAAAAAGAGTTTTCGGAATCTCCGCTCTTAAGCATTTTCAGCGGCTATCAAAGTTATGCTCACGCACTTATGTTATATTTAAAAGGGCAGAAAACGACGACGCTACTCGTGCCAGTGCGGGGGAATATTTCCACCCGCGTCGGTGAGCGAGCGCGCGTAACCGAATGGTTACCGTGCTTGAGTATCGCGCGGAAGCTCTACGTTCCATCCCAGTTGGCGGACTGTCCTTTTATTTATTCTTGCAATTTAGTGTTCTGGTAAATTCGAAAACATTCTCGTCTGATAGAGGTCCGAATCTTCCGAACTTACGAGAGCGCAATGTTCAAAGACTAAATGAAAAAACAGTCCGCTGACTGGAATCGAACCTAGACCTTCCGCGCGACTGCCAAGCACGGCACCAAAATAAACGATAATGATCTTCGGAGAAGGGTAAAAAGGGCGACAAAGGGCAAACACAAATATCCAAAAGCAACTAGGTGACTGGTGTGCGCTCCACCGGAAATAAGGGGGTATTTACTTCTATACCAGGACTAAGTCGATTTTTCAGCACGCACCAGTCACCTAGCTGTGTTTTGATATTTGTGTTTGTCCTTTGTCCCCCTTGATCCCAGTATACAGGGATTATTATCTATCATACATCATTTTGAAACGATACGTGCACGGTCATGGATCATTAAAAATAATTAAAATGCGTTCTCCAGATTAGTTTTCAAGATCCGGAACTCACTGGATACAACGGACCATCCAGCTTATTGTTTTCAAGGACAAATCATCAAGCTCGTTTGCCGAGTTCGGCGAAAGAGCCCCATTTATGGTGATCCAGGATATCAAGTCGACACACTACCCCCGATTGCGAAGGTCGAACCTTTTAATCTGCACGGTTCCATTCAATTCGAGGGCGAAGTACGTTTACGTAGCAAGGAACCCATTGGGACTGCTGCGCATCAAGTTACCACTTTGTCCACGAAGCACCAGTGCTCAAGTTCTCGGCCGGGAATTTCGAACAATTTCGGACATGTTTACCGACGGCCAGTTCGGTCTCCAAGACTATTTCGAGCACGGCGCATCGCGTTACAAGCTCAAGAACGAGCGGAACATGTTACATGTTCTTCGTGACTTACGAACAACCCCAGAGAGACAAGGCCGTTGTCGTCCTGAAAACGGCTTGTATCATGGGAGAAAGCTATGGAAGAATGCTTAAAGTCAACAGGGATGTCTTCAAGGAGCTACTCGAGAAAAGCACCGTCCATTTTATTAACGCCTTATGAAGTCCCCGTCCGAAGAGCTCAACAGGGCTCTTGGTAAAAGTCCCACACAACTCGAAAAAGGAAAAGGAATTACTGAATCAAAGGAGCACGAAACCAAAGTTAACATTCTCCGCAAAGAAACAAATAGGTGACCCGATGAAGCGCTTCAAGCCCAAAACCATTGGAAAAAAGCAAAGTGTAAGTGACGAGAAGAGAGAGAAGTATGGCAATATTGGGACCTATGAAAACAAATTTCGTAACACAAATAAATATTTTGTGCGAGTATTCCCCAAATGAAAACAATTCTTAAGGTACATATTAACATTATCATTGCCGCTATGTTTATATGATGGGTGTTATTTCTAGATTTACGCCCGTGTCTTCCCTCGCCAACCTGCATGTTATGAATATAATTTATATCTATTAGTTCCAAGGTGTAGGTTTTCCCTGTTGTCTGAAAATATATTGGACCGAGAATTGGTTGAACGAGTTGAAAAGAGTTTATTTTGAATTTTGTTTTATGATCTTTATATTGGTCGTAAAATTTATTATTAATATTGGAGTAGTTTGAAAGAATAAAATCGCCTTACGTGGAGGTCAAGAAAACTAGAACGAGATTTAATAATTTTTCATTACTAAAATGATTTCATGGAGTAGTCCTCTGCCATGATCTTACGTAAGCTTTTTATATTCACTTCCCAAAGCGACATTTGTTATTTCTCCTACTTGCTTTGTTAATGAGATAATTTCAATTGTCCCCAAGCAACACTTGAATGCCATTCTTAAAGTGACACTGACAGGGTATTTATCCTCGCCGAGAGTTTTAGTTGTCCATGACATATGAGACCCAGAACAGAGTTAGCGGATCGAAATTTGGTTTCTTTTGCCCGAAAACCGCCGACCGAGAACTGGCCGGTTGGAGTCGTGCTAACTCTCTTCTCCGTGGACACGGGCCGTTTTCAAAGGTTTAAACACGACCAACAAATTTAATCAACGTATTGTGTAATTGAAGGTACACACTCAATATTAAAAATAGAAAAAAAAAATGAAACTCATTTTTGTGGCTTCTAAAAAACTGCAAATACAATGATTGAAAAAAAAAGTTCGAGAGATAACTGGAAGTACTATGTGCATTCCCCACGTAATTTTCAAGATGGCGTCGTATCGGGTATCCTGGGACTCGCGGACTGGACGCAATGGCGGCAGACGACGGGTGTGGGACCTCTACTTCAGAACAATCGTTCGAAGTACCGGCGAATACGTCTTCCTTCGAAAGAGTAATTTTGTACCGGTCAAAACGATTAGGAGTCATTCCGTACGCGAAACCCGACCACCAAACCAATTTGCACGAAACGTCGTCGAGTCGTCGCCCCTTCTCGTGGCTGAAGACATTGCTCGGGCAGTTGTAACCTATTGGGTATCATATAATACGATTTGTCAAAACGGCTGCTTAAAGCTGTGAAGTAGCTCTCTGATAAGGTGCCCGCTTCACACGCAGCTGACCCAGGTTCGATAAAAAAAAAGTAAGTTTTTTGTTTTTTTAACATTTTGCGATATCTAAATTTTCTTTTTACAATTATCACCGAAAAAAATGTTTTGGACGAAACGTCACTAAACTAAATGGTATGGGACTCCCTTTTTGACACCTGCGACCTCAATGTAGACACTTTGCGCAAAATGCAAAGAGCATATAAATCGGATAACGTCCGCTTTCCGAGGGGCCCGTAGCTATTCTGCCAGAATTGCAGCCGGCCACTGGTCCCGATCCCGTTGATATTTCGCAAACGTGTGCAAACTCTGTTGCACAATGCACTGAGGCAGCTCTCCACGCAATATCTTGGTGGCACTCTTTTCGCAGCCAATCACGGACATTCACCACGGGTGCTCACTACTCATTTTTAACTATCGAATATATGAAAAAACAACTCATCTTGAAGTGCAGAAATGCGAGTGGAGCAAACAACTGCAAAGCAATCGCACGGCAAACGGTTTCCGCAACGCCAGTCATCTGCTGCGCGCAACCAAAAAAAACAAACAAAAAAAAAACACGAAGACAAAAAAAACGCGGTTGGGTGTAACCATGTGACTTCGAACACTCTCTCCTCCTTCTGACACCATATCAAATCGCATGGTAAAGAGTGAGAAAAAAATGTTTTTCGATGTGTTAATGTCTTTTTGACGCAACGGATATGGACTGACGTTTTAGCTAAATTTTTAGCATTTAAGTTGTTTTTTACTACTTTGTGATCTCCCTGTTACCCTTCTGTATTTTTACAGCGGGATTAAGGGGAATTACTTTGTTATAATCCTGTATAATTACTAAGGCATCACATTTCTGTGAGCACAGATGATAGACAAATGAATAAATAAATGAATTCTCCTGTCTGAGGTACACAGCTGTGGTTTTAATACTTAATTTCATTTCATCAATAATCATGTTACGTAAGATCCATCCCCTCACGTCAAGGCTTAAGATGGTAGTTGTTTGTTATAATAATAATAATAATAATAATCTTTATTTCGGGGTGCCGAAAAACAACCACATTGGTCTTCTTCTTGGTGCACCAACACAACAAGCAAAATGAGCAAGCAAGTACATAGGCTCTAAACATTTACTAAAAAAAAAAAAAAAACATCCAAGACAAACATAATGCTAAGGGGCTAGAATAATATCATTTAAATCGCGACGGTACATAGAAATTGATGCAGATATATCAAGGTGGGGTGGAGCGAAGGTATTATATAATGACTGAATCCGTAAGAGAGGTGAGGTGTTACACGGCGAGCGAACATCAAAACAAACGAAGTGTCTAGTTACTCGGAATGGAATATGAAAGTTCACTTTTGCAAGGAGTTGAGCTGAATCAACAGCACCATTTGCAACCTTATGCAGAAAAATTAAATCACGAACAGTCCTCCTTTTAGACAATAGAGAAATAGATAACATTTTCATTATATATTCATACCTATAATAAAAGCGCTGCTCAAAGTATCTGTCATAAACGATCCGGACAAGTCTTTTCTGAACATTTTCTATGCTCATAGCCTGTGTGTTAGAAATCCAGTTCCATGAGACAGAAGCAAATTCCAGTCGTGACCTCACTAAAGAGTTAAAAAGGTTAACCATTGAATGAGGGTTTCTAAAATTACGCGTCAAACGAGAAATTATCCCTAACGCTCTAAAAGCATTGCCCGCGACCAATGACACATGATTTCTGAAAGATAAAGCACTGTCGAAACACACACCAAGGTCCTTTAAGATTGATACACGCTGTATAAGTGATCCATCGAGATAATAGGTAGACTCAAAAACAGAATGCCTACGGCAAAAAGAAATCACTTTTGTTTTTGGGGGGTTTAACAGCAGTTGATTATTTTTACACCACTGAAGAATGCTGGTAACGTCACCTTGCAGGACATCGCAATCTTTAAGACTATTAATGCTTTTGAACAACTTAAGGTCATCAGCAAAAAGTAGTAGTTCGGAACTGTTTACGCAAGACACAATATCATTTATGAAGACCAAGAACAAAAGAGTGCCCAGTATTGATCCCTGGGGAACTCCGGCCGACGAAAAAAATTTTTCAGAGAAACAGTCACCAATCCGAACAGAGTTTGGGCGCAGTGACAGATAGCTGTCAAACCATTCGCATAATTCAAGACACACTCCATATATTCTTACCAGAAAAATGAAACAGCGCGAAAGTGCACAGGGACGTGCAAAAGGAATACACAAAAAAAATCTGACAACTGAATTTTTTTTTATTCTTCTTTGTTTGTACTTCTAGATAAAATGACCAGACAATTTATAATCATCGCTTTGTCTGTGTAATCCTTCTATTCTGGTCCCGGTGTAGCTTCGCGGTTTTTGATTTCCCTTGTAACAAGTACTCGCCCATCCACGAACATTGAAATGCAGTTTTCGCTAAATGACGTACCCTGGAAAGCAATGTGCGTCTGATAATAACCATCACATTGGTGTTCAGAACATCAATAGCGGAACTCAAAATCCAATAAAGTAGTTCTCGGGCGGTGTTATTTGAATTCAAACACGCCTGTCAAAGTGAGACCCTGCAATGCAATGCACATCTAGTAATTATTCTTATCGTTGATTGCAAAACGCCGATGGGAGAACTCTAAAACCAGTAAAGTAGTTCTGTGGTTTCATTTCAAATTGAACATACGTGTCGGGGTGGGACCATGGGAAGCATTACCCCGTCTAGTAATTAATTTCACCGAGGGGCTCCCAATGTCAATACAGGAACTCTAGAGCCAATAATGTAGTGATTGGGTGTCTTTTTTAAACTCAACTACTTGTCCAAGTGTGGGACCCAGGAAAATCTGGCGTCTGGTAATTTCCATCACCTTGGAGTTTCGAAAATCAATAAATGAAGCCTGGAGCCAATAAAGTAGATAGGGTCGTTTCATTTAGCATTCAACACACATGTCGGTGTAGCACCCTGAAAAGCAATGTGCGTCTGTTAATTGTCATCACCATGAAGCTCACCGCGTCAGTAGAGGAACTCAAAAGCCATCAAAGTAATTATGGGGTGGTTTCATTTAAAATTGAACACACGTGCCGGGATGGATATTTTGATTTTCCTCCAACCGACATATTGTACACCTTTGTTTTCGAAATACACAAGGCCAGATTTTTCGCCTTTTCCATTTATTCATTTTCACAAAACTATTTCTCTGGAACAAGGTTAACATCCACATTTTGTCTGCTTAATTTTTGTACGCAGTTTCGTCAATTCGTATAAATAAGTAAAAGACGAAAACACGGAACGTCATTGTTCCTATGAATGTGTAATGTCGGGCTTAATTTTTTTATTTAATCTCGATTGCTTTGGAATAATATATGACAGACTAAAATGCCAATCATCATGATTTGACACTTTGGTTATGCATATTTGGAGTTGTATCAGAATTTATTCGAACTACAGCGTATTAAATATTATACACCTGCAGTGCTTTACATTTTATGGACTGGTATCGCTTTAGCTTAATTTGCTTTCAAAAATATATTTATGTTCTTTTTATTCAAGTAATGTTCGTTTTTAATTCTTGCTTACATTTTAATTTATTTTAATTATATTAGCCTTCTAGTGGCTTAACCACAGTTGTATTGATTTATCATCATTAAAAGTCATCAAGCACGTATCCACGCACCAGAATCAACAAATTGATGTTTCGAAAGTTCGCTTTATGCAAAAGCCTTAAGATGCTAAATGCAGTGGCGTTCCAAGTGTTCGGGACGTGAAGTAGCAACGGGAGATGACTGTGGCGAGAGGAAGAACGAGGAACGATTACTTGGACGTGCGGCTACTTTTATAGTGACGCTCGGTAAAAAGACAAATTCCTTGTTACCAATCTTGCGCCAAGCCCATATCAGTGATAAGTATCCAGCAATGTAAGTGGGAAATAATGCCACCTGCAAGGTGCCCCCCCCCCCCCCCCCCATTTTTTTACAAGGTTTGTTTCATAGCATGAATAAACAATGCCTCGCGGATTGCTCATTTTCGGCCCAAATATAGCGCTACAGGTCCGAACAAGAAACCAAATTTTCAGCTGGAACCGATGTTTTATTCAAAAAAATATTTATTTATTTGTTTATAAATACTGCAATCCTAGCCGGGATTTAGAAGGGGGAATTTACAATGGTGAAAGTACAGATACAAAGCTGGCACAAAGCAACGGAAATACAACAAAAACACACAACATGTAACATACTGAAATTTAACAAATATGAAGCATAAAATCATGAACTAAAGTGGGAGGCAAATAATGTCGATGATGAATGCAAAACTATATCATTAGTCAGGTTATTTCAATCGATTATTGTTCTTGAGAAAAAAAATATTTGAACCAATTATAGCGTGCGCGGAAGGGAGTTATGGTTAAGTGATGCCTTTGTCTGGTCGCATACCCAGAAGAAAAGGAAGTTAATTGCGAGCTATCTATTTTATTATGCGCTTTAATACGTTGAAACATAAACTTGAGATGGGAATGACGAGTTGTTTGTGTTAACGGTGCTAAGTTTGCTCTAGGTAAAAGCTCAGTTACAGAAGAACGTCCAAAATTGTTGTATACAAAGCGAGCGGCCTTTTTAAGTACGCTATCAATTTTACTAATATTAGTCATAGTGAAAGGGTCCGAAATAATAGCAACGTGATGTAACGTTGTTTGAACAATTGATTTATGTGCTAGAAGGTGAACATTAAAAATAGAGTGTTTTAAGGCTCTTTTGAGAAAGAACAACTTACGTATGGCGTTAGATCGTACAGAGTCAATGTGTTGCGTCTAAGTACGATTTTTTGAGATACACAAACCCAAGTACTTATGGTGTGTTACCAGGAAAAGAAAGGTAATACTAACAAAGTAACTGAATTATTAGGGGTTTTTGTTGTTAGTGATCCTCGTAAAAACACTTTTGTTCTCGTTAATACATATCTGCCATGAATCATACCAAGCAGAAACTCTTTGAAAAGCACTATTTAGCAACAACTGATCTAATATACTATATAATTCTGAGTAAACTACACAATCATCAGCATATAGCTTAATTTTAACCGGAATGTCTTGTCAATATTATTAATAAATATTTAAAAAAGCAGGGGTCCAAGAACGGACGCCTGGGAAACGCGAGAGTCCAAAAAAAATTTTTCTAGAAGAAAATTAATTTAACACTACCAATTGTTGTCTGTTAGAAAAGTACCCCGAAATTCATTGAACTAACTGGGTTTTTTTAAAAGTCTTATCTAGCTTGCATATTAACTTTTCATGAGATAACTTATCAAACGCTTTCATAAAGTTCATAAAAGTTGCATTTGTCTGTTTCCGCTTGTTGATTGATGTGGAAAAATCTTGTATCGTTATGTTGAGTAGCCTTTACTAAACCCATGCTGATGTTGAGTCGGAATATTGTAGATATTATATTTATCGAGAAACTCCGCTATATGTCTATGCATTATGTGTTTTAAAAGCTTGCAACAAGTTGATGCCAATGATAAAGAACGGTACATTTGATGCACTGCTTCATCCCATTCGTATGGAGCAGTTTTACTTAGTCAATTCCCCAGTCGTCCGGAATTCGGCCCTTGTACAAAGAGCTTGAGAATAATACACGCAAATACTTCAATACCCATTCAACATCCCTTATTAGAAATGCATTGGGAATGTTGTCTGGCCCACGGGATTTTTTTTATATCTAGTTTCAGCAGCATGTTCAATATTCCATGTTCACTAACGACAACATCAAAAATGGGTAGGAAATGTGCATCAAAACTTCGTATAACATGATTGTCTCAAGTCAAAACCAATTTGAAGTGTTCATTCAATGCAATTGAAAGTTTTCTACCATCACGAACTTGATTACCATCAATTTAAAAAAAATATATATCACAGTATCTAAAAGATGGGTATATTAACCACCAGAATCTCTCAGGAGACGTAGTTTTGAAATGCGGTAAAGATTCGCCGTAATAGACTTGTTGCTTTATGACTAATTGATTTTTAATCTGAGGGGTAATATCAGAAATTTTTTTTTTCAATTTTGGCTTGTCCACGTATGTCCTCTTTTTATTCGATTTTAGGCGCTTTAGTTGCCTCCTCAGCCTCTCCCGAGACATCCAAACTATTTTATTATTCTTTTTTTTTTAATGCATAGCTCAACCCTTTTGAATGCATTAATTTACAACACTTCTAAAGAAGTTCCAAAGACCTTGCACATTGCTAGTGCGGTTCTCGAAAGCATCAAAGTTGATGGAAAGCATATGTTTATAGTGAAAACGTCATCGGCACAGGCAAAGTTGCGGAAACACGATATTTTGTAATCTCGGTTCACAAGAACATGATCTAGTATCAATAAAACAGCCTGACGATCAAAAATTACATGCACTACGTCACATTTAGTATTTCCGGAAATCGTTCCACTCACGAAAAAAAAGAGGTCAAGTATTGATTTAGAGTTACCTTGGATCCTCGTGATGTCTTCAACGACTTTCAATAAGTCAAAAGTAAATGCCATACCCAACACTGCTTCACCTGATTCGTCACTCCGATTTACGAGGGAAAATTTTTCCAAATCAACGTTTAGCAAACTTCCTGAGAAAATAATCCGATTACCAGGCCCAATATATGCGCTCAGATAATGCCTTAGCTCCTCGAGAACAGTAACCGAAAAATTAGGAGGCATGTAAAAGGCTCCTATGACGTACCTAATCTTACCACTGTAAGCTTTGCAGAATATACACTCAATATCTACAGCATCTGGCATGATCAGTGTATTTAAAAACTTCTTAAAAAGAACACACACTCTGCCGCCTTTACTATCACGGTCTTTCCGGTAAACACTGTAGTCCGTGGGAACAAATTAACTATCATATATGCTTTCGCTTAACCACGTCTCTGTTAGAATAACGATATCTGGATGATGGGAAAGCAACATTCCCTATAACTCGGTGATTTTTTTAAGAACGCTCATGCAATTCATGCACAATACTTTCAATGATCGTGGGCCACCACTACTACGTCACCTACCGTTATCGTTTTTCCTCAGCCTACAGCGTCAGCATTTTCCTTTGTCCCAACCAAACAGTACCCTTTCGACACTCAGCTTATCGTATACAAGTTTCACTTTCACTCCGTTTTTCCTGCCTTCGACTGAACTTTTCCATAACTGTTTTCTTATTTCTCGAATTCTGAAAGAATAGCCCTCTGATAGCGATATCGTGGTGCTCTTAAGTTTGTAGGCAGACATAGTAGAGCCGAAAAGTTATAAAGGATTCTTTTTAAACTTTCGATCGAAAAGTGGCGGCCGACGGAACTCTATGGCGCAACAAACTGAGAACTAGCAATAATGAGCCCCATTTTCACAATAAATGTTTGAAAAATCACAAAGCCTTTGATGGTATTTCAGTTCGTGATGACACTTCGGTATCCGGTTCGCACCTCTAGCGCTACCTGTGGACGGACAAAAAGCGTTTGGCAATGTGTAGCTTTTTTGTTTGTTTTTTACAGTGAAATGTAACATTTTTTTGTAGACACCCTACCCTGTACACCAATTCACCATTCAAAATCTGCGTGTGACTTTCTGGCTACTTGAACCGCGCGGTTCACAGTCTCAATTCTACAAAGTTCAAAGGAAATTTTAGTGTGGTCGGCGTACGAACTACGTGTTTTTCTGCCAATAGCGACATTAAATCCAGCTTACTTCATGCTTAGGTGTGTCAACTCGCAATTTGTCGTTAATCACTGAAAACCTCAAAAACACAAGGCGTGACAAGTCCCGCGCATTTATTTATCAGTGTGAGATCGTGGCATTGTCCGATAAGAACTCTCGAGAACGAATCGTACTGCAAGAAGGCTAGATATAATCGCATTCCATAATACATATTCCCTACTATAAAACACATCCATACTTCGGAGGTACGTATGTCATATTATGAAATACGTACCTCTTTAATACGGACGTATATCGCTTCCATATTAAGGAGTCCATGAACTTTTTTTTGCAACTTCTTCCTCCTTAGCTTTCCTCCTCAACTCAAAAGTCAAATGACAAATCACTCGATAGTGATGTAGTATTTCACCAAATTTGATGACTTTAAGCAACCACCAGGGTTTCCTTAAGCCCATCATAAAACTCCTCATTCGCAAGCAACGATAAGTGCCGTCACGGCACTCATTGGCTACGGACGCGAATTCAAATATTCGTCGACGGATTGATTGTTGACGAGCGCATATGTCGGAGTGATGCACTGCTCGTGTCCAATGCGTGAGATGGGTAGGTAGACGTTCTTTGGGTACCGCGGAACGTGTCTAAGTTAAGGCACTTACTCCTTTCGAAGAGAAGGAGGTTCAAAATATACCGCTATACTTTCAAAGCTTTGAACAGGAAAGCAGGCTTTTGACTTTTTACCTTCTTTATTTTGGCCCTCTAAACGATAATCGGTTTGTAAGATCCGCTTCTAAAAATAATTATTAGACCTCAAAATTAATTTTAAGGCCCCTTTAAACCATCAATGACTATATTAAAAAAATAACCGAAAGCAGGACGAAAAAAAAGCCACAACCTATCAAATCAAGGGAATCAAATGTTTTGCATTTAAGTAATTGAGCAAAGAAATAATGCTGGCTTTGTTTGTAGTTGCTTTTTAACGTTGATATATGCCGCATTGCAAGCCGTAGTATTTCTTTTTTTTTTGTTTTATGTTCCACAATACATATACAGCACCAACTCTCAGTACAGGTGATTTACTGTAACCAGGTGGGCACAACTAGCCACCACCGGGCCCGTGCCCTCAGGCCGGTCGTCCGGGACGCTTGACGCACATGTTGGTTAACGCTACATAAAGGGAGTACGTTACAACGAACCATCGTTGTCGGACGTCTTTTTCTCCGGGAGCCTTTCCCACCCTCCGGGCTCCACCGGTCCCATCCTCTCAGCGCCATGTAAGACCCATCAATTCTGCACGCCTGCGTAGGCTCTGCTCTCCTTTTACTGTTACAGACTACCGCTTTTATCACATTTGATGGCGACGAGATAATTTTACTACATTTTGGCGACCAAGCTAATTGCAACACAAGCCATTACTCAAAACGCAAATTACCAATAACAGAAGCGCGTGCCGCTTTTTTTAGAGCGCAGCTCTTAGGGGCCCGTTTCCGGCTTGAGCGGCGTCGGCGTCGCCGTCGGCGTAACCGCAAGGTCACGTGACACCCCAGGTCACGTGACACCCCCCCCCCCGAGGTCACGTGAACACCAGGCCATGTGACCCCCAAGGTCACGTGACCCCCGAGGGCACGTGACTCCCCGAGGTCACGTGACCCCCGAGGCCACGTGACCCCCCTGGGGTCACGTGACCCCTCTGATGTCACGTGACCCCCTTCCCACCGAGGTCAAGTGACCCCCTTCCCCCCGAGGTTAAGCGACCCCCCTGACGTCACACGACCCTGCATGAGGTCACGTGACCTCAAGGAGTCACCTATTCCTGCGTACGCTTCCATCCTCCTCCTCAAGAGCTGCGCTCTAATCCGGCGTTACAGGGAATTCTAAACGACTTTCATTTTTCTTCCATTTATCACCTTTGTAGTACGACTTTCCTTGTATGAGGTATTGTGAACTCCGCGGCACATCCAGCCTGCGTCTCGTTTCGAAACCCGTGCATGCATGCTACAAGAAGGAGAGAACACTGTATCTACCCTCGCGGACGATATGAGCTGAAAAACTTGATCAGGCTGTGCCTAACTTTCCCGCGCATTCCCTTACGTTGCAATATGACAACGGGAAGGTCCCAAGGAGAAAAAACCGCAGAGATAAAAAATTAAAAAAATATGTCCTGGACTATTCCAGCTACTTCGTGAATAGGAAGTTTTCGTAGACCGTGTTTCCCCCTTCGCTAAGCCCTCCGCAACGAAGAAGCCGCTTATGCTCCTCCACGCCTATGGCCTTGGCTGTATAGTTTCGGGTATCGTAACAGGTTGCAGAGAGCATTGCGGGACGGCGAGAACGATTTAGGAAAACTTCCCATTAATACAAAAATACCAGTCTACTTCGCCACGACCCGTCCTATTTTATTTATTTATCCAATACCCGCAGCGCTTTTCGGCATTACAGGCGGGGGGGGGGGGGGGGGGGCGGGGGGGGTTACATACAAGATACATTACTTGAATACACACAAGCAGGCTTCTTGTGAAGTACGGTTGGGTTAAATGATGGCAAGAGTACTTATATACATGGAAACAAATCACAACTTCGCAACATAAAGCATCACTCTATATCAACAAATGACGGCACGATAGATCATGTACATCGAAGCAGATCTCGAATCCGTGACACACATTGCATAACTTTTCTTTTAGTAACTTGACTGATTCCATTGCAGAATAAAAGGCATCGTTTGACAAAATTGGTAGTACGGCAGAAGGTAACCGGTTTCATTGGTAAATTTTTTTTTGGGGAAGGAAACACTCCTAAAAACTGCTGTCCTACATCTGTACTCACGAAACTTATGAACGTGATCCACTTGGGCGTATTGATAATATGGTAATAAAAGATAGGTGTCACGTGGGATTCCCATTTGGAAATGATATATGCTCTAAAAAAACTTCAAGCGAAGCTTTTCTGTACCTACGGTATTTGAGTGTATCTCATTGTAGAGTCTGTTTCGCACGTGACACACTAAATTCTCTCTCTTTTACTGACCTTCTCAATACGTAGCAGGCCGCAAAGTTGTGCACCTTTCTAGTTCATCCCTGTCAGTGATACTCAGCAGGTCCCACACAGTGCAGACATATCCTAAAATAGATAACACATTTGTTTTAAACAACAACTCCCGGGTGACTTGAGGAAAGTTACGCGTATTTCTGCAAAACAAAACTAAAGATTTTGAAGCTTTTGCCACAGTATAATCGATATGTCGACTCCAATGAAATAAAGATGTAAAAAAACGCCTAAATACTTAAACTCAGAAAACACTTTTAGATTAATATTGTTTATTTCCTAAAGGAATTTGCTCACTGTTCTTCTTCTGAAAAATGTCATGCACACGATTTTATCCAAATTAAGATTTATCCTCCATTTTTCACACCATGTTTGTATTGGATTTAAGTATTTTTCAAGGATAAGACTATCAAATTTACAATTAACTTTTCTATTATAATACGCAATCGTCTGCAAACATACGCATACATGATGTAACGGACTCCAAGACGGTGTTCTGTTACTTAAAGGGATGGTGAAGCGAACATTTCAGTGTCTGTATTAAGCGGCGCACTATCTTTCCGCGAGTCAGCAGCCGCCGGTGTGCGCGAGCACACGCAACGCAATCGACGTCATCATAATCCCCATTTGAACTTCTTAAGCGTGAATGGGGGATATGATGACGTCAATTTCTTTGCGTGTGCTCGCGCTCACCAGGATCTGCTGACTCGTAAAAAGATAGTGCGCCGCTTATTATAGACACTGAAATGTTCGGTTCGCCATTTCTTTAAGGTTCTGTCACATTAAGGCAACAGTTGGACAACTCTATGCTGCAACACGAGGAAATCGTGTTGCCGGTGACCCGGTCAAATTGCAGCAACAACAACTGTCGGGCAACATGTTGCTGCCACCCGGCATCCGTGTAGGAAGATTCGTTCGAGCGCGGCGCAGAGTCGCTGGAAATATGACTCTACAAAGTGCTAGTGCGTTCGAAGAGCTGGAAATTACCACTGTACGACTTCAACCAGTGACTGTGATTAGAAAACTTCACACGGGGAGTATTTTCTACTCCTTATTTTATCAATATTTTTTTCACTCGCTGACAAAGCAGATCGGCCTAACCGAGGAAACTTACATCGCTGATACGTGTTCGGGATTTACGCCACGGTTTTGAAGTGTTTCTGTCCTTTCTTTCTTTCATGCAATTCCTATTTATACTGTAAACTTGAGCGAGCACCGGCAGTACCCCAAAGCGCATTTTGTAGTGTGGTGTTGAGCTGAACTGACAGTGCTTAAAAACTCCGATACGACACGATCGGCCCTCATAACAGTCGGTGGAATAAATATTTTTCAACAATGTCGACTTTTCAACCGCCTGATATGTGATCGATTCATTCCCCAAAACGTCCTGGGAATTTTTAAAACAAATCTGGTGTCTGGTAACGGCTGTTTCCAACTTCCAAGCATCAACAATTGATCAGAGTGCTTGCTTAAATGCTTCGATTTTTTAATCTTTGCGTTTTTGGATTATTTTTATTATACTTTACCAGGGGGTGACTAGGCATGCCATTTTATTTCTTTAGCAGTAATGTGAGCTATTCTCTCGGAAGTTTTAATTTTAACACCAGTCTGAATGCTACGACCATAGCTGTGATCATTTCGAAAATCGCATTCCGTAACTACGCAGTAAAAGGTTAATCAAAAATATTTTACCTGCACGCCAGCCCTAGTTATTGTTAATAATCTTTTCCACGCCTTCACTTGAGTAAGACGTTATTGATAGGAAACTAGCTCTACCTCCGAAGCTGTTTGTGTAGTGTTGCCGGCCCTAAATTCGCTCAGCCAGCGATCAGGGCAACACAGGCTGTCCAACGCAAGTTGCCACCTTTTCTGTTGCCGAAAGCTGTCCTACCGAGATAACGTTTTAATTGTCTTCCATGTTGTCGTGCTGCTTTTGCGATGTGACACGTTTGTCGGACAACAAGGGGAGCGAGCAACAAGTTGCCCGACTGTTGGACAACGTGTTGTGTTGCTGTTGTCGTCCTGTTGGCTCAGTGTGACAGGGCCTTCAGTTAAGCGTTTCTTTGAAGAACTATTACACTGGTTGAGATGCAATATCTCTTTTTTTTTTTTAAATAGGAAAATAAAACAACGTTTCACGCTTTTTTCCATTTCTGATTGCATTGTTTCCAACACATTTTTTTTTTTTTTACATTGGCTGAAATATGAGTCAAAAACGTTGAAAGCCAACAGCTTGTGTACATTTTAAAGTTGCACGCTCGGCAATTATTATTATTTTTTTTTTTGGGGGGGGGGAGGGGGGGCAATGTGTTGATGTTAGGCTTAGCACGTATCTTTTACCACTACCGTCTTTTACCTTTGACGTTTTTTTACGACACTTACTGACAAGAAGAATCAAGCGTGACGCCCCTCCCCCCCCCCCCCCCCCTAACACCTGAGTAATAAAAGTACCGTAGTGTTCTTTTTTCGCCAGTCCATAAAGAAAAAAAAGGAAGATCCTGCAAAGTTATTTTACAAAAGCCATCCTGAATTTCTTTAAAATTCTGTATCTAAGACGCTTGCAGGTTCGAAGTCCATTTTTTACGGGTAGTCAAGGTTTTGTTTATCAGCTCTGTGTTTTGATCAAGACAAGCGTTGCAGCAGTTACAGGTATACATGATCATTCCGAAATAACTGGTGTTTCAATGAATACCTCCATGCACTGCGCGGCGCAATAAATAGGGATAATACCGACCTTCCATGGAGGTAAGTGCACGTTACTCTAATAATAAATAAACTACACGATATGAAGGAAACTAAGTGAAGTGCCGGAAAAAGCCAACTACGTAACCGTGTTTTAGCGGCTTTGGTTTCGATGGACGTAGCTCACTTGAAAGTATACGGACTTAAAATCGTTTTATTGCCTATTTGTTTCCAAGAAAAACCTCATTAGGAATATGACCATTTAGACTTTGTAGACCAACAATAAAACCGATTTGGGCTAAAAAGTGAAAGATCCACTCAAAGTACAGCCTATCGAATGGCTGATGAGTACGTTTACCAACTTACAGATCATTCGTGTCAAGGAACAAAGAAGAAAGGGCGGCGACGAGACTCGTTTTCTTGCAGTAGAGTCCCCAATATGTTCGGTGGAAACATCGGTGAACCCAATCTGAATATGAAATGTTATGCCGCAACTAAAAAAGTAACTATTCCGTTACTTTCATTGCTTGAACATAGCCCATTTTCTGAAACTGCTAAAAAAAGTGTCGGAAAGAAACATAAATTTCTTTCGGTATCTCTAGAGTTCTTTAACTTTAACATAGCTATAGGAAAACTAAGAATCTATGTGCAATTTAACAAATCCGTGCTTTAGATACCTGTGTCGTTAGATCATAAATTTAGAGCACAGCGGGATGGTACTTGGTAAAATGCGCGAAGTTTACCTCGCGTCCTCGCTCTGCATTAGGTTTTGCCGTACGGGCATGGTAACTACAATTCAGCTAAATTAATGAATTAAAAAAACGAGCGATATTTCAAGCAGGAATCTACGATGCGCCGGTGTGTTATCATCCTCAAGACTCGACTCCAGAAGTCGGAGAGATTGCTAGACTTTTGAGCTCCGCTAACGCGACACTGAGATCACACACACAAATGCTTTAATATTTTATTGGGAGACGTATCTCCCAAGTTAAAAATGTAGTTTGATTGTTACACCGTTGGGCGAAATTTGTGCTAACAACAATTCGACACATTTTTTTGTAGACGTCGATTAGAATATAATAGCGTCGGAATCATTCCAGAATTAAAATATATAATGTGGACTATACCTTCCATTAGTTCTTATTCTCTTTGAGACCGGCTGGAGAAGCATCCTTTTCTGAAATAAGTGTATTGCACAGACTGCAAAAAAAAAAAAAAGATGCCTGTTTGGTGTTTTCTTTAGAAGCTGAGCCTGTTTCAATTGCGCCTCAGATATTTTGGGGCATCTTCGGCTTTAAAATTCGTAATATAAAAATAGGGGCAGCATTTATAATCTGGGAAGAGGAGTATATGCCTCCATTGCTGGATTGCAGACAGCTCTGCAAAAAGGAGAATGGCAGTGATAGACAAACACAAAAAAGAGAAACACGACATTTTAATGTGTGTTTTACGTCTGATCGAGTAACACTTTGTACAGTCATCCGGCTGCCGGCGTTCTGCTCCAAGTACGCATCGAAGGAACGCCCATGCCACTAGAAGTCAATATTTGGAATATTTTGTACCCTCTTCGGTGAACTTCCGCCTCGAGACTTGAGAGTGTTGGCATTGAAAAAATGGGCACGTGAAACGAAAACTCCGACATACGACTCTACGGGTCAGTAAACCGGAGACAGCAATTTCCGGCTCGCTTGCCACGAGTCGAACTCCGAGGCAACGTAATCAAACACGGAGATCAGGAAGGCAGAAACGCACACTTTGCTCCGCTTCACCGTACAACGAAGCACCAAGGACGCTAGGTGTAATCCTAGCTCATCGATCACTTCGATGCTAACGCGTGACTACCCACCCTGTACGTCACTGTTCTCGTCCCGAATGTGACATTACACTCATACGGTATTGTTGGCTTGGCTTCTATGGCTCGTAGCATTTTCTGCAGTTCATGGTAAGAAGAAATGATGTGTAGCAGCAATGTAACGTGGACGGCTAGCAAGTCGACCAAACCCCGTCCCTTCGCGTTCGCGAGCGGAGGTAAGAAAATATGAGGAGTTTCTACGCGCGCCGTAGAGGAGGCTCGAAACTGCAAGGCTCTAGCCTCTTTGGTGGCTACGAAAAACATCCCTGTCGTGCGTGGTCCACTTGGTGTAAAGCGCCCGGTAGGCGTCAGTACGAAACAATATAAAAAATAGACGTACATGTTGAACGCTTTTATCTGCCCTTTCTTAAAAGCAATTCGCGTCTCCAGCTAGTTTCTCGCCCTCTCGCTGCGGAAGCGTGAAGCGCTCTCAGTGAGGGTCCTGCGGTTCTCCTGCTCAGCGGGACCGGCGGAACTACTCGCGATCATGGCTCGCGAAGAACCATTTCTGAATGCAAACAACACCCTTCACCGTTCCGATGTTGTGGTGCAGGCGGCACGTGATTGTAACTCACTAAAGAGTTTTTGTATGGTGCATAGAAGCAAACGCAAGTGCTGTCCGTTTGCGCTAGAGTTGCGTGCTCCGCGCTGCACATGTCCGTCGTTGCCATGCGCCAGTTCAAGGCCTTAATTTTTGTCTCCACGCACGCGCGTTGTGCAACACGCAACGCTAGCGCGAACACACAGCGCTTGCGTTCGCTCGTATACGCAATACTAAAGCTCACTACTATTTCACCGGTTTTCCAACGCCAGCGATACGCACTGCAGTGCGCAGAGGTGCAATGGGGTAGGCGCTTCTTGGAGTTGGATAGGCTGATATCGGCAAAACGGCCGCGCGTAAAAATGAAAGAATATAAATGGTTCTGGTAGTTTTAAAATTAAAAGAAAACAACACAAGGATTCTTTTTTTTTTTATTTAGGGCCTTTGGATTGGTATACGATGTGTGGTGGATTCGAAATTTTTTTCAGATTGTGAAAAGTCGCGACTTTCATAATACAATATGGTTCACCCAGAATGAATGTCATTTTACGTAGGTTCTTCCTACTGGCTGACATGTTTGATTATTTTTTTTAATTGTTTATTTTATAACTTGCTAATCAAGAGTGCTGCAACGGGTACCAGTGATAATAATTTGCAAACTGTGGATTGCCATAGTTCTTCGTGCGTTCGAAATTAGATAATAAGCAACAAATTATGTTCCCGGGCGGTATTTTACGTCCCTAGGGCATTTTTTTTTCTTCATTTTTTTTATGCATTCGTATAAGATAGGAGAGAAAAATCATATCCCTTCATCTGTTGTTTAAAGGGGTACGAAAACGAAATTCGGGCGCATAGTTTATTGTTTAAATTTCGTCTAGGCAATGACATCAGCTCGGAACGACGAATGTCTTCTTGAAAAGGACAAGAAAACGAATGCTAAAACGAAATAAACGATTGATAAAGTGAGCTTGGTCGATGTTTCCAAAACAGAGTTGTATGCCGAGACTATGAACACTGTATTCATGGCATCACTTCTGACAGATGCGCCGTGCCGCTCTGTGGAAGTACGGGTGTTATCGTGGAAGTCGCCAACGCCTGAACAGGAAGTTTTGGCGGATAAAGCCAACGCAGAGCTCGCCACAATGAACCTGTTAGGTTGATTGCCCCGGTCGACCCAATGGCCTACCGGTAGTCTGCTTCGGTGTGGTATTTACTTCGTTGGAAGGTTTAGACGTGAAGAGCTTCTGTGGATTTTAACGCCCATATGCCGCGGTATTGTGTGCAGAGGACAGTATTAACAGCGTGTCCCATCGCGAGCTGCCGACACGACTGTTTCCGAGCGACGGATGCGTCTCGCACATCTGTCGTGTTCCATGTGGATTTTGACAACAAATAATCACTTGCGCTGGGCTCGCTTTCGTGATGTGGATTACGAAAAGAGCCCCAGGACAATGAAGTGTTTCGGCCTGACTGCGCGGTCATGGCCGCACAGTCCGGCCGAGACACTTCATTGTCCTGCCCACCCACACTGCCGTGCACGGCAGTCTGGGTGGGCAGGCCGTCATTGTAGTCAGTGTTGTGGCGCGCAGTCGGTGCGGCCCACAGATATATCATAGTCCTAATGCGCTGCCGCCACCGAGTGGTAAAGCTGATAAATACGCCAGCCTCCCCGTAGCCCTGTCCGTGTTGTATGGGATAATGTCACGAATGCGCTGAATATCCCGAGATGCATTGCGCTCTCCGTGGCTGCTCCTCGAGCGCTAACTAGAAAGGGCCGTTTAGAATGAAAAATATAGCCATCGACTTTATATACAAATGTGCAATTGTCATTTTCGGGGAGTAATGATCACATTTAGCCTACTTTTGAACGTGATAGGGACATTTTAGTTTTCGTTTCAACATCCCTGTAAGCTTGGTAGTGATAGAAAATAGAGTAATGAAATGAACATGTTCAGAAGTAAACATAATGTACATATCTTTTTCAAGGGAACATTTTTTTTAATTCTGCTGTTTTCCAAAATTCAGCAGATCAAAAAATGTTTGCCCGAAATCGCTACCTTATCCACTCTGACACTCATTACAATGTTTCCTGGGAGCATGGGCGGAAAGCTCTCAATTTCCTGCCCCCCCCCCCCCCCCCCCCCCCGTTTCCTTAGTTTATTAGTCAACGGGTAGGCGAGCGTTTGTCTAGTTGCAGTGTTGGGGTTTTGTCCACCAAGTTGAATTAATTTTTTGACCTGTAAATTAAAAAAAAACACCACGCCAACTCGTTGCAGAATTTCGGAAGAACACAGCCTATATAAGTTTCTTTGTGAGAATGAGATCAATTCTCTACATGGTCATTTTAATAATATAAGACATAAATAACCGGTATATATCACTGCCTTCTGCTCAACATTTTCATCATGCAAGCTGCAACCAGAAGTTTTGAAGATTGATTTGTGCGAACTTTAAGACACCCTTTATTTCTGGTAATTCCCGCCAATTTAATGAACCTCAGAAATCTACACAAAATTAATCTTTCTTGGAATAATTTGGTTTGATCTCAACATTTGGGAGGGAACATGCAGAAGAACCCCTAGCTAAGTTGTGTATTTTACACACACAGGTTGCATGCGCAACAGCTGCTGTCCCACAGCTATTATCCAGAGTCTACCATAAAATACCGAGAGATAGCTTTAAAATGTTGATATTTTTAAGTTTTGTCCCTTCCAAGCTTGTCACGGTGGTGAGGAGAAACGAAGCAAAGATGACTATACTTCCCAGTCAGAAACATTTGCTTATATTCCGCCATACCAAACTAGCCGCAGTCACGCGGGGGCCAACATTGGTGCCAACACTACAATTACTAGGAGTGGGCTATATTTCGGTGTTTAGAAATATAGTAAATCAAGACGAAAATAGGGGTGGCTATCGTTCGAAGGTAGGGCATCTCCCGGAATTTTACGGTATGCTATGTAAATGGGGATGCACCAAATGAGCTTCGTCAGGTGCACTCAGATAAGCCTCGAAGTTGGAGGGGAGAGACCATCGGCTGTGTTGAATGGTTGCGGTACGCCGGAGCGGGTACAACAGCAGGCTCGCTGGACGTGGTGAGATCGTCATGCACGCTGGCTACTTGCTGCAACCTCAGTCTTATAACACTGAGTAGCCTCAACAGTTGGCCCTGAAATTCTAAACAATAAATCAAAAATACTTATTAGCAAGGTTGCGAATTACCTAGATGCAAGTAAGTGTACACAGGTAACTAGGTACTTTTGTGCACCTGAGGTACAAACGCAGACACTTTTATTTATGGGTGACTAACTGTATCCTAGCTTATATTGCTAGTAACTTGTAACTGTGACAATTTCCTTTCTTGCAGATGCCTTTTTGGAATTTCTAATAAAATTAGGAAGGGTTGCCACCTACAAAAGAGAGGTCAGTGCAGAGGAGTGATACAGGTACTCTAAGGCTCAGACATTTACCAAGATAAGCCTTTCATCCGGAGCAGAGTGGAGAGTGACAACCGAAATTTCGTTGATATAAGAGCTGGGTAAGCGGTCTTGTATGAAGTATTATTCTTTCTTTCTTTTGTCCAGGAACAGCCGAAGCCTAAATGCTGGTGCACACAAACACACTATTTGTACACAAAAGGAAACACAAAAGCATTGATCCTCATAAAGCTAAATGCTTAGGGCATTATTAAACGAGTGCTCACTATCGAAGATGTCAACCTCCGCGCTGAGTATATTAAGACAATTTTGAATACGCAACGTGGGGAAGAGTGAACAAACGTCTTGCACATAGAACGCGTTGGGGTTGCGACTGCTCGCGCGTGGAACGGATAAAGAGAGCAGGGACACAAGTTCAGAACAACTTGATGTTCCATGCACAGCTTTGCGCAAAATACGTAATATCGAAAATTTCGCCCAGCTAATTATGTCTGCAAAGTCATCCTGTGTAACATTGACTCCTGGCTAAAAAAAATCCGCCGACCGTAATAACGGTCGTACACAAACAGTGCCAGCTTCCTCTGAACATGTTCTAACCTCTCAGAGCCTGCCACACTTAAACAGTCCCAGACCACAGAACCGAACTCAAGTTTTGAGCGCACAATACCGGTGTAAAGCCTGATAAGACACGAGGGCTCCTTGAAATCGGGGGTTATTCTCAAAAACAAACCTAAAGTTCGGAATAATGAACTCACCAAATTTGACAAATGTGCATCAAAACTGAGGGTGGAATCAACATAGACGCCGAAATTCCGCACACAATCCACTTGACGTAATGGTTCATTATTAAGCTTACACAAAAAATTGAGAACACATTGTTGCGTGATACAGAAATGACAAGCATTTTTTTTCCTATTTAAACGTAGGTTTTGCATCTAACACTAAAACGAGATTGCAGATATGTATTTTTGCAAACGTTTGCAATCGATATCCCATTTTGACGTGTTTATAGATGTTAATGTCATGGGCGAACTTGAGCAATTTGGAATAATTTACACAACGACAAAGTTGATTAACAAAAATATTAAGCAGCAAAGGTTCCAGAGTTGAACCATGGGGAACACCAGAGGGACATATGTATGATCTTTCTAACTCGCTGCTGACACGAACTCTGTTAATGCGCCCAGTCAAGCATGTTTTGAACCACAGACATAACGGTAAAAACAATCCATATTTTGACAGTTTCTAAGGTAATAGCTCATGATGCACAATGTCAAATGCCTTGCTGAGGTCAAAATAAATGACGTCGATCTGACCACGGTTGGCGACGATAGGACCAACGCAACTGAAATAGCTTGCGAAGTTTGTTTCCACGTACCTAGACTTAATAAAGCCATGTTGTGATTCGTCTAACGTTTTTATAATGACTAGAAAGATGCGTTTCTACTACGCTCACAAAAATCTTTAAAAATAACGACAGTAATGACACCGGTCTATAGTTCGCAACATCTGACGAGTTCCCTGATTTGAAAATTGGCACTACAACTGCTGACTTCCATTTTTCTGAAAAAAAATGCTATTTTCAAGTGACAAATTAAAAAGGTAAGTAAAGGCAGGAACAAAAACATCCGAACAACCTTTAACAATAAATGATGGTATGGTATAAAATCTGGACGAAAGTTTTGGTTTCAGACGTCTAACGCATTTTTCTTCTGCTGCATGATCAATGCTGAAAGGGCAAAGGACGCTATCAGTATTCGCGAAGTCAACACCGTTACGCGCTTGTGTACGTGCGTTTTCAGAGTGTGTCATGTATAAAGACGCTTGAAAAGCATGGCGCAAACAACTTACTTGTTTGTTGTCATTATGACGACGGTTCAGACTATAAATACCGGAACACGTATCCAATGAAGATCAGTTGAAAGTTGTTCCTTGTTGTGTCCTGTTCTCCCCTTTTGTCCTCGTCCTTGCTGCGCACAAGACTGTATAAGAACTCACATACAACAGCGGGGTCGGAGAGAAAACCGTATCCAGTGCATCTTCTTTATACTTCCAAACATCGTTAGGATTATTCAGTAAGTCATTCTGGAGTGTTGTTCTTGAAGTTTTCTTTATCTCTTTAATAAACGATATCACCTCTACCTTTGCACGACTCAATTTCGCATACCACATGTCCCCATTGCTACGTTTGGAATGAAGATAAAACCGAGAGCTTTCTTTCATTTTGCGCTTCAGTTCATATGAAAACCACCACGGATACCTCTGTTGTTCATTTGGCTCAAGCGGAATAAAATACTGTACACAATCTGTTACAAGCTGAATTTACGTCAGGGTTAGTTAAAACTAAAGACCAATCCAGGTTTGTGAAGTGATAGTTAAGACCCAGATAATTTACCCGCCTAAAGTCAAAAGACTGAGATTTGCCCATAGGCTTAAGCTATGGCTTAAGCCTATGGGCAAGCTTAAGCTACAAATGGCGCGTCCCAAACATCTATTGGAACCAGTGGAGCGCTAGCTGACGAAATTACAGCGCACATGACAATAGTAATACACAGGTCTAATACGTTACCCGCAGGGTTTTTTAAACTGTTTATCTGCGAAAGGCTCTTAATGCTCAGAAAGTCAAGTAGCACACCGGCCTTTTCTGTCGACGGAAGACTCCTGTAACTTACATGCTGGGATCCCCAGATGCCACTAGGAAGATTAAAATCCCCGAGAAGAAGAACACGATGCCGACACGCGTCTAACTTTGTCTCAAGCCTATTAAAACAGTACTGAAGATGCGACGCACTGAATCCTGGAGGAAAATAGCAGTTACCAATCAGTAGATTTACTTTATCTTTTATCGACACTTAAACCCGCACACACTCTTCGTAATCCTCTAGGTCGTCTCTTCAGTAAGAAACAAAATCTGCATTTACAGCCATCATTACGCCGCCTCCGAAACGTTTGCCCTACTTAACAGCGTCCCTGTCGTGGCACTAGACGCTGAAACGTTTCCATTATGGAATGAGGTAAGCGGTCTGTTTATGCTGGTTGCCCAAGGTTCATTGTAAACAGCTTTATCAGTCAACCATTGACTGCTGCTCCCCGCGACGAGAGAGGACGTTGGGGGAGTCACAATAAAGTTTGAGCAATGAAGTTCAGCGCATGCTCAGTGAATTGTACAGTTGGCCGTGACGTAAGATTTTCATCTCGATGAGGCTGTTTCTGTCAAAAAAAAGTTTTGCACCTTGTGAGCTCAACGTTGGAGAAGTTCATCGGTAAAGATGGCTGAATCCCGATGCGACCTTCCCCTCCCTCAACAACCCGACCGTTTTTTTTTTTTCGTTTTTTTTTTATGGCAGCTTTTAGGCGGTTGTTTGCAAGTTTCAGGGCGTCGTCGTCACCCTGCTAGATTTAGCGGAAAAATTAACCTCACGTGAACTTAACACCAATTCGATTCCCCGCTAAATTTAGCGAGGAATTGAATTGGTCTTATGGTCAAGTTACGTCAATTTTTCCGCTTAATCTAGCGGGGAAACTGAATTTGTTCTATGGTGACGGGACACCAAGTCATGTCACGCCATTTTCCCTGCTAAATTTAGAGGGGAAAGTGAATTGGTGTTGCGGCAACGGGCGTCAATTTTTTTGGAATGCCACACCGGCTTAGCTCTCCGGGGATAGATGAGTTTGTAAGAAAGTACCGGCGCCTAACAATGGAAGTGACGAGGTACCTGTGCGCACAAAAGCACGTTGTGCGCCCTCCGTAACTTCTTTAAGTAGACTAATTGAAAGGGGTTATAAACACTCAGACTGCCTGCATGTAGAGCATTTGTACCTTCATTTACATAAAACAAGCAAAAGGAATGTATAGAGCACCTTCTCATTTCTCCACTTCCTCATTCTTTTAAACCTCATTGAAGGAGGTCATAAACGCTCAGAATGCCAGCATGTACATCATTTGTACCTCCATGTACATACGCCAAACAAAGGGGATGCCCCCATAGAGCACCTCCTCATTTCTCACTTCCTCACTTCCTCATTTCAGCACATGATGTTAAGACATGTTGGCAACACACATAGACAAATCTTGCACATTTAGAATGACAAGCCGACTACTTTAGCCAGGAAACAAGGAGTGCCATGTAAAACAATAAATATCAAAAGTCACCATGCTCTGGCAAGGCAGTTGGCCCAGGGCATGGGGTTTGTCCTGGAATATTAAAATAGGTCTAGTCAAGACAAAGCATTGGCTTACGCCAGCAACAAATTTCGAGCAGCACCTACTCGTGTCCGCCACCCCAGCTTGAGGTGTTCTACTTGGCGACGGGTTAGTCAAGGCTTGTCCTGTGTTATTAGGGTTTACATGCGTCAAAAAGTTCATGTGCTTTACCTGTGACTATAAGACTCATCTCCGAAACTTGTGAGCAACTTACTTAATGTTGGCGACATTGCGTAAAAAAAGGGAAAAAAATAATTCCGTTAGAAATATTTAAAAAACAAACACCCAAAAACGGGACAAATAAAGGGGGCACATCTAGACTGCTTCATTTCTTTGTCTGTTCGATGCATCAAGGTATTGACCCAGAAACGAGCAATGAATACACATTTCGCTATGAAAGTTTAATGAAACCGACTTTCGGTGCGTAAAAGCAGGGAAAACTTATAAACGAGGAACATATCAAGGAGGTTCTGCTCTATTAAAGGCCGACCAGCAAGCAGAAAGAAGGTAACTCTCTCTTAATTCTATCTTTACATTCGAGAGAGAGGGCGAACCTCCAGATCTCTGCCGGGAGTAGTTCCGAGTCTCGCTCCTGTGGCGAGAGGAGGGAGAAAGAGGGCGAGGCAGAATGGAGAGAAGGAAACTGGGAACCGTTTTTTTTTTTTCCAGGCACAAGATGATTCTGTAGGTCGGCCTTTGAGACCTGATATTAAGATCTCAAAGTTTGAATGAAAAAATTATCAAGAAAAATATGTGCTACTTATTTTATAGCATAACAATTCATCCACACTATACTCACATTTTTCATGCTCGCTCACAATTAAGTACCCCAGTACATCTGTCAGAAATAGCACAGGCTGCGCATCAGTACAAAAAGGATCAAAAACAAAGATACTTTGAGTAAACATTTGGTGTTGCACGGTCGGAATTTCGCTCGAACCTTTTGATAGAACCATATGAAGGCTACAAATAATCAGAAAATTATAATTACAAATATAATTATGTGTATTCATTGGTTATACTTCCCAGAAAGAACTGTACGTCGCCAGAAAAAGTACTTTTTATGGCGGCCAGTGATTCCTCAGTGCTGAGACACGCGATCACCACACCACCGGTAGTGCCAACTGGCGCAAAGCGTGCACATAATGATAAAAAATTAGAGCACGACCCGAGCAATAGCGGGACTCTCAAAGCGATCTACTGCAGCCTTGGCTTCCATAGGAAGTCATTCTGCAGTGCTTGTGGCTACTCCTGCTTATTGTCAGCTTTGAGATACAGGTTCGATTATGTTAAATGACCAGAGTAAAGGCTACGTTGGTGGCTGGTATGCCACCAGCTTGTCTGACAATCGCGTCGGTACGCTCATTTATAGCCTTGACATCGCCACCAAGCTATTGTTGTGTGTGGCGGGATCTTCCGCTGCCAATTCAAAACACGCTCTGAAGCGCGCGCCAGGAGTGGCAGCGTGCCTCTAAAAATGATCTACTAAAACTCGCTACCAAAAAACAAATTGCATTAGCACGTGTCGATTAATGCTCTAGAGGATCGCCGGAAACCACAATGATAAAGGTGGATCACGACAGTCTGGTCGTGAGTCAGACAAAGCTGAACTGCTAAGCCATACAGAGCAAGCGAACGTTACGGGAGCAAAGCAGACTGGGCAATGCGCAGGGCACTGGGCAAACTGGCGAGAAAGTCGGAAAGCTAAAACAGTTGGATTGAAATAACCCAACTAAATCCGGCAATTGCTTTAATCGTCTGCAATATTAGGTATACAACATATACATTTAGACGTGCCGTTAAAGCGTAACATTCGCAAATAAAAAAAAGTTATCTTTTTTGCAAGTGTTTATTAGCACTGATCCTTCACGGAGAGCGCTGCCGGGGTGAAGATTTAGCCGATTCCTTTGTTTAGCGGAACTGTGCGATGACTTTCTGTGCTTGATCGAAGGAATCTTTCGCTCGTTCGTTACAACTCTGTTGATTCTGTCGTAGTAGAAGCGTACTCGCATAGCCAAAGCACGGCCAAGCGCCAAGCACGTCTAAAGGCAAACTGTTACGCTTAGGACTTTGTGTTGTGTCGTTCAGGGTTTTGTCTAAAATGTTACACTTGTTTTCTAGCATAGCACACGCGTCCCGAGCTCCAATTCAAGCAAGCTCGTTGACTAAACAAGAACGATGACAAGGGAAGTACTGCCGACCTCCTACCGCTATCGTGGTAGGGAAATCCAATTCAGAACAATTTTCTTACATTCGATGGATGTCCGTATTCGGCTTCGGACGTGCTGGTCTTGATCGGAGATCCGTCGGATATTAGTGACCCCCTGGGTTAAAGTTTGAAAAAAATACTTATTGAAAATATTGTATTATTAATATTGCAGATTTCCGTAATGTAGCCTCCCTATAGACGCCACAATAAAAAATACGCCATTTAATCGTAGTTTATACAGAATTACATATTTTGTTTTTATTAGCAAATGCACACCTCTGGCATAATCTTCAAGAGAGATATAAACACCGGATGTAAAATAAAAAAAAAAAAACTATGCATCACGCGTTGAAAATATACACACTTCCGTTGTCAGACTCAAATTGTGTTTTTGTCTTTGTTTTAGTGAGAACAACTTTTCATAATTAATATGTTTTGTGAACATTTTAAACTCATCACCCGTGGCGGTATTTTGTAAAAGTTTGATTGAACATGATATTTTGTGCTGGAAATATTGCTAAGCAGTTAATCGTCTAAATACCCCAAAAACGATTAAAGGGCTTGCAGATCATTATTTCAGATGACAATTATTTGAGCGAGAAAAGGCAGTAACAACACGCTAATATCAGCGCTGATTTTTTTCAACAGATACAATATTTTGTTACCTATAAGGTGTACGGAAGACCCTGTCTATAAAGGGACACTGAAATCTTGGGAACATTTTTAAGTTACTGGATCAGACACGTATACCAAAAAAGAAACTTTTCGCAAAAAATATCTTTATCTATATAATTACGTCCTGAGGCACACCTGGAGCTAGGAGAGAAACCGATATAACACCTACCTCTAGAAATTGTATCCAAAAAAGAAGTTAGTTTAGGTTTTGTTCCTGAATTCAAACGTGCATTGGGGCATCAATATTACACTAAATACCGTTTTTGTTTTCAGTAAAAAAGATGAACTGTGTGCGTAACACCCCAGCTCTCTCCTGTAGGCGGGTATAATCTCTGTCGCTCAGTCAAGCAAGCTGACTTTACAGGATCAGCAAGTGGTATAAAAGCACGGATCTCCAGCCCTGGCTATAACCGTCATCTTGGAAAGCGAGTGGTGCCACCTATAAACAGTTGGAGTCGCGAACTGCCGTCGTCTGTAAAGAACCGGTGGAATTCTGAAAATCATAACATAGGCAAAACAGACAGTGCTACAAGTAGCAACCGGCGGCAGATCTGACCCCTTGACCTTTCGTATAGAAAAACAAACAAACGTCGTAGCTGTGACTAGAATAATGATTGGAAGACACAAAACCTTTCCCTTTGGTCTCCGCACAATATGTCAGCCAAACAGAGCTCGGCGCGTTAACGTCATTGTACATTCACGGAAGAAGCAGGCAAACGTAATAAAATAGTCAGAGTACGGGCGAGCTGGTGTAAGTTGAACATGATTGTAAACCTGTTTGCTGTATTGCCAATGAAAGGCGAAGCTAACGCTCCTATAGTTTGTGCCAAATGATAAAAAACACAGAAAAAAACACAAAAAACTTCAAAGCGTATTTGAGACACGCACTTTTTAATTACTTTTACCAACAAAAAAAAACAATTGTTTGTGCAATCTTTAAGCCGACAGAGGCAATTTAAGTGGAGACTCATGGCCCGCTCTTTGCCCCGCCGACAGATCAGTGGCCCCGCCCATTGCTACTGACTGACTTGGCTGCTTGACCGAACTGGCTAACAAGCCTATGCTTCTCTTTTGCGGAATCGCTAGTCTGGCGTCTGATACCGCCTGCTAGTCGTGCGAGCAGACGAGCGGACGCCCCCGGCACCGTCTACTATTGCATCACCGCCTATCGTCGTAATGCCCAAACGCGGACATGAAAGCTGCGCGTCGACGTCCGTTTTCGCCTTCGACCGTCTGCTACTCCACCCTTCGTCTAAAAACTTAATCAACACTCGCGAGACGCAACCATGAAAGCAGCGTTCTAGCATTTCACCATGCACGTGCCACGGTCAAATGCAAATGTCTCTAAGCGTCTGTGGATGACCAGTGAAATGTGACCGGGAGGACTAAACAAAAACAAAAATATATATGCTGTCCTTCCGGTTTTTCTGCTCTTGTCAATTTTTTTTTTGGATTGCATCCGCGAGCAAGGTGGGCGAGCATCATGAACCACGATTAAAACACGACCTAAATCTTTCTCTTTGGCAGGCTAGGTGCACTGCACTTCTGGAGAGCTACATGACTTTTCAAGCGAAATGGCAGGAAAATATTTAGAGAAAATTAATGCGAGCCGAACGCCCGATTGTGTTCAGCCAAATCGCTCGCAAATTCTAACCTATTCTCGGTATTGAATCTGTAGTCGCACTCACGATGGTTGCACAATTCACAAAGAAGTGGGGCCGTTTTTACAGGAACAAACAATTATATATGCAGCATCAAGAGGCCCAAAGAAATAAATTAAGCCAGATAGATCAAAATATTTGATCTGGGACACTAGGCTTAGGCAAGTTCCGCTACAAAAACAAGCATCCGCACAGCGCTTCCGAAAGCGCGAGCTTGCGGCAGTTGTTCGCTGCAAACTGCGCTGGTTGAGAGGATCTTCCCCTAAACACTTCTGGAAACTCAAAACCACTCGCACTCATAAAAATTGACGAGCTCAAGAGCTACAATCGTTTAGTACTCCGCAGTCTGCAGACGTCGGCAGTCATGTTTGTTAACGTTTGAAACCGAAGTGCGAGAAGCGATCTCGGTATACATCTGAATATAGGCGTAATAATGACATACAGAGTTATGCGATGCTTGAATATTTGCTTCTCAAGCATAAAAACATGGTCGATTAAAATAATATTACGACACGACCATCAAAATTTACGAACTATCTTTCGCACGTCAATCATTTCTCCAGCCAATGAGAGATGTCAGCGCCTTGTAAGCACAGGGCGGTGCTTAGCGGACAGTGATGTAGCTCCCGCTTCTGCACCTAAATTGTGTCCAGCGGTGCAAATATTGCTAAGAAATTAGTTTTAGCGATATTTGTTTTATATACGTGTCTCATCTAGGGCCTTTAGATTATAAAAACAATTTTTGATTGCAGTGTTTTTTAGGAGTTAAAGCCTTTTCCATCTCTCTAAATGACCAGAGCGAACGATGGAGAGAAAGTCGCCACCACCCCCCACTCTCCCAGTGCGCATTCTGCTTAAAGTCCGACGAGCAGGCAGAAAGACGGAACCCAACCCTTGCCTACCCTTGTTTCCTCCTCACCGTTTCCCCCGCGACCGGAAAGGAGGAAAAAAAAAACCTCCTCATGTTTCGTTGAGTATTAGAACATATTAGTTCAACAAGGCGGTAAGTTGGGCTAGTTGGTTTAACATCGTCAAACGTGAAAACAGCGCAAAAAATTGAACAAAGCACAAGTGAAAGGAGTGCACGGACAAAGCGCTGACTGTCAACTAAAGTTTAATTTTCAGGCGAACCAGAAAAATAAACACAGAGCATAGGAAAGAACCAATAAAGACACAAAAAATTTACAACCCAACCGACAAGATTTCTACCATGTCATCACCCTCACACATGCCTGCCATTCTCCCTGATAAAAAGGACCTCATCATCCCCCAAGTGCACCGACGGTGCGCTCACACATTGCCCTTCCCCTTTAGATAAAATGAAAAATGGCTCGTCAATCTCCCTGGCGGTCTTACTTTTATTGCGCGCCAAGATCGTCAAGTCATGAAAAACAGGTACGCAGCCGCACCTACTGCAATGTACCGCTAAGTGGCCAGCGGGGGGGGGGGGGGGAACGGAGAGAAAGGGAATGTTCCCTCGCCCTCTCGTTAGTTCAACGGCCAGTCAGTAATCTCTCAAAGCAATGCAAGAGCCGTGCCTCTCATGTCCCCAATGCACCCTCCCCCCCTTTCCCTTCTTTGGAGCCACCCCTTCGTCCTGATCCTCAGAACTGAATGGCCCTAGGGCGACGGTACGGTGACAGCTACGTGCTTGTCGAACCAATCATGGATTGATCTGCTCGTCCAGTGAGTTTCGTGACCTGTTCTTTCTGCTAGCTATTTCGAAAAAGATCTCCGTCCAGAGTTTTTGCTAGAACCTTTTCCGGTGTACGCTTTAGGTTGAAATATTGATACGCAGCTACTTTTTATTCTTAATGCAGGGTGAAACAAGGAGACGGCAGGCTCTTTAAATCGACCGGAAAATTCGGTTTCTTAACCTATCGCGCTACGACTTTGTGCAGCGTTGCCCACAGATGTTGCATTTTTTTTTTTTTTGTGTAAAATTTGCAAAGAACGAACTTACCTGAGGAAAAAGTAGAGAAAGAAAAAGGCTTAGCTCCTATAGAAACGCAGCGACGCCACCGGTCTGCAATCAACACGGCGCCGTTTCGCACGGGAGACAAGAGATGGCGCAACGAACGCCGCCAACGAACGAGCATACGGGAGCCGAGAGCCGGCCTCGACGAATTTTTCGACTCAAAAGCGGCGTGCGTTCCGCAGGCGGCGAGAACTCGGGAAGAGGCAATCGCAGCCTACGCTTTATCGTGTTTCTGCTTACCGTGGTCACAAACACACAAATATGCTCATTGGAGTATTCATGTGTTTTTTTCGTTCGTGTGAGTGGCAAAAACATTTTTTTTTGTTTGTTTTTAGGTGGAGCGGAGATAGAGATACGGGAGGAGGCTTCACGGAAGTGATGCATCCAAATGCATATGTGGTTGGTCCTAATGAGGGCCGTTTGGCACAGCTCAGTCTTCGAGATGTTTGTCAATAAAAGCAAACAAACAAAAACGATCAGAGGCTTCAAAACAAACCAAACACCCCTCCCCCACCCCCCCCCCCCCCACCCCCAAAAAAAAAAAGAAAAAAAAAACTGGGCAGCACGTTTAACGGAGCTCGACGTGCGCTCCACGGAGTTCGACGCAACGACGCAGCCGGCGAAGGTATTCCTCAAAGTTGCGCCTCGCATGCTGTCAAATATCAACAGGGAGGCTCTCTCAATGCGAGCCTTCAGGTCGGCCATGGTGGCGATGCTGCCGACGTACACCTTGGACTTAATAAAGCCCCATACGAAAAAGTCACAGATCGTGAGATCCGGGGAGCGTGGTGGCCACGGCATGGCGGAGGATGCCCTGCCCTTCCACCGTCCTGGAAACGTGCTATCCAGCCAGGCGCGCACCGTGGACGCGTAGTGCGGAGGCGCCCCATCTTGCTGATATATGCAGTTTTCTTTCTGCATGTGCAGCTGTTCCAGTTCGGGAAGGAACTCTTCCTGCAGCATTTGAAGATAAGACTCGCCAGTCACTGAGCTATAAAAAAAATGGCCCCACGATTCCTTCTCTCAAAATCCCGCACCCTACTGTAGTCTTTGGCGTGTGGGCAGCTTCCTCCTGGTGCCAGTGGGGGTTTTTCTCACTCCAATATCGGAAATTCTGCTTGTTCACATGGCCATCGAGGTGGAAGATTGCCTCGTCGCTGAACATCAGAAACTGGAGATGGCTTGGGTCAGCTGCAATTCGGGCCAACTCATCTTGACAAAATGCGAGGCGCTTCTCCTTGTCATTTTCTGAGAGCTCTTGCAGGGTCTGCATTTTGTACGCAAACAAGCGGTTCTTCTTCAAGACCCGGAGAACGTAAATTTGAGAAACGTCGAAGAGCCTGGCCCCCCTCCGGGATGACAGGTGCGGGTCCGCAGAAAACGCACCAAGGATCGCATTCTTTAAGAACACCTGCTGCTGTGAGGGCGGCAGTCTGGTCCGTTCCTTGTCGCGGACGTCTCCGTTCTCTTCGAAGCGCCTCACCCAGCGCAGGATGGCAGGCGAGCTCGGAGGCCGTCGCCTGAAATCCGTTCGGAAGCGTCGGCGGACTTCTTTCGTCCTATGGTACTCCCCGTACCAAAGTACGACCTTAGCTCGCTCACTGGGAGTTAAACGCACCATACCGACGTCAAACGTAAGAAAACAGCGCAAATAACAGTCGCAGAACCAAAGACAGACGCGGTAGTAAAGACGAACTGCAAAGCACACGACATCAGTACCCCGAAAAAAAAACAGTCAAAATAACCCGACAAACCATTTTTTTAATTGATTATGTGTCCATTGAATGTATTCTATTAGTAAGAATGATAAAATAATGCATTGCCAACTGATATCAGAAAAGCTCGCGCCGCTTTTGAGTGGAAAGATTGTTTGCTAAAGGACCGGCTCTCGGCGTCGTGTGCTCGTTCGTTGGCGGCAGTTGGCGTCGCGACCGCTTGCGCCATCTCTTGTCTACCGTGCGAAACGTCGCCGTGTTGATTGCGGACCGGTGGCGTTGCTGCGTTTCCATGTGAGCTAAGCCTTTTTCTTTCTTTACTTTTTCCTCGGGTAAATTCGTTCTTTGCAAATTTAAAAAAAAAAAAAAAAAAAAACCGCCATCTGTGGGCAACGCTGCACAAAGTCGTAGCGCGATAGGTTAAGAAACCGAATTTTCCGGTTGATTTAAAGAGCCTGCCGTCTCCTTGTTTCACCCTGTAGTTTACACGTCCTACGTTGTTTTCTTAGCAACAAATTGCATGTTTTGTTTCTTCAGCAACTGTGTAGAAGAGATCACTTCAAGGATAAGGTTAGGGACGGAAGTCAAGCGGAGTCTATATACAAGGGAAGCAAGCTGCGCCGCACCGTGGGCTTGACATTTTCTTTAAAATACAAAATGACAACATTTGACACATTTCTAAGTGAAGCAAAAACTACTCATAAGGGTGAATGAGTAATTATCATAATCAACTATGCCCGGCGGCCGCTCTCCGAGATGCAACAGATTATTCGTGCACTCACCCTACAAGCAAAGGACAAGTTGGCAACTATATGTGTGTCTCCTTTAGTCCTTGTCGACATATCTGGACTCTCGAAAATATTGAAGAAAGTGCAGCGCCACAGGACATGTTGCCCAGAAACTTTTTGTGTTTGAGAAAGTGACACCCTACGACTTTGGTTATAATGACTGCAAGCATTCCTTGATATTTCGGTCGTGCAGCAATATTGGAGATCTACGCATTGTCAACTCGCACATCGTACTGGCGGAAACATTTAGGGGTATGCTGTCAGTGCATTTGCAAAAATTCTGTGAAAATCAGCTTCTTGGCCTACTCGACAAGGATTTAGGAAAAACGCATTACCAAGATCAACGCTCAGGTGACTTTGTTGAAGGTGGAATTGTTGGAAGCGGCAGAGCAAGAGGAGTGCTGAGCGACTTAAATCGGAAAGGCCTCTGCAAAGGTCACTATCATCGAGACCGACCCACGGAATCCAGGCCTTAAGAACTCTTACCACACAGATTTGGTTGCTCTGGGACAGAAGATTCACGAGTTGGTTAGAATCGTTTGTGTGAACAAGAGTGACGAAACCTCTTCCCTGAAACATGAAGACTTGGGCATTTTGATGGTAAAGGAATCAGCTTGAATAAACACGCGCATGGCAAAAACATTTCAGTGAAAAAAAATTATCAGAGAAAGAAATACGGGAACAATGAAAAACAAAAAATAAAAACAGTCGCTGGCACTCTGCAAATGCCATCAAGAAGGGGACGACGGGCATATAATTTAATTTCAAAATATACGAGAAAAAAAGACGGCACTCAGAGCTCTTTGGAAAAAGCCAGATATTGCGAAAGCAAGCTTACTACGCAATGGGACTTGTGGCGCTAACGCTGATGCACTCCGAGCGACGTGGTTGAAAAGCTTCAATCACTTTTCAGGTGGCAATGATGGATGTGCCCCTGATTCGCATTGAAAATACCTTGGTCACGTTCCAATCACCCTTCTTCTTAAGGATCCCGTATCTGTGGATTTTTCGATGATATTCATTAGGTCAACAACTGTCTTCAGTTACGCCCAAGATTTTGTCAACTCAAAAGACGCAATATTCCTTGAACCATTCAGTAATAAGGTGCGGCTCTATTTGAACAAAATAATCCACTACAAGAATGAAACCCACAACTTGAGGCAAAGCCTCTCACTCCTTGACTGGAACGAACATGTCAAGCGTTCTCACATGTCCGTTTATCATATTGAAGAGTGCTGCCACGCGGACAGGCAAGAGGGGAACGAAAAGGCTGTGTAAAAGAAATTTATCACTAAATATACTTAATAGCGATATTACTAAAATGTAAGTTGTCTCCTTTTAATTCTTCATTTTTATTTTCTGGCAGATTCTTGAAAAGCATCCGCGACATTTTCTACCACATTGTGACCATAAAAAACGCGACAGTCACCATCTGCCGCACGAACACGAACATCTCTCGCTGCCCAAAAAGACGATTTGCTAAATCCCCAAGCGCCCCAGCCCGCACTCTAGGAATGATGTGAACGGTGTTCCTCACAGCTCCCAAGTCATCGGTAATTTCGACTAATTGCATGGTTACATAGTTTTGAGTGTAATTCGGAGTCAACCTAAACTAGCATTGTATAGAGCCGAAGGATCTGTGATATCACTTTTCAAATTTCTCGTCAATGTCACCCTTTTTCTTTTACTGCGCATACGATCCACCTTTACTTGGCTGAGCTGCGGGAATCTCTTACAATACTACAGGGTAAAACAAGGAGACGCCAGGCTCTTTAAATCTATTGGAAAATTCGGTTCCTTAACCTATCGCGCTACAACTTTGTGCAGCATTGCCCACAGATGGTGCATTTTTTTTTTTTTTTGTAAAATTTGCGAAGACCGAACTTACCTGAGGGAAAAGTAAAGAAAGAAAAAGGTTTAGCTCCTATGGAAACGCAGCGACGCCACCGGTCTGCAAACAACACGGCGCCGTTTCGCACGGGAGACAACCGATGGCGCAAGCGGTCGCGACGCCAACTGCCGCCAACGAACGAGCAGACGACGTCGAGAGCCGGCCATTTTGCAGACAAGGAACTGCAGTTCCTTGCTGTTACTGCGCCTGTCTTTTTTGTTTCTGCGACTGTCGCCGCCTGCGGAATGCGCTCCGCTATTTAGTCGAAAAGATCGTCTGCTAAAAAGGCCTGCTCTCGGCGCCGTATGCTCGTCCGTTGGCGGCGTTTGTTGCGCCATCTCTTGTCTCCCGTGCGAAACGGCGCCGTGTTGTTTGCAGACCGCTGGCGTCGCTCCGTTTCCATAGGAGCTAAGCGCTTTTCTTTCTTTACTTTCTCCTCAGGTAAAGTCGCTCTTCGCAAATTTTACAAAAAAAAAAAAAAGTGCACCATCTGTGGGCAACGCTGCACAAAGTCGAAGCGCGATAGGTTAAGAAACCAAATTTTCCGGTCGATTTAAAGAGCCTGCCGTCTCCTTGTTTCACCCTGTATAATTCTCGTGATTGTTGTGTTACCAGGAATTGCTTAAAAAGCCGAGAATCCATATCAACGAAAGCCAGGATTTAGCTCGGAGTCCACGGGTTGTTTATAGCACTTTCGGCGTTTCTAGTGCGTCTTTAAAGCTGTACGAGAATGACCATATTGTTAGAGCTTTCTGCAGCTCAGGCCAGGTTGACGGGTGAACAGCATGCATATATCGAAAATGTTGACAATGACGAAAAGTTTAAAAAGTGATATGACATGTCGTTTGCCTCTATGCAACGCTTGTTCAGGGTGTCTCCGGATTACTTTCAAGACTGTGTGATCATAGAATTGATCGCAGTTTTCGATCACCAGTGAGCCGAAGAAACACCGTTTTCATGATTCCCCGAGCGCGGCCCGGGGTGCTTGGGGGATTTAGCAAACAGTCTACTACCTGCTTACACATCGTCTCGCAGTAATGGACCTTTTTTTTTTTTTAAATTGTCAGACACCAAGAAGCATTCTCGAAACGTAAGTACAAGTGTGCTGCGTTCGCTCACTTTATCTGTATGAAAAATTTGAAATAAAAAGCTTAAACTGAAAGAACGCGTCGGCGAAGGTGGACGAGAAGCGTTCTATTAGAATCAGAGCTTTGTTTCAAGAAACAAATGGAAAACGGGCGCTGCAGACACCAACATGCGCAGCATATGTGACTACAAACAGACAGCATGCTCCTAGACACTTGATAGCTTGTGTAAATCGCCAACAAAGCACGCCATCTTTGTGGATACACCATAGGCGAACCAACCGGGGGAGGGGGGGGGGGGGGCAAGGGGGGCGCTTGCCCCCACAGTTCTCAGAGTGGGGGGGGGGGGGGGGGCCAAGGAATGTGTCTGCCCCCCCCCCCCCCCCCCCGAAACGGCCGCCACTGGGCAGGGCAAACACTGGCCGGCGGCGCCCAAGGAATACGAAGGGCACTGCCCCCCGACCCGCGCGGGCATATTTTTAACGCGCAGGCGATACGTACCAGTCTTAGGTAGTAACGCGTCCCTAGTAACGGGTTACTGTAATTTTTCTACTTTTTGGGTAACTTGTAACTGTAAAGAGTTACTTTTTAAAATGTAAATTGTAACTCTAGTTCTATTACTTTTTTCTGAGGTAATGATGAAAGTAACGACGTTATTTTGTCGTTACTTTGCAGTGTTGCAGTGTTTTATGAATAATATATCACTGATCGGAGTACAATTTAGATTTTCCTTGCACTTTTCAAATCGTCTATTCCGACATTTCGAGTGTCAAGTTGGCCTTGCACGAACTTGTGAATACGCTCTTTCTCACGAGTCACGACCCGAGCATAGCCACCTGTAGATTTTATGAAAAAGTATCTAGTTATCTTTACGCACGCGCTTGTACTTTGTGTCTGAACACTTATATCTTAGTGTCTTGAAGCACGATCTTTTTTGCGGTCTCTCTTTTTTTCTGTGAAAACGCTCCTTTAATCGGATGAATTAACCGTGAAAGAACAATAGACGCGGACGGCACTGCGCACGTTTCGCATTTTGATTAGCGCCAGTACTCCACACTGCGCATGCCACTACTTGAGCGTGGAAATTTTCATACTAATTTTGAGAAGCAACTTCTGCTAAGTTACAATATGAAGTAAAAAACGTGCTGTTTAATTTTATGGAATAAAACTTGGTGAAGGGCGTTTTCTAGTTTTTCATATTTTTTGTGTCATAGAAAATTAACTGAAAAGTAATTTCGTTACTTTTTAAAAATAACTCTAACTGTAACGAGTTACTCTTTTGTTCCGGTAACTGTAACGGTAACTTCGCTACTTTTTTCTCAAAGTAACTGTAACTGTAACGAATTACTTTTTAAAAGTAAGTTACCCAAGACTGATACATTCCCTAGCAACGGCGCTCACGCCGGATTGGCTGGTTTGTGGAGGTAGGCGCTGTCGCCGTCAACATAGGCAGCGGATACGATGTGAGTTTCCGAAGCGGTAGCATAATTTAGTGGTAAGATGTCTGCCTCATACGTATCAGACCCGGGTTCTATCCATGGTGTGGGACTACTTTTATTTTTTTTTCCTCGAACTTTTTGTTTTGTCGAGGCATTTGGCGATATTTACATTTTGTTTTACGACTTACACAGAAAAAAAAAAAAAAAACAATGTTGTTGACGAAACAGCGCCGAACTAAATCGTATGGGACTCTATTTACGGAAGTGCATGGGGGACAGCGGGGCTTAGGTTGCCGACTGGACACCGCATAGCGGCGTGTACGGGGGGGGGGGGGGGGGGGGTTTAGTGGGTTAATATTTTTGTAATCAGCAGCCGCACACTGTCGCCGCGAAGCGCCGTGAACGCACGCTCTGGCGTGGGTTAGCGCGCTTCGAGTGATACACGCGCCGTCCGAATTCGAAATTTAAGTTCCCGCGCGTTGGCGAGCACCCAATCCAGCGTAAGCGTCGTTGCTAGGGGATCTATCGCCTGCGCCGCAAAAAGAGCCAGTGACAAAAAGCGCCCGGTGCGCATACACAACTGGCCCTCTCCTCCCCCCCCCCCCTCTTTTGCAACGCCTACACACACACACGTCGTAAAAGTTAGTGATGGACCGAATCTGCCAACCTTCAGGTTTGGCAAAGCCGAAATTTTGAAAAAAAAAGTTCGGCAAAGATTCGGCAGAAATTTGGCAATGTCTCGAACACGAACGGAAGCGATGGAGCCATGGATCGCAAATGGGCGCCGCGCAGTCGCGCGGTTACCATCGTACAGTTTAGTACAACCAGCGGTTACGGCGAGGTGGGGAGTAGGCGACATGGTAACTGTGCGTTTGTGAGCTTTTGCCGAGTGTGGTTCTCTTCAATACCTTCTGATCCCCAAGAACAGAAGATCGACTAGTAATTTACGCAGTCCACTGCTTAAGTGACAAATGATGCTGTGCATTCTGGATAACGTAATTTCATTTGACCTTTTCATTGATGCAACGAGGTAGTTGAAACATTGACTGACAAACTGCACAATTATGCTCAGTGTGCGCAGACCACTGCCGTCAAACGGGGCAGAGTCATGAGAGCTTGCCAGAATGTATGGGATGCAGCTGGCATCCTCGTCATCATGTGATACATGTTTTCTCCCTTCTTTTCTTTCTTTTTTACGTACTTTCTGTAGTGTGTATCTTCTGCACATTTATTTGTCTGTTTTGTTTTTTCATATGTGGTGGCGGGCTGGCAGCAGACATGTACAAGCTACTCAAAGAAAGTAATTAAGTTAAGTTATTGAGTATTAGCCTCAAAAGTAATTTGAGTAGAGTAGAAATTACTGAAATTAAAAGGAATTCAGTAAATTACTAATTACCCTAAAAAAGGAGCAAATTACTTTTGAAGTTTCTTTTATTCTTTTCTATGCTAACAAGGAAGTACTTACGTAGGTTTTAATGCTTTAGCAAAATTCTGCTAGCCGAATGTAAAGCGGCTTGTGTTTTCACAGAAACGCTTTCATAGCTGGTTCTGCTTCTGCTTGCGTAACTGTTGTGTACTTCTTTTTGGTCAAGAATGTACTGTGAATCATTTCACCTTTGAGGTTTAGCACTGCCTGAGCTTGATTTTGCAGACAGTGTTTGGTTGATTACCGTGGTGCGTACAGTACGTCTAAAAACTACTTGGAAGTACAAAGTTAATGAGAGATTATGTACTTAGAGTAAGGTAGTAAGTACAACGGGTGCAATGTACTTGAAGTGAAGTACTATAAATACAATGGACTTCCAAAGTAAAGTAGAAGTACTTTTTACCACACTCTTTCAAAATGCCCTTTAAATCCCTGTATAGCGTTTTTTTTTTTTTTTTTTTTTTTTTTTTTTTGTTCTTTTTAGCAGGCCGGTATGCATAGTTTTAGGGGACATCGGAGGTGCATCAGTTTTGTTTTCGGAAAGGGCGGCAAAATCGGAGGCGCATCAGTTTTCTTTCTTTTTTTTTTTGAGGGGGGGGGGGGGGATTCCGGGAACTAATACGCCATAGAGTAATTGCTTTACTCTCGCTGACGAACCATTTAACACAATCAATTTATAAGGCACTTATTTGTATCGGTCTTAGAGTCGCCTTTTCTTCGCTCAGGAAAATGACCAGATGACGTCTCGAAAGAAAGGACAAGCTATACAGGAGCACCAGATTAACTTCAGAGCGGGTGCTGCACTTGGTTACCTCCTTTGAGTAAGGATGTAGTGTGTATACCTCCTGTAGTGGGCAAGGATTCCTACATTGGGGAGAAGTGGGACAAGCCCTTTCTTCAAATACGTCAAGTCTGTCTGAGCTTCGGGCTACAAAAAACGCCAGTCCTAGGCGCTAATTCCACAGTTACTCGGCCTTTCTTGTGTTGTGTCTTTTCGGTGCCCGCGCCTCATAGTAGTTTTGTTGCAGTGGGGGGCTCGTTAAAATTTTGTGGGGTTTTGGACTATCCAAATTGCTCTCTTCCTCCCCTCTCCCTTTTCTACGCCACATGCTTCCTACTCTGCAAATATCAGCTGATCTTCTAACACATTATCTATGTTGATAGGCGAAACAACCACTAGAATTCGAAAGTAATTTGTAATTTGAGTAGAAGCCACTCGGAAAAGTAGTTAAAGTAAACTGCTAATTACCGAAATAGGAATGTAATTCAAAGTTACTAAGCTACCCAGAAAAGTAGTTAAACTACAGTAACTTGAGTAAAGTAGTTGAACTACGTACAAGTCTGGCTGGCAGGCGCTCTGCGTAAGGGTTTTCACATATTTGCCTAGCCCCGCACACCACCACATGAGCACCTTAAAGTATGTGCAAATAAGATTATTAATATTATTATTACTACTATTATTATAACAATCCTGTTTTTGGCTCACAAGTAGTTAGTGCCAAAACACAATAATATTGCTTTTTAGCTTCCGTTATTTCGCGATTTTCATGTATCTGCATAAAACTAAACCCAGAACTATCATGCTCGGCGTTGCACATCCGCCGTTCCTAACTCTCTCCATCTTCCTAAAGGTGTGTGTGTGTCCTAACACACAAAAAAAAATTTAAAGGTTAAAAACGGCACGCTGCGAATATGGAACGCACACTTTTATGAAAAGCTAACGTCAAGTGACTAAAATAATAAAAAAAATGCATATTTACAATATTGTTATCTCTTCTGGTGAAGGCCTAGTAACCGTTGCATTCGTTTTCGCGCATGAAACGCTGACTTCCAGAAAAGTAAGAACGCCAGTGATTGCCTTTATTTTAACAATGTAAACACACTTGCAGGCGTGCGCTGATGAAGCCTCAAAATCAAAACTTTCGTAGTGTGATTCGTGACTATGCCGGCTACCCAACCTCGTTGTCACGCCACTTTCTGCCAGCAAACACTAAAATTGCCAGTAAACACACAAAAGCGACATCGATACAATTATCTTGTAGAATATCACCTTATTTAGTCATAACTGTGTCAATAGGCACTACATGTTGTATTTATGTTAAGAAAAAGAAACATGTTTTCGTTAGAAAAAAATAAATATCAATGTTAAGTTTGGTAACAGTGTATTTTGGCCGAATCATTGCCAAATCTTTAGAAAATTTCGGCAAAAGTTGCGCAGAATTTTCGATCCGGCAAAAGTTCGGCACATCACTAAACTTCGTTTCAGTTTCGGTCCGAGCGCGGCCGATGATATGAGCGGAAGGGCGAATCAAACACCGCAAAAAGCGCAGCGTCATGGCGTGCTCTCTGCGCTTGATATGACTAGCCGGCAGAGGAGCACGCACAGAGAGACGGCGAATTCCGGCTAGTCCTATCAACTGGAGAGAGAACGCAATGACGTTGAGCCCCTTTCGCTGTTTGACTGGCCCTTCGGCTCATAACATCGGCCGCGCTCGGACCGAAGCTGAAACGAAGTATAGAAGAAATATGCGACCCAGGGGGGGGACGTCTGGTTTGCCCCCCACACTCAAAAACAAGTTGGTACGCCACTGGCATACACAATGGCTCTCGCATATAATGTAAAAGACTTAATTTTCGCGAATTCCTCAAATCGCCTACAATCCGCAAAGAATAGGTCACGCGAACAATTCCAGTAAAATATAAACATATTTTACTTTATATTGAGATCCCACCGACGTCGCGAAAATTAGAACTCGCGAATTTTTCCGAAACTTCAGCTCTGACCTAAATCACGAAATACAGAGCCGGCGAAAAATAAGTCGTTTAGAGTATTTAAACTTCTCTTGTGCGCGTGCACCTCAGTAATGGACCTTTAGGGGTGTGTTTTACGGAGTACTTCCGTGCCAGCGCTATTCCTGCGTTTGTGCTTTAGCACACAGGCGTCACGGTTCCATGCTGAATCGGCAATATCCGCAACTTCTTTCGGGCCTGCAACACTGTGTAAGTGTCGCTGTTGGTTTCTTCGAGTTTTATAAGGCGCCATAGATATCTATACGTATGCATAAGACGGAATTCACGTGCCACACAGTCCATAGCACATTTACAAGACACTCTTAGAGCCAGCTCTTGAGCTTATTCGCCCATCGGAAAAATATAATTACACTAAATTATATTTTACCCTAATTGAAGTGTCCTAAACCATTTCCGAAAAATTGCGAGCACCAAAAAGAATTCTGGGTTTGTAGTTACAGGGCCTGCATTTGCTGATACCTGTGGCCGGAAAGGACTTCCCGAACAAAAGTTCGCACACACACACGCAAAAAAGGCCCGCCAAAATACCACCGACGTGATGTAATAAATACGGACTTTCGAAATTAGTTTTGATTTTCCATCGTTTGATTTTTCATCCTGTTTTGATCTTCCATCATTTGGTTTTCTTGATGTTTTAATTTTTTGTGTTTTGTTTTTGGCGTTTTCATAATTCGTCTTTTTAAGTTTCCGCATTTTGAATGCCACCCAGATAGATGTCTCAAGTAGCACTCTTGCTCGGCCCAGGCTTGGGCCAGACTGGAGCGAGCTAAAGCGAACTTGCCTCAAGCCTGTCCCAACCTTGCGGCAAACTGGCCCAAGTATGAGCCGGGGAAGTGTGGTAGGGGTATGACTGGCCCAACAAGCACGTAGCTCTCACCGGGTTGTCTGCTCAGCGGTGAACAGCGTCCTTCCTTTAAAAATGATCGTGAGCCCGTCGCGAAATAACCCAAAAAGCGAACAAAAAGAAGAAAAAAAAAATAAGAAAAAGAAAAGTAAGATTGCGGCCTGAGTGCTGTCCGAGTCATACGAACGGCAACAGCAGCTACGGTGCCCATTTCCTGCCCGTACGACTAAATCCTTTCCTTTTAGGTCTGAAGTAGCCTGTTGCTGAACTCGAAAGGGTTATAAGGGACGTAAAATAGAGAGCCGTGTTGATCGAATCTTGAGGTGAATAGTACGTCTCTAGGGTGTAAGCACATATTTTGTTTTTGTAAGGGACGGGACTGAGTGCGCGTGGTGGGGCGTGCTGGAGGCGGAAACAGTGCGTGATTGATGAGCCGAAAAACAGCCTCCCGCGGACGACGCCCCCCAAGTCCAGCAGCGACGACTGCGCCATCGACGGGCGGGGGCCGGCATGTGCTTGCAGCCCTTATCGCAGGAACAGTAATACGTACACTACCATTTGGTTGATCACAGATTTGTCGGAAATAAACAGAGCATGGCTCGATTGGGCGGTGCACTCTTTATAAACATAGCACCGCAGAAAATAAACAGAACAAAGGCCGATTGCTCAGCCCCTTGTTCGGTTCGTCCCCAGGGAGTCTCATAGATCCATTCAGTATTCACTGTGGAACTCATAACCGCTAACAAAGCCCTCCAAGACAAGTACGGCCGCCAACAGGAACGAGGATGAATCTTCCGAGAACGGAGACTAGCAAATGTTGAAGTTATGGGGGCGCGGGAGAGAGCAGAAGTACGCCAACATAGCTGGAAGCTTGGACTTTACCACCCGCTCCGGCTATAGGCGCGGCAGACGTCAGCGAGCTTATGCGCGCAATGACGGTGGTGATGGGGACGTTCTCGCCACAGATCACGACGGCCATAACAGTCACGAATGCCGCGCCTACGTGTCTGCCCCGACCGCGGTTAAACGTATAGATGCCGACCCATTCAGAGAGCTACTATGAAAAATCGGTTCACGAATTACTGCAGGACTAAGACTCATACGGAGCGTTGGGAACATTACACAAAAAAAAAAAAAAAAAACTGGTTCAGATCTTGCGAATTGCCTTAAAATGCGACGCGTCCCGTTTTAGACGGTTAGAGCGGTCGCTCGAATGGATGGGGGATTTCCGTTACGGTTCAGGGAGGAATTTCCGCCTCCGAAATATAGGATACGGATCAAACCGCGGAGTGTTCGGCCCTCTACTTGAGGGCCAAATCCTCCGCGTCCAACGCAGGAAAAATAGGTAGGGCAATCGGGCAGTTTCATCCTAAATTTAGAGCATCCCTTCGTGAAAGTGAGTTACCAGATCTGGGAGCACTTGCCAGAGAGGCGCAGAAGGCTTAAGCGGGCCTGTTCGCTTAGCTGTGGTACCGTTCCCCTTCAAGGGTCGAGGAGTCCTAGAGCCGGAATGTATTTGGAAGGGGTGGGCCGCGGACGCTCACAAGCCCGGGGTGGGAGCGCTACGCCTGAGGCACTGGAGCATCACTAGGGTCAAGGCACTGCTTGTTAGGAGGCGGTGGATGACGGCCTGCCGCTGCCTAGGGAGGCGGTGTTTCGCCGCGTACCTCGCGTCGGGATGCTTGAATTTTTCTGCCCGGGCCACCAGAAGCTTCGAGTCCTCGAAGGGCTCCACGCTGGACAGCCAGAATTCGGCGGCGTCGTGTTCGAGCTTGGCCAGTTATTCTGCCTCCTTGTTCCTAGTGATGCCGCAGTGGCTGGACACCCACTGAAATTCGAGGTCCTGGCCGGTGTCCGCATAAAGTGCGTGAATTCCGTGCCAACTTTAAAGTTGAAGGAGGTTTATACTGTCTTTGTGGGCGCAACATTGAGTGTTCAAGGCAGCTTCACTTGTAATTGCGTTATGTACCAGCGATCTCGGATTACATGTTTGAAGTTTGCTGCTTTCATGGTGAGTTAGATATACCTGCCCGACGACTTTCATCGGACGTTCACCCTGTTGCCAGTTTCTACACTCTAAAAGAGGGTGTATTCTCACACCCTTTGTGCCATATAAGACATCCCAAAACTTCACTTCGACGTACAGCGCACTGACGTTGATCTGACGGTAGTTACTTTCACGAGTGGCTTGATAGCCGTTTGGCACAACTTATTAAAATATGCTAATGTACATACGCCTTACGGACTACAAAAAAAAAAAAAAGGTACTCGTTTTTTTTTTTGGCCCTACTGCAAAACCTCAGTGTTTTCTTTCTGTTGTTTTTGATGCGTTCTTTAGCTATTTAATAAGCTATATCGCACCGTATTTCAAGCCCCTCGTAAGATTTGGGGCCGTCTGTTCGACTATAGTGCGTTGTACGTCAAACTGAAGTTTTGGGGTGCATTATTTAGGACAAAAGGGTTAATGTGACACCCTTTTCTTAAGAGTGTAGTGTGCAAGCGCCGTGCAGAGAGGTGTGCTCGATAAATCCTAGCCCCACCTAAAGTTAAGCGGCATTCATCATAATGCTCGTTTTCTTTTTTGCGTGTTGTTGGCGGGATGAAATTTTCTTCCTTTGTTTGCTCCACTTCAGCCCCAACAACTCAAGAGTGGAGAATGGAGAGCTATGCAAGAAACGTCGGAGAATTTCTTGCCTTAAATTACATCAAGAAAGGAGCGCTAAGGATGAACGTCGCCTAAGCTGTGGTGGCGCCAAGGTTAGGCGGTGACGCCTCTTCTCTGTTTCTCTCAGTTTTTGAGGCCGATTCTTTGAGAAATTTTACAACGTTTAAAAAAATGCTGGGGCAATGGCGCTACCTTGTGTGTTCCAATTTATTTGCAGGCTCAACTCTGAAAAATGGCCATGTAACTGAATATACTGAAGTACAACTAGCGTACTCTCTGGAACCCTGAAAGCTCCTCTCAAAGCTCAAAGCAGCTTCAAGAGGTGTTGTACGTTTTTCGATGTATTTTCCTGTGACACAAATTTAAAACCCTGTATAAAGTTCAAGTCAGACTGGAAGCTGTCATTTTGTACATTTTCTTGTGGATATCTTGGTGTTCTTGAATCAAGTTTTTTCTTTATATTGTCATTCTTCCCTGCATTTTGTAGAACTGTAAGTATAAATCTGCACATACATCTCGTCACTGTTCCCCGGATAGTTTAAATGAGTGCGTGTATGATTGTTAGGGCGGTTGCCTTGACTGCAACTTTATTTATGAAATATTAACTAAAGCTTTCTTGGCTAACCGTATTAGCCCAGAAATTAAAATAGGAAGCCCGTAAGCCAAACTGCCGGCACTAAATAAGTTTCCATGATTTCCGTAAGCGTGAAGTCTTGTATATTTGTTTCACTTTTGGCAGTTTGCATGCGTAAGATTCTATTTTTAATTTTTGCTCAATCTGATTTTTTTTCACATTTAATTTAAATTTGCGCGCATGATAAATTATCCTGTGCTTCAAACGCTCTTTTAATGCATTTGTTTCCTAATGTCTAACTAGCTTTAAGGATACTAAAGCAATAATCGAAGTGTCCCTCTCTTGCGGTTTTGGATCCGTAAGACGTATGACACAAGTCCGCGAAGAACACAGCAAAAGTATATCTGTAGTAAACTCGAAATCGGCCAGTTATATTTAGAAAGAATACGCGTGAAAATATCAATAATGAATTTCTCATAAATATATTCTAAATATGCAGCTTTTGGATAAAGGCCCTTTAAAAAAATTTCCGATGCCTAGATGGAACACATATGTCACAAAAATAAAATATTTAAAAATAGCGCAATAGTTAGGCTTCGATACTTATTTCGAGTTAGACGCAATTGCGAAACCGGCTTCGTTTTCTATAAGTCGACCCCAAAATAATAACTTGTTTCAGAATCACTTGAATGACTTTCGTTACCTACATATAGCGCTAAAACGTTTTCCGGGAAATTTGTTCCTGAAATATATCAAATCTAATCGATTTGACATATTTCTGTTAGCAGTTTATTTCCTCTTTAAGTGAGGAGATGGGTACATGGGCGGATAGCTCAGCTCTCCGCGTAGTTTATTGAAGGTCGCACATATTTTTTTTCCTGCGAAGGGAGAACATAGCTCGGGGTCAGAGAGCTTAAGTGAGGTCATAAAATCAAACATATAAAAGCCAGTAAGCATATAGATGACCACTTAGGATGATCCCTTCAAAATTACGTTAAGGCGAGGGCGCAGGTTAAATGGTTAAGAACTGACGTGATTAACCCTCAAGTGTTGGGAAAAAGGCGAAACGAACAGCACGAGAATTGTCCTGTGCCTCTGTTTCCTCTGTCTCCTGGATTGAAAATGGCACCCTCAGCAATCATGGTATAAACATACTCAGTCAGGTCATCAGTAAAAGAGTAATCCTTTCAGTAGAGCCCTACCCTATTATGGATGTGTGGAATGTTTTCAATGCGTATAACATCCCAGGGTCTGACAGCGATAGATAGCCGAAGGACAGTATTAGATTAAAATGTCTCCCAAATGCGGTTGCGGTGGAAAGGGGAGGTCTCTCTGTTAGGCAACACTTGCACTGGGCTACGCAATTACTCTTTTTTTTTTTAACCTAAATCCGTGGACTAAACATGTCGAAGAGATGTTTAGTCTAAAAGTGTGAATTGTAACGCTTTTTTTAAATTTTAGCTCCTTCATTTTGAGCTTTAATGTAGCCCAGTGCGGTTATCGCGATCAAGTTGTTCCACACCGGGCATTAGTCAGAAAATAGCCTAAAACTCTAAGTGGGTTGCCTTTCCTCAATGCCCTTGTCGGTCACGCACTAAGTTGCGGGGCCTAAGGTAATAGGGCAGATCAAGCTTGAGTTCGTTGGCACAAACGCTCACTGCTGTCGGTTGTAAAATACTATTACAGTTAAATCATTAGCCATGTAGACTTCTACGAAGCACGTTCGCGATATTTTTGAAATAGATAACTAACAGGTATTTTATTAATAATTAAGAAATTATTTTTAAAAAATTTCAAATGAAAATGGGGCCCGTTTTTTGTAAATGCTAGTGTCCTTTAGCTCTTTATTCGAGGGCTCCGTCGGGCACATTTTTCCCATTGAAAATCTCAGAAATCGCTTTCAGCGTTTTAATAACATAATGATTAGTGCTAAAACTGCGCTATCTCACTCGGACAGCTAGCGCGACACTTGAGCGCAAAATGACCATTCGGTATTGCAAAACAAACTTTTTCGGCCAAAAAAAAAACTAATCTCTGTGAACTTTTTTGAAGACATTCTGTAGTGTGAGTTTAATATTATCTGCCATGATGAAGTATGAAGGAACGAGCACCTTCAGTAAGTGGTGGAGATCTTAGAAAAGAAGGAAAATGCTTTTGCTTAAGTGGCGGAACTGGGACTTTCTAGGAAATATGTTCACAATCTTCCAGGACAATTTCTCTATACTCCTCATCAGATTGCCTGACCTCAGCCTCTAAATACCTTACAAATATTAACTTCAACCTTCAGAGCTGTTTGCTTGCAAGCCGGTACAAAATATTCAGCAAACCGAAGCTTTTTAAACAAGACCCTTTGAAAGGGGCATTTTCATCTCTCCAACCCTGTCTTACCCCTACTTGGCTGGTATTAAAGGGATACTGTGACGTGTTCTAACATCGCTATTTATATTAAAATAAATGAATCTACGTATGCCAAGGACTAAAAACATCTCGTTGACGCTGGTGCCACGCGTCAGCGCAAGAAGAAAGTGAACTAAACAATTGCGACTTCTCACAGCCAGGAACGCAGGGTAAGAATAAATCAACGCATTATTAGGTACTCGCAACTGGTTGGCGCGCTTCGAGAGGCCGTTAAACGATTGCAAAAAGCAGATATCCTAAATAAAGGAAACGGGCAAGTAAAAAACTGTCTGACAGCATGATTCTTTAAGTTAAAACTCTTTCTGCGAGTAAAAGGGAAGCAACACGAACAATTAGCGCAGCACTCTAACTAACAAGCGAGTTAATTACGACAGAAAGAAAAGTGCTTCGTAGCAGATATGAGCAAGTCAAAGAGTACTTCAAGTTCGGATACCTTAATTATCAATCTGATATATCGGCGCTGCACTAATCATATTCCTCTGATTTGGTGCTTTACGAACATGTACTTCAGCTCTGTGTTCACTTTATTAGTCCGAGGGAGCCAATTATCATCTGCGTTTCCCTTTCTTTCAAATACAAGGTAGACTTCTAGAATCTCCGTCCCCTTTTAAGGGCGGACAAAAAAGCGGGCGCTGAAGACGCCATAGCATGTTGTCTCGCCTCTCTCTTATTATCGCATTTCTCCAATGCGAAGGCAACATCGTGCTCAAAATCGCAACGCTACTTTGTCCTTAATTCAATATGTCGGTCTGCCGTTAAGAGATGGAGGAACGCGTAACAACATCCACGAGATATTTAGCCAGTGGGAAATGACAATTAACCCGGGGTCTTCAACCTGCATCAAGCAGGATTGATGAAATCACTGCGTCCTGTATGACGCTAATTTATGCAAAAGAGGTCAGATATGATTATTGAAGTCTGGAACGTCCTCTATGTGTCCATTACGGAGATGCAGTTTACAGCTATGTAATATACAAAGAAGACAATTACACAGAGCAGGGCAACCATTGCTCGAGAAGATATAGTTTTATCTATAACATCAAATACTAAGCAGAGTCATTAATATTAACATCAAGCAAGTGATCGCCTAATGAACCATATTTTATATTCTTTTCGCTTTTTTTTTCGTAATTAAAAGATGCGGAGATTGATGCAAGAATGTGTAGTGGGCCCTTATTTAAAGAGCAGCACGGCACGCACACTAAATTTCTTAACACTTTATTTATAGTGAAGCAGCGCACGCCCCATTTTTTTAACACTTTATTATATTTTTTGATAATGTAATATGTGCACATAAAATCCAAAATATGTTCAGTGCATCCATAACACCGAATCTTTACAGTGTGAATGTCAAAGTTCTCTCAGACTAAACACAAGAAGAGCAGACAATCGTGCACGCAGTTTTTAATGGGAATGAGCAATAACGGGAACTCCAAAAAGTCGATTGACAAAAGCAAGGTTCGACACTTTCATAAACAGGTTGACATTACAATATACAACTTCTGTTTTCATGAAAAAGGCGAAATGCAGTTCTGTTTTTGTAGAAGAGTGCTTCATTTCTTCATACCTCAGGTGTTTAGATATGTTTCAAATATTTGCTCATATGGCATACTGTTATAATGTCACCGCACATTAGTTTCTATTAAACATACGCTTTTTATCATTGCTTTGTATGAGCTGATAAGGCTAACAATGTTAGCTCACCTTGGTTAGAAAGTTTACGGACATTTTTATGTAAAACAATCCATTTTTATATTATATTCTAAGCGAAATTAAATGTTCTTAGTTATTACATTTTATTGAGCATTTGGGGAAGTCATATGCTTTCCGTATTTTATTATTTTTACTTATTTGAGTGAAGGATGAGATAGCTTGCAGCTATGTGGGGTGAATTTGTAGGCTAAGATTTCCGTTGTGCAAGACAGGAACTTAATTCTTCTTTGCAACATATTTATTTTAAAGTCAGCAGTGAATTTTAATGTCAGTACAAACCGTAAACTAGGAGTGCTTGCGTACCAACGAAAGGCAGGACATATGGCACACCCATGCGAATGACCAATTCATATTTGCAACAACCTGGGTATTTTCGTCACGTCTAACATGACTCCCTTCTTGATGCGTTCTGCGCATAAACTCTGTCATACAGCACACTTATCTGGCGGGATTGAACACTACCCTCGCTAGGGTTTCATTGTTCAACAATTCGCCTTGTTTTCATCTTGACGTTTTTTTGTTTTTTTTTAGAGCGCAGCTTTTAGGCGCTTGTTTCCGGCTTGAACGGCGTCGCCGTCGCCCTCGGCGTAACTGCGCGGTGCATCATGGGAAACGTCCCATAATGCACCGCGGCGACGTTTCGGCAGGGCGCCGAAACGTCACCGTACCGAAACGTCACCGCGGTGCATATGGCACCATGTCGAAACGTCACCGCGGTCCATTATGGGACGTTTCCCATAATGCACTGCGCGGGCTTTTCGGCACGGTGCCGAAACGTCACCATACCGAAACGTCGCCGCGGCGCATACTGGGGCGTTTCCCATAATGCACCGCGCGGACGTTTCGACACAGTGCCAAAATGTCACCATGCCAAAACGTTACCGCGGCGCATTATAGGACGTTTCCCATATTGCACCATGCGGACGTCTTGGCACGGCGCCGAAACGTCACCATGCCGAAACGTCACCGCGGTGCATTATGGGACGTTTCCCATTATGCACCGCGCGGACGTTTTGTCACGGTGCCGTAACGTCACCATGCCGAAACGCCGCGCGACGACGCGCGTTTCGCGCGCGAAAGAAGGAGGGGAGAAGGAGAGGGTACGGATGAGGAGTAGGGGCATACCCTCTCCTCAGTACCCTCCCCTCCTCTTCCGCGAGAGCTGCGCCCGAAATCGGCGTTACAAGAAGTTGTAAACGTCTTTCATTTTTTTTTTAGTTATTGAGGTTGTCGGGGAGTGTGAAATAGAAAAATAGATAAAAATATGCATACAAAGTGTACCCACTCATTAGAGCTCCTGACACCACATTTAAATGGAAAGAAATATTCATTCCATAAAATAGTTATAACAAGTGCCAATTGTTAACAATGGACAATTTTTTTTTTTATATAATTATGTTTATCGTCTCAGGACACGCAGTAAAATGTGCTTTATTCTGGGATGTTCGGTTTCCTTAGCGCACGAGGGAATTTTTGCTAGTAAGTAAAGGCTGAGTGATCCTATCTGTTTTCCTAACATTAAGTTTTCTAGGTTTACATAAGTTTGAAATAATAATAAAAATAAATCATGAAAGGCGGTCATGAACACCTTCGTCTCGGTTAAAAACATCCTTTGTTTCGGCCGAAGATAAATACTCTTTAGATAACATGGCCGTTGAGCAGATTTTTCTGCCACCTAGAAGCGACCATCACACTGTACATCTTACAATTAGCAACATAAAAGTGACGGCAACAGCGTCACGTAACCGCCCTTTCGTGTGATGTGCTCACGCGTCATGGCACATTGTGTTACATGAAAGAGATAACATGGAGCATGTGACGCTTTTCATAATAAACAGAGATGTCTCTGCATAAACTCGATTGCACCGACACTAATAACAATACAATGTATTGGATGCGTGCAAAGCTTGTCTTGAATGAACCAAAGGAATTTTTTTTTTTTTACATTTAGGTAATTATATTCACAACGCTTTAGCACAAAGTAGTTTCTCGTGTTCTGCTGCAAAAAACAATATATTCAACGCATCTTGTCATTCAATGGATTCTAGAAAAATAGAATTCTTTCAGAGTCTTTCGAGCTCATAGATTCATTTAGAAACATTTCGAGCCGCGTACCTGTGTCACTCTTTAGTGTGGCACATGTACACACTGCTCAATATTCCCATAACTCTGCTGATTATTCGATGACCTTGCTAAAACAAACTCGTCTCGACGAATGGTTGTCCTGCTCTGCGAAATTGTCTTCTTTGCAGAGTACATGATCAACTACCTGTGGCTTATAAATAAATCAAGAAAGTTTAGGAGTTCAATCCTCACATGTGGCGGTTTTGAAGTGAATTAGTATCGTACGGCGCGCAGTTAATTCATCATTGCTGCTTGATGCAGGTTAAAGACCTGAGGTAATTTATCGTTCCGCAATAACCAAATGGCTTGTGGATGATGTTGAACCTGTTTCTCCATTTGTAAACGGCAGACCGACAAATTCGATAACGGCATATCTAGTGTTGCAATCTTGAGCACGATGTAGATTTCGCAATACAGAAAAGCGATCAAACGATAGAGAAGTGAGACAGCTAATTACGGTGTTTTTAGCGAGCGCTCTTTTCCGTCCGATCGTAAAGTAGACGCACAGTCTAGAAAGGTTTCCATTGCACTAAAGAGGAATTCAGACAATAACAGACTCCCAAGCGATCACAGAACCGAAGGTAGCGTTTCTATAAATTCAAACGTAAAAAGAAAGGAAAGAAGTAAGGGCAATTACAAGAAAAATAGTTTGGTCGGAACCGAGATATGAGACAGATAACTATGCTAACCGAACTTCAAGTCTAATTTTTTTTGTCACGTCTGCCTCTACCTAACGTTCTTTCTGTCGTATATTCAGAGCTTGTTGGTAAGTGTGGTACAATAATTGATGGTGATCTTTTGTTTTATTTGTAAATAAACCCTGACTAAAATAATCATCTTGTCAGACGTTCTGTAGATTCTTTGCTTTTATTCGTGACTACATTTTCAATCTCCTGGCATGAGTTGACATAAACTTGCAGTGCTTGCATACTTCTATCTAGTGGGAAAAATATTCAATTAGACATTCATAGTTCCAATCAGATAAGGTTTTGCCGGATCGTGCAGCAGAGCGCAGTTCGCTGTGAACGTTTTTAACGTTAGTTGTGTTTTTTATCATTCTTTTTTAAGCTTATACTAATTACACGCTTTTCGAAAGTTGTAGACGAAATTCGCCTCATGAAACGTTCATGCGAGTGTGTTACGTTTTATGAATTCATAATATAAAAACACAGTAGCCAAACGTATTTTATAACATGGCGCGAAAAATCGTTTTATCAATGCTTCATCTCCTGCAACCGAGAACCAGGTAAATATTATGCACTAAAGGCATGCGAATATGTGTTTGAATCAAATCATTCTACGTCATTGAACGCCATTGCATTGTTAGGAAGACCCAGGATACATCGGCTGCATTTGTGTAGTTGAAGCTAGTTATGACGTACGCTACGGGTTTTGAAACAGTATTCACCCAACACTGGTATGCAGAAATTGTTTCATGAGTGCGCCTTTCAAATAGAGAGCACGTCCATGGTTATAACATGACGTGCCTCGCCAAGCGTGCTGTTACGAACACTTTAGACATAGGTCGCGGCCAGAAGTGTTCTCTGCGCGTGAACGCGTCTCGGTAGGCTACTCGGCCAGCGAGAGCGTCGCGATACTTGAATTCTGAACGCGTGTGTCCAAATTGCGTCCAATACGTGCTATTAAAAAAATCTCTCTCCGTTTTAGTAAGTGATTGGGTGAAATTTTTTCAACATTCAAAAAAATGAAAGCCGTTTACAACTCCCTGTAACGCCGAATTAGAGCGCAGCTCTTGAGGAGGAGGAGGGAAGGGTACTGGGGGGTGGGTCAAGTGACCTCGGGGGGCGGGGGGTCACATGACCTTGGGGGTCACGTGACCTTGTGGGTCACGTGACCTTGTGGGAGTCACGTGACCTTGGGGCGTCACGTGACGTCGGGGGGTCACGTGACCTGGGGCCACGTGACGATACCGATGACGTCATCAGTAGCGTCACTGATGACGCCATCAGTGATGATGATGACGATGCGGATGCCGGTGACGTCATCAGTGACGTCACTAATGACGTCATAAGTGATGATGACGATGACGATGCGGATGCCGGTGACGTCATCAGTGACGTCACTGACGACGTCATCAGTGCCTATGACGTCAACGGGGGGTCACGTGACCTCGGGGGGTATCCCCAGGTCACGTGACCCCAGGGGGGTCACGACCTGGGTAACCATCGTGACCCTCGTGAGGGTAACCCTAGTAACCCTTGTGAGGGCAACTCTCGTGACCCTCGTGAGGGTAACTCTCGTGACCCTCGTAAGGGTAACTCTCATAACCCTCGTGACCCTCGTGAGGGTAACTAACCCTCGTAACCCTCGTGAGGGTTACGAGGGTGAGTAACCCTCGTGAGGGTAACTCTCATAACCCTCGTGACCCTCGTGAGGGTAACCCTCGTGAAGGTTACCCTCACGAGGGTTACTAACCCTCGTAACCCTCAAAAGGGTTACCTTCACGAGGGTTACCCTCACGAGGGTTACTAACCCTCGTAACCCTCGTGAGGGTTACAAGGGTAAGTAACCCTCGTGAGGGTAACCCTCGTGAAGGTAACCCTTTTGAGGGTAACTAACCCTCGTAACCCTCGTGAGGGTTACGAGGGTAAGTAACCCTCGTGGCCCTCGTGATCCTCGTGAGGGTAACCCTCATAAGATTAACCCTCGTAACCCTCGTAACCCTCACGAGGGTTACGAGGGTTGCGGTTACGCCGACGCCGACGCCGACGCCGACGCCGCTCAAGCCGAGAACGGGCCCCTAAGAGCTGCGCTCTAAAATCGAAGTTCGAGCCTTCACTTAATTAAAACCGCTTTCTGTCAGTGGTTCATCGGGGATGAGCACTGAGGTGACATATCTCTTCTCTGACTTAGGTCATTTCTGCGAAAACATAAACTGGTGTTACTTTTTGATTCTCTCTAGAATGGTGAGTTAAGCAGATTATAAGGCAGAGAAACACCCACGATAGCAAAAGTTTGGACATTCTAGGGATCTAGGTTGGGCCCTAATACGATTTTGCCCAAAAGCGCTAGTTACTGGTAAGAAACCTTTTTTTCGCGTGCATCTCCTAGAGAGCTTTCAAAGCCTGCGCGTCACGTAACATGACGTCACGTCCCGGAGGCCTGCACGGGCGCTGACTGGATGCGAATGCCGCGTCAGCGTTCGCGTGGGACTCGTTTCCTATCATAGTCTCACGCGAAGGCTGACGCGGCACTCGAATCCAGTCAGCGCCCGTGGAGGCCTCAGGGACGTGATGTCATGTCATGTGACTCGCAGGCTTGAAAGCTGTCTAGGAGGTGTTGGCTCGCCACATACCTGTTGTAACGAATAACGATGCTGTCGATGCAACGCACCCGTTGCGTCGTCATGGCTGCCACCGTGACGATGCACGTTTGGCAACACCTGATGGGATCTATTGAGTCGTAGGGTTCGCTGCGGTCGGACTCGGTGCGAGTTGCAGTTAGGATAAATCCAAGTCTCTCGGCAGCCTTCTCTATGCCCGTGGCACGTCACTGCTCTCGGATGGCACCAGCTTGGCAATTCGCTCCGAGCCTGACACCGAACGTCCTTTGACGTATTTAGCTAGGCCTAGCGTACAGCTAGGTCTAGCTGTACGCTTACGAAGTAGTCGTGTCCAATCTGTGTCTACGCTCGATCTCTCTGTAATGACCTCGAATTGCTCGGGAGCAAGCCTCTAATATATTAGGCGGTGCCGGTTAAGGACCCTGCGGCCGGTGTGCCAACAATAAATAATATGACTGCCTACGCGAATGGCAAAGCGAATATGCTAACACCACTCTTATTGGCAGTAAGTCAGTTATGTCATTCACTTTGAATTTAGCGTCCACTATATTACCGATGGGAGTGGACCGGGCAGGCACTAGCAACGTGAGGTTCTCAAACACGTTGACTACGAGGTTCTTGAATGGGCACCTCCGTTTCATTCCAACTCCATTCCGGGGAATTAGAGTGTCTGGCAATTCGTTCGTTTCTGAGTTCCTAGGAATTGAAACATTGGGCCCATTCCCACTCATAGGATGGTTGAATTCTGCCATTTCATTCGTCTAATTCCTAAACGTGAAAAGACAAAAAAAATGGCTCGAAAAAGCTACGATGCGTTATTAGAAAAAGCTGCATAAAGCTGACGCTATCAAACGCACGAGATCACTGCTAAAGCTTAAAAAACAATTCCCCAAAGAACTATAATGGCATCAAATACGGCAAGACATCGTCATAAATATACAGCAAATGTCAAGTTGTTATATCTTCAGGCAAGTTCCAGTCCTACAGCCCCTCGTGTTGCCACCGTAGTGACAACAATTTGTCGGCAGTTTTGTGTGCCTTCCGGGAGTGCACGGAGATTTCAGGCAGCGATAGGCGGCGTCGATTCTAGTAGCTCGCTAGCACCAGCGGCGCTGTAGCGCAGGTATTGGAAGGAAAGAGCAAGCTGGCTTCTAGCGCCACACAAGAACTAGGCGCTATGAACGCCTTGTCCAACAAAAACACGCTGACCCTGTATCCCTGGAGGGTATATGGTTTGTTAAAAAAGTAAACGAGTGGCGCCGCAATTCGTCGCGTCTGTCGCCAGCTTTTCAAACCACAGTCACCCTGCAGTGTGACTTTGGCTTCCATGATATATGAGCACTCATACATCATGCAAAGGACATAGTGATCGCTGCTAACATGATGACAACATGATCTCGGGACACGTTTCGAGCATGTTCCATGCACGTCTGCGTTGTACATAGATGCACTTCGAACAGGTCGGTAAACAGTGTTTGTATTACCAGGGTAACAGGGCCGTCATGCAAGGAACAATGACGCCTCAGAGAGTAGAGACGTTTAGGGAATCGATTTTGCGCATTGATAGGGTACGATGGGCCCTCCGGTACGAACTGCGCATGTGCTAACACAGAAGTCTACCATATGCGCAGTTCGTACTGGGGGGCCCATCCTAACAGTATCGGATGTGCAAAAATGGTTCCCAAAAACTCTCTACTGTCTGTAGAGCGTATTTTCTAAGACGTGCTAGTGGTGTGTTACCGCGGGTATACCTCGAGCTCTCAATTAATGTCTGCAGTGACGTCAAGAGCCGCGAAGCACTTTGCGCGACCCCCGCTCGGCATAGTATATATACAGGGTGATTCAAGGAGACGCCAGGCTCTTTAAATCGACCGCAAAATTCGGTTTCTTAACCTATCGCGCTACGACTTTGTGCAGCGTTGCCCACAGATGGTGCATTTTTTTTTTGTAAAATTTGCAAGGGCGAACTTACCCGGGGAAAAAGTAAAGAAAAAAAAAGGCTTAGCTCCTATGGAAACGCAGCGACGCCACCGGTCTTCAAACAACACTGCGCCGTTTCGCACGGGAGACAAGAGATGGCGCAACGAACGCCGCCAACGAACGAGCATACGGCGCCGAGAGCCGGCGTCTTTAGCAGACAATCTTTTCGACTCAAAAGCGGCGCGCGTTCAGCAGGCGGCGACAGTCGAAGAAACAAAAACAGGCGCGGTAACAACAAGGAACTGCAGTTGCTTGTCTTCTAAAGACGCCGGCTCTCGGCGTCGTCTGCTCGTTCGTTGGCGGAAGTGGCGTCGCGACCGCTTGCGCCGTCTCTTGTCTCCCGTGCGAAACTGCGCCGTGTTGTTTGAAGCCCGGTGGCGTCGCTGCGTTTCCGTAGGAGCTAAGCCTTTTTCTTTCTTTACTTTTTCCTCGGGTAAGTTCCCTCTTTGCGAATTTCAGAGAAAAAAATGCACCATCTGTGGGCGACGCTGCACAAAGTCGCATCGCGATAGGTTAAGAAACCGAATTTTGCGATTAATTTAAAGAGCCTGGCGTCTCCTTGAATCACCCTGTAGTTCTCCACGGGGCTGACGGCGAGTGTAGAAGGGGAGGGGAACGGGCTTTGTTGATTTTCATGAGTTTCACTCTGACGCGACACCGTAGTTGCCATAACCGCCACACGCGGCTGCAGATCGCGAAGTATTTGTTTTTTTTATCCTACGCAATTACGCAGAGGAATAGGAGTTTTTCGGAGGAAGGTGGTGCCTTTTTTTACTGTGGCTAGATAAACTATACGAAAAATACAACCTGCGAATTCCTTCAAGGTAAAGATCGTTGCACTGTCCCTTTAAAGGAACCTCTTGATTGTATTATTCACCACACAAGAAATTCTTACTGCATCCAATTATCTCCGATGTGCTAGTCATCATGATTAAACGACCGGAACTAAACAACTAACTGAAGGTTTTATTTGAACAAACAAGAAAACATAAACAATAAATTCTTTATATAGCCTTACTACTATTTTGTAGCGTATGTTGGAATACTTCATGTTAATGTTAATAATAAATAAGCCACACCTTCTAACGACAATTGAAGACTACTTTTCTACATACCACAATCTCACAGATTGCGACCACCTTACCATTAGATATTGTTACCTTCTAATGAGTGATATATTTCGTTTCTGGTACGAGTAATGATTGACTCCTGATTTGATATTGGATTGTAATAGTCCAGAGGAACATTATCTGATTTTGATCACAAAGTTTTTTGGGGTTCGAGGCCTGTAAATGGTGACTGCTGCAACTCATCTAATACACTATCATTCGACATCGTACTACCGCAGTTTAATTTATTATGACTAATAAGTGCCTTTCCAAGACGTTTGGACGTTCCAAATTATTGCTACGTAGCAAGAAGTTTTCTTGAGCTTGTGTTATGTAGGATTAACTAATTAAAGTAGTTTCTCACTGAGCTGATCAGAAGTTTATTCATTTGTCGTCTCCTGTCTTGTCCGCAATTTAAAAAAAAAGTGATATGAACGTGTGCAACAATACCTAAGTTAAACTAAATCTATGGTTAATTACCACACTATTTAGCACACTTTCCCAGTCTCCAGAGGACAAATATAGGCGTAGCAGTAGTTATCATTTAGAGCGTTTCCGCGATATTCCGTCCTAGCGTGCGACGTGGCAGCTTAATGCCCGCGTGAGATTTCACAATCCATCGACTTGCGCGAAATTTGGAAGCACGCCGCTATGCCTCATTTGAACTTACGCACAAATCAGTCTGAGAAATAATTACTTCGTATTATTTGCGAAATGTCATACGTGGCGCTCTAGATTGCGTTTTTATTGGAAACGATATAAACTAACAATTCAATATTGTTTGGCGCTCGCGTTTGAATATAGGGCTCTAACATATCCGAACCATGAGTTTTAAAATTTCAATTACCGAAATATTGATACTAACTTAGTAAGGTACGTTGTTGGGCTAGTTGGTTCATCTTAGTAAAACCTATCAAATAGCGCAACAGAAACAAGGACAAGTCCTGTTTACTTCTTGTCCTTGTTTCTGTTGCGCTATTTTATATGTTTGACTGATACTAGCTTGATTACTTTATGAAGATGTTGGAGAAGATTATCTTTATATTGATTGGTCAGACATGTGTTCAATAGGTGGAAAGAAATGGGTATAACTCGATAGGGAAACAACCCGGCATATGTGGCTGCGTTGTTCTTATTCATAAGTCAGAATCGGACAGATCTGCTCGAACTTCCGCCCCATTTCATTGTTAAGCTCCTGCTCCAACATCTTGGAGCACATTATCTTTAAACACTATTCGGAGTTCCTTGTGACTAGATCCCTTTTAACCCGAATCAGCAGGGTTTCTGACGGGGATTATCAATAAAAATGCTAGTTGTTGAGACCATTCATATCTTTTCACGATCACTTAATAATATACATCCGGTGGACGTTATATTTTTAGATTCTGCAAAAACGCTCAATAAAGTTCCTCACCGTAAGCTTGTAGCCAAACTATCTTCGGTTTTACTAAATGAAAAGTTAATGTTATGGCTTCGAGAATACCTCAGCAACGGACGTCAATAGGTTGAAGTAAAGTGCTGCAAGTCATCCCAGTCCCATGTTTATTCGGGAGTTTCCCAAGAATCGGTGCTCGGTTCTCTACTTATTTCCATTTTTATTAACGACATTGCTCGTAATATATCTGTGACAATACGTCCTTTTGCTGACGATATAATCATGTACACCGAAGTAAGATCGATCGCGGGTCAAGTACTCAGTGCTGATTTAAATAAAGTCAATAAGTGGTACGAAAAGTGGCAAATGTCCTTAAACTTCAATAAATGTGTATATATTCATATAACGTGGAAACAAACCGACTTCCATTTTTAACTACAATGTGCGCGATCACCCATGCATTAGTTACGTCATATAAATACCTTGCAGTCATTATCACAAATGATCTACGATGGAACACCCACATCACGTATCTCACACGCCTTGCATTAAAGGGGTACTCCACCGATTTTTTGAGCTACCTCAAATAACTATATTTTCTGACTCCCCGGCCTTTACTCTCTCCGGTATGCTATTTAGAATCGCGAAATTCATAATAGGTATTGTGAAATCGGCAAATGAAAATGATGCAAAAACCAACATTCAAATATACGCGCACTTTTCAGTGCCGTGACGTCAGTGGCAGGCAGGCTTGCCAGTTGAGCAAGCAGCCAAAAAATACAATATGCCAATCATTTGTTCCGTGCTGGAGCGCGGGTACTGCAGCGAGCTTCCCAAGCATTCATTTGACACCATGAAACTGCTTCGAATCAGTTTAAAACAAAATCTACAGCCCAAAGAGTGAACCCCTGCCTTCGACTGACGTCACTTTTTCATTGTTGCCAGTAGAGATTTCGAGCTTGAAAAACACGGTGAGGACCAAAACTGTAAATTCAATAACTTTGCAAAAAAACAAGATTTTGACCTAATATTCGGGATAATATTTTCACGATGTTTGTTGGTTAGTTTAGCAAAATTTCAAGCAAATCGGAGACAATGAAAAAAACAGTGGAGTACCCCTTTAAATAAACTTTGGTATTTAAGAAGGAACCTGAAATATGCATCATCCACCGTTAAATTGGCAGCGTATAAAACATTTCTTAGATCAGTTAAGAAAAAGTTTACGCTTTAGTTACAATAAGTACCCTCGTAGTGACTGTGTAACAGAACTCTATGCGATCGCCAGCCTTCAACCCTTGGAACTTCGTCGCAAAATTAACAGGCTAAAATTTTTGTTTGATTTATCCTATGACTGTCTTAATCTAGACAAGAATAGCTACATTTGCCGCCACCCCCTTCCACGCTACCTATTAGGACGCAGAACGTTAGGGTCCTTGTTGAACATACTTGTAGAGTAGACACGTTTAAATTTTCTTTTTTCCCAAAGACAATTCATGACTGGAATTCTCTGCCTAATGATGTTGCTATACAAGCCAAATATGCCTTATTTGTACGCGAGCATTATCGTCATTTTTATTAAATTGTTTGCTTTGTACTCGGTCAACTCTGCTGTGCAAACCTGATATCTACTTTGGCGTTAAATTTCCTTTTCTATGTATACCTGAACGTGTTGACACTTCGAATGTTGTAATATGCATAGTGCTGACCCTGTTAAATTTTCTGTTAATTTTGCTCTCAGTCTATTGTCAGTGTTGATTGTTTGGTGCCCACACCTACAAAATCTATAATCGGTGATGTAGTATCAATAAATAAATAAATAGATACATAAAAAAATGAAACAATTATATTAAAAAAAAAGAAAGTTAAACCGCAGAGCCCTATCTCTAAGAAACAATATCTCTCTGAAACGAAGCCTTACCAGGACTTAGTCTGAAAGTACTAGTAACCCTGCATGACCATAAAAACACGGATTAACTTAACCAGAAAACATTTGGCTATGCAGAATTGTCAATAAATATAAATTCTGAAATCCGAGGGTATCAATCCGCTTCAATTTTCTTTAAAAAAAAAACAAATAAAAAAACGATGTTTTTAGTGATAATTATTCAGCTTGACGCAAAAATGTCTATACATAGGGTGGCGCCAAGAGCTAACATTAAAAACATGAAAGGTTCGATATGCCAACTATTGCCCGCAATGAAGTTGGCCCGACCCTCTCGCTGGTAACGATGTAGTACGTTTATTAAAATGGCAGATATTGTTCACTCCAAGGTGCTAGTCAAGTGTAGGGTTGGGTGACGCCGCGGAGTGTTTCGTTTTAATAGGGAGTTTTCGTAGATCGTTTTCGCCGTCCCGCAAGGCCCTCCGCAACCCGCTACGATAGCGGGAACTTCACAGTCAAGGCTATGGGCGCGCAGGCGCAGTAGCAACTTCTTCGTTGCGGAAGGCTTAGCGGAGGGGGCAACGCGGTCTACGAAAACTTCCTGTTTACTTTGTTAGCGGCCGCCCGTCCGCCGCTGGAGCGCCTCGGGGCAAGGCAAGTTGGTCGCCTCCTCCCTCCCCCCCCCCCCTCCCCGGGGTGGTCACTGGGCGCGGGGAGTGTTTTCTTTTTGTTTGCATTTGCGGAGGCGTCTGCCACTCGGCGAATCCTCCGCGGCCGGTCGGGTTTCGACCGAGGGGTCCGCTGTGATTCCGCGAAGACGGCAACCACCATCGATGTTATGGGGCTCTCCTATCGGGTTCGTTAGGGGCTTGCGCGCCTCGGTGCAAGGCAGGTTGGGCAGCCCCCGGGTGGTCGCTGTGCGCGAGAAGTGTTATCTTTTTGTCTGTTTACGAAGGCGGCTGCTGCTCGGCGCGCCCCCCGTGTCCGATCGGGTTTCGACTAAGGGGCTCTCTGTGGCGCCACAAGAACGGCGACGACGACCACTATCGGAGTTACGGGGCTGTCACATCGGGTCCGTTGGGAACTTGACGAATGTGCCTGTTTCCGCCCCGTTGGTCATTGCACGGGTGGCAGCACGTGACTCCGTGGGGTTTCAGACCTATTGGCCGATCCCTTCCCGAGGGCGAGAAGGACCGATGTTTTAAAAGCTCGTGACGGGGCGGGAAGGGGCGATTTTTTCTTGCTTTAGAATGACTGTAAAGAAGTTCGACGGAGATGTCAACTTCCCCTACTTGTACATAAAACTGTACAAAGTTTGTAATGTAAATAAATGCCTTGAACCCGGAACGCTCAAAAGCCTCCATCGTCCACCAAACTACCAAGCCGTCAGCCAAGAAAAACAACGACGAAACTTTACTTCAAGATAGCCTGCAACTTAAAAAACCAAATTATGTTCGCCCTTATGTAAGAACGCGTTTACGGCATTCTTTAAAAAAGAGCGTCCCGAAATTCTCAAAAAGCACTATAAAAACATTTACGCTATGTTAAAAGCTAAATGTTAAACATAATGGGAACAAAAAAATATTATAAAATATTATGTTGTACTCAGTTTTACATAATTTCAAAACAATCGAACTTGTTCGCACTTAGAATTGATCGAGAAAAACTATTAAACGATCTATAAAATACACAAAAAAAAACATTTCAAGCTCCATGAAAAAATTATTGCCAGCAGTACTTTATTAACGAGACGGATATATAGCCATGTTAAAAGCTCGTTTTATTGAGCTGGCGATGATGACACCACTCATATACTAGCTAATCGCTTGAAGAATATTGAGCGTCATTTAAAAAAAAACACCGAGCGCGTCGGTAGTTACGATTACATATTAAAAGCTTCAGGTTGCTTAGGTTATTAAATACTTGTTTGTTATAACTGCAACTTTTTCAGAAAAAAAACATCTTATTTATTATAATACTATTCTCTATCGACATATCTGCAGTTTTAGGTGGTTTAAATATTTTATCACGCGCACCCCCCCCCCCCCCCTCCAAAAAAAAAAAACACATAAAATTTCGAGTTGCTTGTATACTCTGTTGCACCTTGAGTGGCAGCGTAGCAGAAGCTATACGCCGTGGACTTTCAGCGTACCTGGCAAGCACGCAGGCTCGTTCTGTGCATGCATTGTTCAGGGTCACATTATCATGTTTGCAGCATCGGCTGCGTCTGGACTTCAGCAGAATCAAAGTATAGGCAGACTGAATTCCCAAACAGTATTCTCAATGCCTCAATTACATAAATATGCAAAAACAAATTTGCGAAAATTTTAAAGCTATTTATATACCTTGTAAGATTCATCTTGAGTGACGTAGGGCTCCAAAAAACGCTTCCGTGTGTGCATCTCGTGAGGAGAAAGACACAAAAAAAGCACGTCTTGAATCATGCATTCAAGTTTTGAGCAATTCTTTCGTTTGAAGTGGTTGTTACGCTATACCTGTTTTATCCCAGAAAAAAAAAATGAGAAACATAAAGTTATGACACAATCTTGCTGGTTATGATTCAACATGATTTTAAAAAAAAGCCCGATACTGGATGGCGGAGGCCCCCCCTCCACCGCACAAAGTTAAAAACCTCGAGATTTTGTGTGTCGAGTCTGTCTGATTTTTTCTGTCTGGGTTCGTGACAGAATGTTGAAACTTTTTTCACTTCACCGTTTTTTGTTTTTTTTTTGACAAGGGTTTCAAAAGTGTTTTGGCTGTCCCAGAGAAAAGAGAACATCGATTTTGCACTCGGGAGAAAGAGGCTAATGATCGCCGAACGCTCACAACCCGCCCAAATACAACGCCCCCGATTGGGACGAGGTGGCAAAGTTTCAGGGACCGCCGTTGTTCGATTCCGAAGTTATAAGCAACTTTAAAAACATTCCATGTATAAAACCGTTCAGGACTAAACCAAATATTACATAATGATAAATGGCGCTTGCTATCAAGATATCAAACCCCTTTTCCAACACGAATTTGTTTGATAATACCCTTTAAATTAGATAACTGTGAGTTCGGAAACCCTGACACCTGGTCCCAGCCCACATAGAGATATATACCGGCTGTTTCTTCTAGAACATTAAAAACTTCCTACCAACAGAGTGGTTGAAAAAAAAACTCTATGGAGGAATAAACTGCCAGGCTCTACTGACGTTACAGATTGCAAATTAAAAATGCTATAATTAGCTAAATATTTAACTGAATCTTAGTAAGAAGTTTATTAATTCGTGAAAACAAACTCATGGTTCCAGTTACAAACTTTCTTATCGGATTTAAAACCCCCAAAATTAGTATATTTAAGAGAACGTAAAGAACGAGTAAAGTATAGTGGTCCACTGAAGTATTCACTTGTGCAGCTGGTACAAGACTGGCGGTGCGAAATAATGGGTGATAAAAATATTGTCAGCGTTTTTGCGTTGTCGGCCTTGACCCTGCTGCACGAGTTGTAATATCAGCACACTCCTGGACTTCACACGTTTCTTCTTTTTTTTTTCATGCCTATAGCATAAACTTTTAATCACTTGATAATTCGAAATTCCTAAAATTTAAACTTCAGATCGATTTTTGGGTTTTCTATGACGTTCTGTAAGTTTTTAAATTGAATTATGTTAATTTTTATTACTCGGAAAGTTATATAGGATAAATCAGTTCACTAAAATAAGTTTTGAGATATATTTTAGTAACTCAACCATTAAAAAAACGTACCAAAAGGGCAAGCGTAGTACTCTGGCAGAGTTCCACCAACGATGATAAGAAGCAATTCAAGTGTTGAAGGCAGGAATCAAAACAAGTTTAAGAAACAGATGGGAACAGAAAAATTTAAAACAGACAACAGAGATTCGGTAGAGTAGACATGCTAACAGTTTTGGATTAGTTTCTCCTTTTTTTTAACGCAAACCGCTTATTTTTTGTTTTACCTTACGAGGATACGAGGAATTGTCAAGACCCCAGAGGACGCTGGAGTTCAGAAGGGCAATTCGATGCCATGTAAGCGTTACATGTTCTTATACTCCAACGCACCGAACGCCCGTATTCGGCTCTACGCATATCTTCAATACGCCTCCAGGGCAGCATCAGCAGTCTGCCAAACATAGAAAAATATGTAGCAGCTCCTGTGATGCGAACCATAAAGATGAAATCTGCAACTTCCAGCCTCCACGAATTAAGAAACAATCGCAAGAATACGGCAAGAGATTCAACTTCAATGGCATGGGTGGGAAGGTTTGATAATATAGGTGGCAAAATATAACGACACCGAAAACCAGCAGGCACTCACGTACGTGCTGCTTTGACGCTGTGCTATTTTGACACGCGCTCTTAAATCGCTGTGCTGTTTTGACGCACTGCAGGTTTGACGCCTGCTGTTTTGACGCGTGTTTTTCTGTCGATGTGCTGTTTTGATGCCCTGCTTTTTTGACGCGTGTTGTTTGGAACGTGCTGTTTTGTCGCAAACGTTTTGCCATGTGCTGTTGTGTCGCGTTCCCAATATTACTGCCTAAATGCTGCTAACACACAGGCTAGCTGTGCTTGAACCTCTCGACTTGCAACATATTTTTGCTCTGTGTCTTAGCTTGAAATATTTTTATGCCAGGCACATATGCAGACGAGGTTGGAGAGAGCAAGATAAGAAAGGGGAGGAGGATGGCAGAGAGTATACTTCTTGGCTGGCCTCCCTATTTTCTTGCTTCCACACCTGGGTATTTGTCTCCCCACAGCTCATCCCCAAGTTGGAATTTTAGACTACAAATCATACCTCAACAATTCAATCGGAAGTTTTTCAAGTTGCTTTTTTCTATTCTCCGCTTAGGTCTTGTTTAACCGTGGCCATAAAACAAAACCATGCTTTGCAATGCGCCATAACTGAAACTTAATGTCAAGAATGTGGGCACTATCTTCTCGAAGCCGAAATTGCCAATGTTCCAAACTGTTTCATAATACTCCTGTAGGGGTTAATAAGCAGTTGTATATTACTAAGGTAGTCAAAGCTGGGACCTAATGGCCTTTTAATCTTGAAGGTGTTTTTTTTTTTACAGTATATTATAACTTTATTACAGGTCACTCTTAGTGAAATAACAATGCATTTTTAAGATAATCAAACCAGAAAAAAATTACCTTCCAGGTGCAGCAAAAGCTCAATCTCATAAAAGGGACCACTTGCATTTCTAACGGCAAAACAAGGAAAACGGGTGACCTTCTGGAACCGACAGTAAAGTATCAGAAGAGACTTCGACGGGACCGACAGCGGCGACAGCTTTGTTCGTTGCCAAAAGAAGGGTAGGAGGAAACACTTACATTTTGTCTCTAGCACAGCCTTCCTCAGCGAGCTCACAAACACCAGCTCGTCTAGAAAAGGGAACTTTATGGCATCCCTGATTCCCTGTTGAAAATAAAAAAAAAAAATTGAAAAGGGCGGGGGGTGGTAGTGAACTACACCAGAAAGCCAGAGCCCAGAGGCTCCTCTGAGTTTTGTTCCTAATTAGGTCTGAGCTGTTTTGAAGTGAAACTGACTCGCACTTTTGTTCTTTAAATTTTTTTTTGGTGCCAGCACGGGGCCTCCTGAAAGCCTGAACCCCTGGGCTGCAGCCCGCTTCCACCCGCACCTTAATCCGGCCCTCCCCCCCCCCCCCCCCAAAAAAAAAAAAGATTATTTTTCTTAGCCAATTTATTATGGGGTGTTTGAAGACAACATAATCAATATTTTGCTAAAGAGTCAATTATATTTTTAATAAAGTAAGAAAAAAAAACGCAACTGCTTAGAAACCAAAACCGAAACTGAACTGGGAAGGCGAAATATAGGGAAAGATACCAAGAGCCACGTGGCTGCGCAATTTTATTTTTTTTATTTTTTAATAAGCGTATTTCAGTTTCTTAGAAGCCGCAAAAAATGGTTATCATAATTTTTGTTCATTTCTGGTATTGAGTGTGTGCCTTCGACCACCCAGGACTTTGATTATCTTTGGTGGTCGTGTCTCAACAATAAAGACACGTGACCACGGAGAAGAGAGTGAGCGCGACTCAAACCGGCCAGTTCGTGATTGGCGGTTTTCGGGTGGGAAGAAACCGAATTTCGAGTCGCGAATTCCGTTCTGGATAGTTGGGCTCTCATATGTTATGTACAAATAAAAACACTGGCGAGCGTAAATACCCTGTCGTGCCCTTATAAGTGTTCTCCCAGATACAAAACGATCTCGTTCGGAATAGTTATCAAAAAAATTTCTTGATATTGTGATTTTTTTCCTTCTCGTAGAGGTAGAGTAGATCCGTTACAAATATAAGTACAAAAGTAGCTCGATAATTGCTTCCCAAAGTTTGTATATATTTCCTTGTAAAAAACTTAAAAAAAATAACACGTACGGGAATATGCTACCCCATTGCGCGCGTTGGAAAAGTTTTCTTCATTTTATCAATTTGTATTTCTTTCTTTGGAGAGAGAGGGGAAGGGGCCACTTTTCTTCCCTTACGCATTTTCGACTGCCTAACCTGGCAGTCAGGCTACGCGCTCGCCAGACCAAACATCCCTCCCCTTTCATTACCTGATTTCATTCTCTAGAAGTGGGAATGGGCGGGAGATTATCACTTCACTGGGCAAACGAGCACGTTGCCAGCAACGCCCACCAATCTGTCAGCTTAGGAGTACACGCGCACAAATCACTCCTCCCAATGAATGTGTTATGTCTGTGTGCGTACCGTTTTTCTTGTTTTTTTTTTAGTTCTTTTTGTTTTTTGTGATTATGGAGTAGCGCTGTGAACTGAAAGCCCAGACAGCAAAAAGAAGAAAAAAAAAGCGTGGTTCGAAGAAGAACAGCCTTGTTCGAAAGTTTCCGCTAGCTTTGAGCCTAGAAAGATTCGGAGGAGTAATAGAAGAATATGCTGATGATGGAGCACTTGTGCTGTATTTGCGATAGGAATCACGAGTCCTTTCATTGCCCGAAAAACCTTACCGCTGTTCTCCAGCCGTGATCTGTCAATCGGCTTTACGTCGCAAGCCTCGATTTGGGCGGTCACCGAGTTATTTTGAAAAAAAGTCGACTGTGTTTACAATGTCCAGATAGACCAACCTGATCCTCGTAGGATTAATCATTGAAAACATCTACGTTTTTTCTCTAATAATCGCCACAAATTGGAAGCTTCCCCTCTTTTGCGGCAGCATCGTTTCGTCTTAGATAATATCAGAAGATTCAATTAATCTATAAGACTTGTTTACAGGTGATATGAGTTTAAACCTTATATAAAGAGGTTACCAAGGTTCAGGTGGGAAAACGTCCGACGACTAAAATGTCCTATCACGTCCTTTGTACATTATATCTTTCATGACATGTGACGCCATGTAGTTTATTCTTGCCCCATTCATATGTTTTTTTAACATTACGGTTGGCATGGCGCCATGTACGACTCCACTCTCGATTTGAAATATAAGCTCAGAGCAGGTACGACGAACTTGAAATAATGCAAATATCACTAAGATCCTGTTTTTCAACCCTGCGCTCACTTACTCTCACGATGCACATGTGTTAGCCTTTGCTGCAACTGTGTGGGAGTTATATTGATTTGATGAACACCATAACAGAATGTTTCTGAGGGAATATTGAAAGGGAAGACTTGGACGCGGAAGCATCGCAGACTTCCGCGCAATGAAATAGCATCTGTAACTTTCTTCCCGTCTCAAATTGGTACCAATGATGAGAAGTTATTGTAGAACGCAGCATTTAGGGGCGCCCAAAAATACGAAAGAGTTAGACAAAGAGGGCGGACAGGACAAACATCTATCGTGCCCGCATGCGTGTTTCGCGGCGTCGGCGTAACCGTGCTAAATTTCGCCGGGAAATTGACATCACGTGACCTCAACACCAATTCAGTTTCCACGCTAAATTTAGCGGGGAAAACGACGTCACATGATTTGGTGCGCGTCACCTATGAACGAATTCAGTTCCTCCGCTAGATGTAGCGGGGACATTGATGCCACGTCATCACAACAGCAATTCAGGTCCTCGCTAAATTTAGCAGGAAATGTCACATGACCTGAACACCGATTCAGTTCACCCCCCCCCCCCCCCCCCCAATTTAGCAGCGAAAATGACGTCACATGTTTTGGTGTCTCGTAACCAATGAACAAATTCTGTTTCTCAGCTAGATTTAGCGGGAAAGTTATGCCACGTGACCTCCACAGCAATTCAGTTTCCCGCTAAATTTGGTAGGAAAATTGACGTCACGTTACCTCAACACCAATTCAGTTCACCCGCTAAATTTAGCGGGAAAAGTGACGTCACGTGACGCAACACCAATTTAGTTTTCTCGCTAAATTTAGCGGAAAAAATGACGTCGCGTGACCTCAACAGCAACTCAATTCCCCCCTAAATTAAGCTGTCAATTGAATTGCTGTTGAGGTCACTTGGCGTTAATTTTTCAGAAAAGTGAGGGTACGCAAGAGGAGGAGCATAGGGTAGGGAGGAGGACGAATATGGGAGGGTACGCATGAGGAGAAGGGGAGGGTGCGGAGGAGGAGGGGAAGGTACGGAGAGGGAGCAGGAGAAGGAAAGTGGAGTATGGAAGGTGGGGGAAGAGGGGAAAGAGAAAGAGTGGGGGAGGAGGAGAGGAGGGAGGAGAGAAGGAGAAAGAGGAAAGAAGGTGGAGGGGTGGGAAGGAGGAGAGAAGTAGGAGGGGAGGATGGAGTGGAAAAAGAGGGGAGGACGAGGAGCAGAGGAGGAGGGGACGAGGAGAGGAGAAGAGGAACGAAGGAGGAGGGACATACCCTCACCTCCATACTGCCCCCCCCTACTCCTCAAGAGCTGCGCTCTAATTTCAGATTACAGAGATTTGTAAACGTCGTTCATTTTTTTTATTTCCTTTGATCTCATGAGAAAAATTATGCTGCCACCGCTACTTTAGAGGTAAGCTTTTTGAGAACAAAATTATCCACGCTGTGTTTTTTATTTTTCTTTTGCAATAACAATATATTTAAGTTGCTCACGTAAAAATCATAAAAATATTCCGTCCTCATAAAATACGAAAAAGGACGGTATTTATATGTTAAAAGCAAGTTTTAGCGGTTAGTTGCATAAAACAAACAAAACAATGTTTGGTTGAGTACTCTTTCCGTACACAAAAAAGTTTCACAAGCTCAGATATACAAAGCAAATGAACACGGAATAAATACCTCAAAATGATCAAGAGATGAACACATTCAAATGTACCAAACGATATTTGCATGGATAAATCTGCTAAAACCGTTAACGTAGAAGGCCATGACCTCGTTCTCTGACACTGTAGTTACTTTCGAATTAGACATAGGGCTAGGCATAAATTAAAAGTTTTAAACCGATCAATCCGCACCAATTATTCGATTAGTTAATCAATTATTGGGTGCATTAGTAGTAGGCGTAAAGTGACAAATCGGAAAAAGCACAATTTGATTTGCATGTTTTTTTTTTATTTTTTATTCAGACATATTGCTGGCTAACATTTGAGTGCCATATCAGATGTGAGTGGTACATAAAATCAGTACACAGCCAAACGAAAAAAAAAAACAAAAAATCACGACATCTTGTTTTTTGCTTTGTGGTAAACGCCGAACAATTCGAATTTTCAGATGGGGATGTGCAGTATAGTACAGTTTAAATATACATATTATTACTCCGGCGAAGTTATAGCAAACTGAATTTTCTGGTATTCTACATGATTATAAACGATCGAGTTTCTTTTTTCTTTTTTTTTTTCCTTTTTTACAATATTTTTGCTGTACTTTACGGGTTCTAGAGAGACGTCGAACCAGGAGGGGCATAATTTATTTAATGACCTACACAACTTCAGAACACAGAAATCCCTGCGATCCCCAGTGCAGTTCGTACTTCATCACGTCGGCTGTGGAACGATAGAAAGACATACACAAATGAACGGATAATGGAAACCGTATATCCAATCGTCACCCTGAGCGACTTCGAGTGGCGACCGTCGGTGCCAGGGGAGGGGGGCAAAAAGCCTTAAGCCCCGACAGATAGATAGATAGATAGATATTTATTTGTACATTTAAGTACAGGTCGCGTAGAAGGCGTTTCCGCCCGTACACATATGTGCCTATGTGGCCAGCTAGACGATGATGGCGATGCGAGGCTTCTTGGCTTGAGAAGTGTGGGACGATGATGATGGGATGGTGAAGAGGGTGAAAAGTGAGGTGGGTGACGTATGATGAGGTATGCAAGACATCGTGGGTGTTTAGAGGTGTTTGGCTGCTGCCTTGCAGAACTGTGTCACCTCGTCTCTGTCTGTGATGGGCAAGCTGGTGATGGCGTCAGGCAGGGACCTCCAAAGTCTCACAGCCCGGAGGAGACATGAGTTGTCGTGCCGTTGGGTCCGAGCGAAGAGAGGGTCTATGCGCCCGGTTCGTTCGTTGCGACGGGGCACAGAGCGAAGGTAGTCGTCCTGCGAAATCCCAGGACCAATCACCTGAGCCAGCAACCGTAGGGTGGCTACATCTCGCCGGCGGGACAGAGTACTCCACTTGGCTGCTCTCAAGAGCTGGGTTGTCGAGATGTCCCGTGGCAAAAAGCGAGGACTTGGAGAGGTTCGGCAGTAGACGCCGTAAGCTGCTCGCCGCTGGATGGTCTCTAGTGTCGCCTGAGCTGAGGCTCCCTGTGGCGACCAGATAGGCGAGCAATACTCTAATAGGGGCAGGACCAGTGCAGTGTACAGCTGCGCCAGCACAGCAGGCCCCAGACCCTTACTGATAGTTTGCACGAATCCCAGCATCCGTCGTGCACGTGAGGCGACGGAGTGAACGTGTGCAGTAAAGCTCAATTTGCTGTCAAGGGTGACACCCAGCAGGGTTATGTTCTCCTTTTGTTCCAATGGAGTTCCATTAACAGTTAAAATTACTGGTGGATTCTGTGCTTTCCTTTTTGTGGTGAAGTGAATTGTAGCAGATTTTGATGCACTCAGGGGTAATTTGTTTCTGATCGTCCAGGCTTGGATGTGATCAAGATCTTGTTGCAGTTGTTTATAGTCTTCCTGGGATTGAATCGGTTGAAGGAGGGTGAGATCATCAGCGTACATGATGGTGGCGGAGTCTATAACCTGGACGATATCGTTGATAAAGATTGAAAAGAGGGTTGGACCAAGTACTGTGCCTTGGGGGATTCCAGATTGAACGGTTCGGGATCGGGACCTTGACCCGTGGAATGTCACACTTTGTTGTCTCTGCAGGATGAAGTTAGATAGCCAGCGAAGGAGGGGACCCTCGATACCGGTGCTTTCCAGTTTGGTTATCAGGAGCTGGTGGTCTACTTTATCAAACGCTTTGGTAAAATCGAGCTGTACCAGTTCGCATGGCGTGGAGTTGTCCAGGCTGTCACTGATCTGGTGAACAGCAGTGAGCAGGGCAGTTTCACAGCTTCGACCAGGGCGAAAGCCATGCTGCGCTGGAGACAGAAGAGTGTGGGCGTTCAAGTATCTGTGTAGGGCAGAGTTTAACACTCGCTCCATGGTACGGCAGACGACTGATGTTGTTGAGATTGGTCTGTAGGATTCTGGCTTGTCTGCTGGGGATCCATTCCCTTTGTAGATGGGAGTGACATAAGCCTGCTTCCATGGGGCGGAGACGCACCCAGTGTCCAAGAGCTGCTGGAACAGTCGGGCCAGTAATGGGGCTAGTTGTTGACCAGATGCTTTAAGGAGCGCAGGGTGGATGCCGTCAGGACCGGGCGACTGTGAAGGACTCAGTCGGGTGAGAGCCTCCTTGACATCATCCTCGTTGATAAGGATACTGGCTAAGCGGGGCGAGGAGGCCGACTGCGATTATGATGGGCAAGTTTCTGGTTGTGATGAGAGGCTGCAGGGTGGTGTCCATGCTGCGGCGAAGTGCTTGCTAAAAAGTTCCGCAGTCTCCAAGTCGCTCAGAGCCTTGCCGTCCTGGCATATGTTTAGAGCAGACGTGTTCTGTTTGTTACGCCTTACATAGGCCCAAAATATCTTTGGATCCCTTACAGCCCGTTGTGCCATGTCCAAAGCATAATCTTGGTGAGACTTTCTTATCTGTTTTTTCAGGTTTCTCTGGAGGGTGCGGGCTGCCTCAAGTGTAAAGGGACAGCTGTTTCGCTTTGCTTGTGCGAACAGCTGACGCTTCCGTCGGGCTTGGAGCAGTATCTCCTTTGTTATCCTGGGCGCTCGGGGTTTGTTTCGGCTTTTTCTGGAGGGGACGCATTCAGCTTCGATGGCGTGCATAAAGTCGAGCCATATGTCATATGGGTCTTCATGGTTGTCTTGGAACACCATGCCCCAAGGGGCGAGGTGTATAAGCGAATTCAGGTGGTTGGTGTCCAATCTTGCAAAGTTATGGAGGCGTCTGGCATGAGGACCGGATTTAGGCAAATGATGGTATGTGGTCGCAGTCAATGCTTTGTGGTCAGAGCCCGTGAGGCTGGGTTCTGTGAAACAATTTGAGACGAGTGTGGGGTTAGAGACGAACATGAGGTCGAGGAAAGAAACTTGGTTATTGGTGGTGACGTAAGTTGGCTCGCTGCATACTTGGGTAAGTCCGAGTGTTTCTATGTGGTCGAGGAGGACAGTGTCAGATGGTCCTGTGGGCTTGGGAGAGCTTAAGTCTGACCAATTAATGTGCGCATTGAAGTCTCCGACAACTAGCACGTTGGAGTACTTCTTCTTTGAGAGGGTAACGGAGGACAGAGCTGACTGTAACAAATCGTAGCTTTCTGTTTTCTTGCTGGGGGGACAGTACGCAACACAGAGATGTAGAAGGCCCTGTTTTGAATGAAGGTCCACAAAAATGGCCTCGAGGTCGTTCCGGTCTAGGTCGTGTCTTCTAGTGCATGTGATTGACGACGGTATGGCGACGAGAACTCCACCACCAGACCTGTTACGATCTTTCCTGTAGACTTTAAACCGTGTCAGGTCGACGAGCTGGCTGTCGTAAATGGAGTTGTCCAGCCAAGTCTCACACAAGGCGAATATGGTGTTGGGGCGGGACTCAGTGAGCACCCGGAACTCCAGCATTTTGTTCTTCACGGACCTGAGGTTGGAGAACCAGAAGGAGGTTGTTTTCCTTGTTTCCGTGGTACCGGGAGCCGTTGGTCTGTCCCCGGCTGTGGTAGGTGATGCGATCGTCGTTAGTGCAGGCTGCTTCGGCGCTTCGAAAAGGCTGTCGTCGAACGATGGCAGCTGGCACACGCCGCAGTACCATGGTTCTGTGCAGTTCGACAGACGCCGATAGGTAGGCAGTGAGAGCTGCTCACATTTCCTGTGGACCCAGATGTTGCACCCGTCGCATTGTAACGCCGCCACGCTGTCGTAGAGCGGCTTGCAGCAGCGAGGACAAGTAGGACACGGTCCCGGGTTGAGCGGTACATCGCCAGCACAGAGCAGAATCAAGCACACATGAGGTTGAAGGACGGAGGTCGGGCGGCAGTACGTCCGGTTTTTCGCCGGTGACGGGTTCGGGCCGAAGCGGGTAGGCTTAGCAAATCCGCGAGTGAGTGCCGCCGCTGTGCTCCACTCCAGACGATCGAAGTATGCTTGACGATGGTCATGTTGCGTCGCGAGGTGTTTGCGTGGAAAGAGCGCCGCAGGCGAAGAGTACCTAAGCGTTGAGAGCGCAAACCAAAGCATAAACAAGCGCACGCACTTCAAAACGTGACCGTTCGTCATGGCGCCCAATGTAGCTGTGTATCTAACTTCATCCTGCATTCGGGTGTCCAGCTGCGCAGGCAGATTACTGGAAGCGAAGCTGCGGGACTGTGTCCCTCTGGGGAAATTCTCGACTTCCGGCAACCTGCTGTCCTTGAAGAGCTCCCACTCTGCCCTAAAACAGTTGAACGCCGCGCTCCTGTGGTAGAGCACGCCAAGAAAACCTAACGGGTTTTTCGTAAATTGGACATGGCCTTTTTTCGGTACCAACCCTGACTTGAAAGAATACTGCGACAAAAGTTTAGCGCCTATTTTAAGGTCAAAATCTCATCCAGGTTCTGGCCACATCAGAGAGGCACCAACGTTTTTCTGAAAATACTCCAAAACATCGTTTAAAAGGAATAACCCGAATGTTGTTACGTCAATGTTGCTTTAAAAGCAGCCCCGCTCTGCGAAAGTACGGCGGCGATCTGCGAGCTCTCGAGTGTTGTCGAACTGAATTTCCCTTCTCTTTCGGCCTACTCAACTTCTGCGGGGAGAGGGGAGGTCAACTAAAAACGGCCAGGTTGTAACGCGTTGAGGACACCATATGGCGGAGCTCATAACCAGGTCAGCCCCCAAGCAGCTTTGCCATGTAGGGCCAGTTGACGTCACGTCTCCCGAGATGCATCGCGCTCTCCGACGACTGATCTTCGCGCGCTCGCAGGAATCAGTCCTTTGGAACGAACAATATAGCATGCCGTTCAAAGTACAAGCGCGTGATTGTCATTATCAGATAAAGTTGATCATGTTTAACTTCAGAACGTGGGAGTTTCGATTCAATAGTCCTTTAACCATGACTAAAGTTCTACTTATTTGTAAGTTTCCTGCCGACTTAAAGGATAATGTATGGGTTGTAAAAATTAAAAGCAGGGTGGTAATAATAGATATGTGTTTTAAGAGTGCAGCTCTATGGCGCCCGTTTCCGGCTTGAGCGGTGTCGCCGTCGCCATCGGCGTAACCGTGACGTCACGTGACCCTAGTGAGGTCACGTGACCCCGGTGACTCCACGTAACCCCTGTGAAGTCGCATGACTTCCGTAAGGTCACATGACCCCCATGAGGTCACGTGACCCCTATGAGGTCACGAGAGTCACGTGACCTCACGGTTACGCCGACGGTGACGCCACTTGGACCGAGGAATAGCAGGCAGGATGAGGAGGGAGGAGGGGTATACCCTCTTCTCAGTACCCTTTTCCCTTCCTCCTTAAGAGCTGCACTAATTCGGCGTTACAGGCAGTTGTAAACGGCTTTAATTTTTTTTCTATAAAATTTGCAATGAACGAACATACTTGAGGAAAGAGTAAAAAAACAAAAAGCTTAACTCCTATGGATGCGCAGCGAAGCCACCGGTCTTCAAACACTAGGGTGCCGTTTGGCACGGGAGACAAGAAATGGCACAAGCGGTCGCGACGCGAACTGCCGCCGACGAAGGAGCATACGGCGACGTGAGCTGGCGTCAAACAGCAGACCATATTTTCGACTCCAAAGCGGTGCGAGCTTTTCCGATGTCAGCTGCCAATGCATGATTCTATCATCATTACTAATGAAACACATTGAATGAACACAGAGTCGATTAAAGATATGGTTTGTCGGGTTATTTTGACTGTTTCTTTCGTTTTTTTAAGTGTATTAGGTTTTAGCGATTTTGAACTTCAACCCATTAGACATATAAACATCTTGATTACGATTAAAGAATTAATTAATTAATCGAAGGTTTAAACAACCAGTATCTCAGCCCTAGACAAACAAAAAATGAAATGCCTCTTACGTCATCAGCCGCCCATACTTCATTTCGCTTCAAATATGGGGACACGCGGCTGATCGAACACCATTTCACTGAAACACGTTTTACAGGAATGACACGTTTTATCGAAGCTCGGCTTAGGGAAAGCGTAACCTCAGTTGAGAGAAAAATCGTTTACTGAAAAGGAGTTGTTTAAAACAAAATCTTCTCTGGAGTTTTGTTGAAATTCTCGTGGGACTTTGAACCAGGAGATACATAATTTATTTAATGACCTACACTTATCCAAAACGTTTGGAGGTTTCTGGTGATTCTCGAGAGATGTTGAACCATGAGAGTGATAATTTATTTAATGACCTACACTACTTCATAGCCCAGCAAGCCCTGCGATCCCCATTGCTTATTTATTGAAAAGGAGCTGTTAAAAAGAAAGGCTCCCCCACTTCGCGCACGTATCACCGCTTATTCAAAATGTTTGGAGTGTTGTGGTGATTCTCGAGAGATGTTGAACCAGGAGAGACATAACTTATTTAATGACCTACACTATTTCGAATACAGAAAGCCCTGCGATTCCTCACGCAGTTCATCCTTCATCACGTCGGCTGTGGAACGATAAAGAGGCATACACAAATGAACGGATTGTGAACCTCATTGCCTAATAACCTCAGTTGAGAGAAAGGTCGTTCATTGAAAAGGAGCTGTTAAAAAGAAAGGCTCCCCTACTTCGCGCATGTATCACCGCTTATCCAAAGCGTTTGGAGACCCCCGACCTAAGCCAAGAAAGCCATTCCAGCTGCTACAGTTACCATTTTAGTTTAAAGGTAATTGGTTGTAGAACCTTTGGTTTCGGGTGTTGTACTTTTTTTCACTAAGCGTAGCGCTTTTCGACGCCGTGATTGTATGGATACAAAAATATCGAGAGGTCACCTGGTCTCGTTTGTTTGCTTGTAGTGGTGGCTCACCTGCCTCAAAGAGCTGCGATCAAACAATTTACCGCTTACCCGTTTACTTCATTTTACACGATTGTTATTGTGCGTGTTCAAAGACATTCGTATAAATCCACATTTCCAAAGAGTCAACCCTCCGTAAATCCAGCCGAGTAAAAAAAAAACACATGAACACGACGCGCTTGTAAACGGGCAGTCGTCAAATGAGGATATTGAACCCTGGCACGCGTACACACTCATTTACGTGCACAAACACATTGTGGAGCGTCTGAAAATAAGTAAGCTAAAGCGGCTCAAGCTATTTATACTTCCGCAGGTAACGCCTGCGTTCTTCCACACACGCATAGGTCCGCCTTTTTCAAGAACGTATACTTGCTTGTGCGCCCACTCTCAAAGACCACCCGTCTGCAAACTGATATTCACTCAGGTGCATCTATTCAAGTGCGTCCGAGCATGAGTGTATCTCGAAACAACCCATTCTTATTTGAACCCTTCTCGTTTGAACCCACTCGCAAAACACCCTTCGCTATTTAACCGTTAACGATTCAACCCTTTCTTATTCGTACCCGGTTCATTGGAACCCCTTTTCATTTGAACCAATCTTTGCGCTTTAACCTTTCGCGTTTCGACCCTTTCTCTTTTGGAGCCGTCTCATTTGTATCCGTTCCCCTTTGAACACCGTATTTCAAACCATTCCCATAGCGCTCTATCCGCTTTAAATTTTCCTTCCTTATGCCTTTCTCGGCTTAACCCGCTCTCATTTACATCTTTATTATTTAATTAAACTCAGTCTCAAAACAATTACTTTGCGCTTCAACTCGTATCGTTTAAACATATTGTTTGAAAATTTACGTGTCATCTTTAGTGTGCTTTTGGCATTTCAACCAATCTCTCTCTTTTTGCGTTAATAAACAAAAATTAATGGCGATTTCAGCACTGTTAATAACAGTGCCGGCTACTCTAGAGCAACTGTTATATGAGAAAAAATAGCCGGATCTAAAACAACACAAGCACAGAAACAAGCAAAAATCCCGCCATAGTCGCCATTGTACACATTATTACAATTCAAACATGTTCATCGATCCTTTTTTTTGGCCTACCTGTGCCAGTGTGCACCGATGCGAACACCTAGTTTCATGTTCCACACCAAGGCAAAGGGGCGATGGCTTACCGCCCGCACGGGGAGCATCACAAAGCAGCGGCTGAGGCGGGTCTCCCGCCTTACTGTGCAATTCGTCGCACACAAAGCGCCACCACTACCATTCAAGAGCACTACCAGCAGGGAGCGGCCAACGATCCTGTGCCCACTCCCGGATGGATAATTTTAACCCTTCTGCATAGCATCCATTCCATTCGAAATATGTTCACAGAACTATATTGTGTTTCATACCGTCACGGAACAAGCGATTAGAAAAGCATTATGCCATTCAAACCATATTGCTAAACATCCAGCTGCTAAACGGCTCTTCTCGAGATGCATAGTACAAAACTTTTTTGGCCGCAGAATGAGTCATCGCGCCTTAATCCGAATCCATGCTCGGTCAAGCCTAATTGTCGAGCTTTCTTCTCACAAGCGTTATCAACGCAGGAAATCATTTACAATTCCCTAAACACTATGGCAATTGATTAAACTATTTAGAATGACCGCAGCAACAAAACCCGGACCATTCAACAGTCAGAGAATGCCTTCGCCCTCCATAGAAAGTCAAAAAGGGAGATGCTGCCATTAACAAGCTGCCCCTCCAGCTCACAAAGTTCCCGGTGTTTGTTTTCCCACTTTTAGCCTGGGCTACGCGCGGCACCGCCATTTGCCAGTTGCTGCAGGGAGATCCTAATCAGCGCCTCATTCTTCTTGATAATGTCAACGAAGGAATAAGTGTTAGCGTGCGCCCTCCTGGACATGGCGTTAATTTTAGAGCGCAGCTCTTAGGCGCCCGTTCCCGGCTTGAGCGGCGTCGGCGGCGCCGTCGGCGTCGCCGTCGCCGTCGCCGTCGGTGTAACCGCAACCCTCGTAACCCTCGTGTGGGTTACGAGGGTTACGAGGGTTAATCTCATGAGGGTTACCCTTACGAGGATCACGAGGGCCACTTACCCTCGTAACCCTCACGAGTGTTACGAGGGTTAGTTACCCTCAAGAGGGTTACCTTCACGAGGGTTACCCTCACGAGGTTTACTTACCCTCGTAACCCTCACGAGGGTTGCGAGGGTTAGTTACCCTCAAAAGGGTTACTTTCACGAGGGTTACCCTCACGGGGGTCACGAGGGTTATGAGAGTTACCCTCACGAGGGTCACGAGAGTTACCCTCACGAGGGTCACGCGAGTTACCCTCACGAGGGTCACGAGAGTTACCCTCACGAGGGTCACGAGAGTTGCCCTCACAAGGGTTGCTAGGGTTACCCTCACGAGGGTCACGATGGTTATCCAGGTCACGTGACCCCCCCGGGGTCACGTGACCTGGGGATACCCCCCGAGGTCACGTGACCCCCGGTTGACGTCATCGCCACTGATGACGTCACCGGCATCCGCATCGTCATCGTCATCACCAGTGATGACGTCATCAGGGACGTCACTGATGACGTCACCGGCACCCGCATCGTCATCATCATCATCACTGATGGCGTCATCAGTGACGTCACTGATGACGTCATCGGCATCGTCACGTGGCCCCAGGTCACGTGACCCCCCCCCCCCCCCCCCCGACATCACGTGACTCCCCAAGGTCACGTGACTCCCACAAGGCCACGTGACTCCCACAAGGTCACATGACCCCCAAGGTCACGTGACTCCCACAAGGTCACTTGACTCCCACAAGGTCACGTGACCCTCCGCCCCCCGAGGTCACTTGACCAACCCCCTTAGTACCCTTCCCTCCTCCTCCTCAAGAGCTGCGCTCTAATTCGGCGTTACAGGGAGTTGTAAACGGCTTTCATTTTTTCCATGCCATGATTTGTTGTTGTTTCTAGTCCGTGAACCCCTGTTGCCATTCTGGTTTCATTACTGGAGTGCAAAGTTACCATTTATCCACGTGCCGCCATAATTGTCAATCACATTCACAACGCCGGCGACACGGAGAGAAGTCCCTGCTAGACGTAGGTGCACCCAAGCACGCGGAACATCACACGCTGGTACAAATGCCAGCACCACCAACTTCCTTATGCGCTATCTTAAAGCGCTATTCTGCGTGTAATCATCTGCAGAACGGCTCTTTGTACAGCAGCCCACACGAGTTGAGTGAAATGAAAATGACACCCTCAATGGGATGCCGCAGGATACTCTGCCTGCAGTCCTGCGATCAATGCCTGCTCGAAATCTGTCAGGAACTCGCCGGTGCATGGGTATGCGATAACCGCACTGGTAAGCACATTCCTGAGGTTCTCAAACTCTCGCACGTAAGTCGCACGTGACCTTTGCTTTGCACCATATACTTTTATTGTGCGAGTTGTTGTTGGACAACTAATGTGGTATTTAAACTTTACGAGATGTTTTGTACATATTGTAAATTACTCTGATGTGTTTAAACTTGATCAGATGGTTTGTATATACTGCAAATTACTCTGTGATGTGTTTAAACTTGGTTACATGTTTTGTGTATGTTGTAAATTGCCCTGCTTTGAAAAAAGAAAAAAATGTCGTGATTGTTGAGTAACCCACATCCGACATGGCTGGCACGAGACGCGTGCGGACAGCTCAAAAAGAAAGCACGAGATAACGACTTCTTTTTTCTTCCTGAGAGCCTGGACTGGGTGGTCGCTCATTTCACAGCTGTTGTTTGTTGTTGTTGTGTTTTTATCCACAGCAGTTTCACAGCCCTACCTAGGAAAATCGGCACAGACGACCCGTCAATTTCCAGTAAATCTTGTCTGGTAGTGTTAGTTGATCTAAAACGATCTTTAAAAAGGCAAGGAAAAATATGGCGTGTAGCAGTGCATGGTGAGCGACGTAAGGGGCGATGTCGCATTGATACTGCGTGAAGTTCTGCACCAGTACTACCAGATATAAAAGCGCCGTGCTACACAAGTTGTTCAAATGATGAAGCACAAAATAATGCGTGGTTGGCTGCAACCCCTAGGAACAGCTAGAATAGCCTGCCTCAGACACCCTGATCTCCTGATTTTTTCTCTCCACTTTGTTGACAAGGTCTATGAGAAAAAGCTCAGTGCATCCAAATAGTTAGTAGTTGGATTCCTACCTAAACTGAAACGTGTCGCCTTTCCGACGAAGTTTCCAGTATCACGCCATATCGGAAGTGTGAAAGATAAAGCTAGGATACGAACGATGTTTCTTTATTAACACTTCTGGTGTCTGATTTTTTTTTTTTGTTTTTTCGAAGTGAGCCTTGTGGCGGTTTCACAGTCGTCGTAAAAAAAAAAAAGCAACAAAACGTACTTCATGAATGACAATAATGATTATTACAGACACAGAACTTGCGATACTTTTTAATGTTTTAAAATTTTCTTCGCCAATTTCGTCTGAAAAAAAAAAGAAACGTAGAGGAATTTAAATTAGGGGAGGAAGACACAAGATTTGAGGAACTCTTCGAAACGCCATAATATTTTGTTTTCTTTCGTGAGGATTTGTTTTTGTTGTCTTGCCACGCGTTTTCGAAGTGGTTTAGAGGCGAAAACAAATCGTATTGATCTTGGGGTTGCCAGTGACCTTTAACCTTTGAGTGCCATGTCCGAGTATACTCGGGCGCGCTTCCCGGCATCCCCCCGGCCGCACACGAGTATAATGATGAAAGGGGCAGCTCGCTTGCCCCTTTGCATTTAATTGCATTATAATTATAACATTAAATTGCTAGCTTCACCCTTGTTGGTGTTAGACTAGTGGCAGCTGATAAAACCCGTTTGCTCTACTGACGTCTAACCCCTGGTTAGCTCAGTTGGCAGAGCGCTCCACTTGTAATGGAGAGGTCCCGGGTTCGATACCCGGACCAGGCGGATTTTTTCGGTCGCTCACCAGTCACCTAGCTGTGTTTGGAGATTTATGTTTGTCCCTTGTCCCTCTTGTTCCCCTTCTCCAGGGTTTATTTTCATCATTATTGTCCAGCTCGCTTGCCCCTTTGCATTTAATTGCATTATATTTATAACATTAAATTGCAAGCTTCACCCTTGTTGGTGTTAGACTAGTGGCAGCAGATAAAACCCGTTTGTTCTACTGACGTCTAACCCCTGGTTAGCTCAGTTGGTAGAGCGCTCCACTTTTAATGGAGAGGTCCCGGGTTCGATACCCGGACCAGGCGGATTTTTTCGGTCGCTCACCAGTCACCTAGCTGTGTTTGGAGATTTATGTTTGTCCCTTGTCCCTCTTGTTCCCCTTCTCCAGGGATTATTTTCATCATTACTGTCCAGCTCGCTTGCCACTTTGCATTTAATTGCATTATAATCACGAGTATACTCGTTTCGAGTTTTCAATGTATTCCCTCTCACTGCCTACTTAACTCAGACTGCCAAAATTTTTCGGCTGAAAGCGTCATATATGAACAACCAATTGAACCATATTTTTTTGTTGTGGTTAAACCTTTTGATGAAGGGCGGAGATTCTTGTGGATTCAACTTCCTTCGTATCCGTTTCCGAGTCAACACTGATTTTGAAAAAACGAATTCACGTGCTTCAACTTCGCGCTTATTGACGTATGCTGAAATCTGCTGATAGCGCCTGACAGACTATTGTCTGGCAGGTTATCGCTCGTCAGAAGGTTGAAAATACGACCAGCCTAGCGCAAAGCGCAAGGGAAGACGCCCTTCTAACGGAAACGAACCAACGCGCCTTACGGCACGACATTCGAATGCGTAACCATTACCCTAGAAAAATGATTTTTGATATTATATTGAAAAAGTGACGACTTCTCGTTTAATTTGATTACTTTCTTTTGACTTTCGCTTCTTGTTGACATTTTTAACAGACAGTTTGTTAATTTTGTGTTTTAACTTCTTTGACGATATTCTTCAGCCTGAATCAAAAGAAATTCTGTTGACTTTCTATTAACTTTACGTTGATCTTTTTTTTTTACCGACCTCCTGTTGACAGTGTCATCAGAATGACTTCAGGTGTTCTATTTACTTCTTGTTGAAAATGGTGAGTTGACTTTATGAAGCCAGTGTCAAAAGAAAAGCGGCCGACATTCTGTTGGGCGTTTATTGAACATATACTATATACCAAAATCACGAAGTTTCTCAATACTCTGGCAAGGTGAGAACAGAAGGGAGGAGCTTTAGTTGTGCCGTATTCAGCGCGAGCCTACTACCCTTGAAAACGCTTCGGTGTTTGTGCACCTAGAGCGCGCATGCAGTCAAAGCACGACGGAAGGCGTGCGGAGTGTGTTGGAGGCCAGGCGTTCGAAAGACACGCCCTGCGGTTCTCCCTTTTTATGTGAAGATAGTAATTTTAATCACCGTATTGAACGAATCAACTAGTGAACGAGAAGCAAAATAACTATTTTGAAGCGGAGAAACTGCCTTTACTCGCTTCATTTTCAGTGGTGCTATGCAGAAAAGCGACAACATTTCTTGTAGGAGCCGTTTTTTATGGATGATGTTTTAGCGACTGCGCCGAAATATTGTTAACTGTACCAATGCTTTATAGTACGAGGCGTCGTCCATGAATTTCAAAACACTGTTTATTTTTGACAGACTCCCGAGAACAAGATCGGACACTTGGAACCTTAATAAGTGCTGAGGTGGTCACCGGCCAAATGGTTACCTTCAATATGTAGTCTATATAAGGCTCTGCAGCAGTCAACGGGACTGTGATTCAGGTGTTCAGGGCTTTGTGGTGTTTGCGCTTGTGTTCGTTTCCAAAGTGTAGTTGTGGGATGTGTAGTGCCATAGGCCCCTCTATACTGACAAAGACTGGCAGATCATCACGTGACGTGGCCGCCCAAACTGGAAAGGTAGACTGACAGACAAGAGTCATGTAACGGGCGCCCCGCTGCGGCTAGACGCCGAAACATAATTTTCCCCAAGTGATGGAATGTCCGCTCGTGGCACTCGTGCTTCTCGCGTTCCTCGGGTTACCGCTTCCTTTCTCGTCGGGTTTGAAAACCATGTTTCTGGTCCTCCCCGCTGCAAAAGCTGTGCGCTTCATACTAGACTTCCCGAGAAATGCTCTGTGCTACCAGATCCTCGCGCTCCAAATCTGCGACCGGGCACACTGTGGCTCCGTCATCGAACCGCCAGGCTTTGTGATTATAGAGGACGCTATGGCAGTGCTTTCAAATACCGACTGAAGACTGAACTAGTGGACAATACGTGGGCAATGGGACATTCCCTTGACTTTCCGACCGTGACGACCTTGGCGAGGGAAGAGAGATGGGGGTCCCGGAAACTCATAGAATCGTGGTTCGTCCGCACGGACGCATCCGTGTGTAACAAAAACCGCGGCCCTTTCCACAGAGCTTATACGGATATCCGTGATAAATAGCGTTGGCTTGAGGCTGAACCTTTATTTGCTTTGTAACTACTCAAGATACTTTCCGCATCTTCAGTAATGTAATTATATCAAATGGCATTGTTCTTCCTCTTGTGTCATGTCGGTGATCTTATTTTAATGATGATGTCTGCCGGCTTTTGGAGCATTTTTCCCGAATACCGCAGAGACACCTTTATTAACAAAATACAAAATAATAAAAAAAACGAAAAAAAAAATTGTTTTTCTTTTACTTTATTTTTGCAGCAGCCAATTTGGACCCGAGTGGAAAGCGGTAGTAGTTTTCCAAAACTTTGCTGAATGAATAGCTAAGCTGCACATTTTTGTTTTTGTTTTATACGGCTGTAGTTTCTCAATTGAAAAGTATAGCTTTTCAGTTGAAAAGCCTTAGCCTTTCTATATAAAAGCCCACAAAGAGCACCTGGGAGACGACAGAAGTTCCGTATACTTTGTGTAATGAAAAGTGGACCAATATTCAAAAGAAAGTCAATAGAAAAGCTAGCGAAAGTCAGATGAAAATCGATTGCCTTTTATATCTTCTGGTGTCTTTTTAATTGCCTTTCAAGAGTAAAGGACCACAGTTCTTTTGTAAGGGTTGAACGCTCGTTTTTTTCGAAACATCGCTGGTGTGTTTCCGTGCGTCCGTTTGTCAGCGTCATGCATGCCGTCGCACAGTGAGTGGGGTGGTGAGGATATAGAGTGTTTCAGCACCTAATATATCACCACGGCGGTGGGGAGAGAGTGAGAGGGTGAGGCGTGTTGACGTCAGCCCTTCCGACCAATACGAATGTCGCACAGCTTGTGTGGAGCCACAGCAGCACCTCCTAGATAACAAGGCCGTAGTGCTCTTAGAGATGTAGTCATTCAGCGAAGGTTAACGCTGATCACCGAATGTGCACATCGATGGCGCCAACGTTCAGCTCAAACTTGATTCGAAGCCGAGCATTGACACCGCACTCGTTTGCGATCCGTGTCCGGCTTTTTCCTCCGCTGGTGACGCAGAAATGTCAGCGCTATGGCTTTCCCTGGTCCAAATGCCCATGGAGCACCCACAGAAAATTTGTGAGGGGTCCTAGGGGTCTCTATGGGATACCCATGGGGTTGTATGGATGTCCTAAAATCTCTGTGGGGTCAAGCCTATGGGCATATGGGGCATGTGGGTTACTGTGTGGGGTCCTTTGGGTAACCCACACGGCCTGTAAGGGCTCCTTTGTGTAACCCACACAGCCAGTGGGGGATCCTTTGCATACCCCACACAGCCTGTGGTTTTTTTTAGGTAACCTACAGAGTCTGTGGGGATAGAACCCTGGCTTTTATGGGACATGAGGGAAATTCTGTGGTGTCTGTAGGTGCCCCGCAGCCTGTGGGGATACAGCCTCGCATCCTATGGGACGAGTACGACATTGTCCGGTCTGCTGTAGGGATGCCACACGCTATGGGAGTGTTGTGTGTTGCTACACGGGACATGTGTGAGGCCTATGGGAAGCCTGTGGATGTGCGCCTCAAGATATATTCTACAGAAGTCATGCAAAATATAACTTCTTTGTAAGTCTTTTTTTTAATTACTTCACTCACCCCAGTGCAGAAAAGACAACGCCGACGACGTCGACCACGCGTGTTTTTGTTCGAAATGGACTTCTAATACTCACGAGTTAATACGTTATGTCAACATTGCTCCGAAGTTTTCAGTTTCGTGTTCTGTGTTCTGACCTTATCAGTCTTGTGTGTTCTGTATTCTAGCGAAAAATCATATTGCCAAAATGCAGAGCATTAAATGTACAGTGAAATTCGTTTATAACAAATAGCAGGAAACGCTACGATCCGTTCGATATACAAGTATTTCGATACAGCAAACACAATTTACAACGAACTTCCACGACGCGTTCGTTGTTAGGCGAGAGCTTCTCTTCCTTCTCATCTCTTCATTTCCGCGTTGTAACAACGCGCTAAAAAGTGTCATTTTTTTACATGCGTGCAGAGTTTATTTTTTAGCTTATCTCCCTTTCTGAATCGCTTCTCTTCGTAAGCAACCGTTTTGGGATGAAGAGTTCTTGTTTTGTTCTGTGCGAGCGTGCACAATGTATTTTTTTTTTTTAGCTTTCTCCCCTTCTCATCGCTCAATTATGTTCGCAACTTGAGCTTTTGGAATATTTGTTCGTTCCAACTTTTTTTTTTTTGGGGGGGGGGGGGGTGGGGAGGGGGGAGGAAGGGGACGGGCTAGAAGGCGATTGTTTGCCCGTTTTTGGATCCTTCCCGAGGAGGAAAAGTTCAATATAGCCAATATGTTGTTCGTTATAAAAAGTAATTTTTACCTGCATTTTATTCCAATTTTTTGTGAGTTCAATATCGACAACAATTCACTGTACGTGGGTTCGTTCTAAACGGGTATCAGTATCACAGTATATGGTTATAGAAAACAGACAAATTAGATGCAGGACATGACTTATGTGGACTCTTGTTAGGTTTTGTTTTACATATATTGAATGAACCACAACAAAACAAGAGAAACAGCTAGTACATTGACGAGTATACATGAACAAATGCGATCATCCTGCAGCAGATTAGTGACTAAGTTTAAAAAAGGACATGTTTTAAAATGACAAAATATGGAGACAGACTGAAAAACAGAAAGCAAGCAGATTTTCGTGAGTAAAATGCATGTACCCAGGTAGCACACCGCGTCGGCCGGTATCGGGACTACGCCTACCGGTCCTGTAAGAGGATAGCGGCGCCTGGCCATGGGCGCCGGTGAGCTACAGCCCCCGGCCGGCGTCGGGGTTACATCTTACTCACTGGCCAGTTCAGCAGAGGTTAGAGTGACTGGCCGGCATCGTGTTTGTGCTGTCTTTGCTGGCCAGTCCTTCCATGGAGGTTCCAGTAACTGGCCGGCATCGGTATTTTGCTGTCTTTGATAGCCAGTATTTGCATGGAAGTTCAGTAACTGGCCGGCATCGGTGTTTCGCTGTCTTTGATGGCCAGTATTTGCATGGAAGTTCAGTAACTGGCCGGAATCTGAGGTGTGCTCTTCACGCTGGCGAGCCCCGCCGTGGAAGTTCCATTTACTGACCGACATCGTTTTATTTTTAGAGCGCAGCTCTTAGGGGCCCGTTTCCGGCTTGAGCGGCGTCGCCGTCGGCGTCGGCGTAACCGCGCGGTGCATCATGGGAAATGTCCCATAATGCACCGCGCGAGCCCCCCACCAAGGTCACGTGACCTCGTGGGGGGTCACGTGACCCCCCGAAGTCACGTGACTCCCCTGAGGTCACGTGGCCCCCTCCTCGAGGTCACGTGACCCCCGCCGATGTCGCGTGACCCCCCGATGACGTCATCGTCACTGATGACGTCACCGGCATCCACATCGTCATCGTCATCATCACTGATGACGTCACCGGCATCCACATCGTCATCGTCATCATCACTGATGACGTCACCGGCATCCACATCGTCATCGTCATCACTGATGACGTCACCGGCATCCGCATCGTCATCGTCATCATCACTGATGACGTCACCGGCATCCACATCGTCATCGTCATCATCACTGATGACGTCACCGGCATCCACATCGTCATCGTCATCATCACTGATGACGTCACCGGCATCCGCATCGTCATCGTCATCATCACTGATGACGTCACCGGCATCCACATCGTCATCGTCATCATCACTGATGACGTCACCGGCATCCACATCGTCATCGTCATCATCACTGGTGACGTCACCGGCATCCACATCGTCATCGTCATCATCACTGATGACGTCACCGACATCCGCATTGTCATCGTCATCATCACTGATGACGTCATCAGTGACGTCACTGATGTCGTCACCGGCATCCGCATCGTCATCGTCATCATCACTGATGACGTCATCAGCGACGTCACTGATGACGTCACCGACATTCACATCGTCATCGTCATCATCACTGGTGAAGTCATCAGTGACGTCACTAATGACGTCATCGGTACCCGCATCGTCATCGTCACTGATGACGTCATCAGTGACGTCAGTGATGACATCATCGGCATTGGGGGTCACGTGACCCCAAGGTAACGTGACCCCCCCTGGTTAGTTTAACCCCCCCCCCCCCCCAGTGCCCTTCCCTCCTCCTCCTCAAGAGCTGCGCTCTAATTCGGCGTTATAGGGAGTTGTAAGCGGCTTTCATTTTTTTTTGCCGTTTTCACTATGCAGTGAAGTCATTGAGATTCTCACGAACTGTGGCACGGGTAGCATGAATAGCGAGGGGAAATGTTTGCGTTGATAAATCCTTCGTAAAGGACTGCCGACGCTAGCGTACTTCATCCCAGCGTGGCAAGGCTGACGTGTTTTACCGCGAAAACGAAAGAAAAAAAGAATGCGGTGAGGAAAACACATTCGGGATATTGAGAATCTGACCACGTACGCCAGGAAAAATAAATTTTACAAGGCCGAACGATACTTTTCCAGGAACCTAGTTTAATTTGATGTACTATACTTAAGGTCCGGCGGTATACGCACGTGTTTGGCTCATATAAAAAATAAAAACGGTATAGCGGAGCCTCCGAAAGAAAAAAATAACAAAACAACTCGTGGCAGGAATGAGCACGCGCTTTGAGCTACAAAAAACAATAATAAACATTACTCTCCAGGAACTAGAAAAGTAAGAGATGTGTTTATTGCTAACGACGCCACGAGAAGTACATAACTTTCCTCAGATCATGTTATTGGTGATTTCAATTGAGTCTGAAAATATTATATTTAAGGCAGGAATCGACTGTGTTCTGCGTTAGTTACGATCATCTAACAGAAATATTTCAAATGTTCAGATAGCCAGGAGATATATACCTTCCGATAGCTTATGTCATACGACCATACCGCACAAAAAAAAAACGTAAATATATATAAAATAAACGCAAAAAGCGAGAAACACCAGTCTGTTGTGGATGTTTACACTGCCGGGTTTGTGAATGTGACTTCTTGACGCTACAGAAAAAAAAACAAATATTACAACGCCGAACGACACCGTTTCTGAAAGCTAGTTTAATTATCCGCACTGTACTTGACTTTCGGGAATAAAAACTCGTTTTGGCTTAATAAAATGTCGAACTGCGGAGCGCTACCTCGAAACGTAAAACCATGCGGCCCCCGGGGGATAGCACTGATCTACCAGAACAAACTTAAATGCTACTTTCCGAAAGTCAAAAAATTAAGAGATGTGCTTAATACATAGCGCACTATGAGCTCGGGGAACTAACTCCCCTTAAATAGCGGTATTTTCGTTTCAGCAGTGGGTGAAGCTGACCGCTTTCAGACGAACTTCGGATTCATCACTTTGGCAATTTTACCACTTACACATTTTCCCAATTTACTTTGAATGTGCCGACTATTATTAATTTCATTTCTTCGTTGAAAGCACTTGCGCTGTTTGCCTACTACACTGACCCACCTATTAGCCCGGAGGGAGCGAGTCATCCCGACATAACAAGAGGGCCACGGTTTCTGCATTGCATAAATTTAAACGTGGGCTCGCACTTTTTATTTTCAGCTACTGCAAGATTTTTACGACAATGTAGGGTGCCGACGACTGCAAAAATATAAAATATATCTAAAAATATTTGAAACTAGAAAACAGCTAAAAAAAAAAAACTTTCTTTACTGGGATTTGAGCCATTGACCACCAGATCAGCAGCACAGCGCCATAAAAAGATAGACCGCAGCCCCGCAACCGGTTCGCTTTCTTTGTGGGAGGTTACATCTCTAGTGAATTCGTTTGGACGCATTGTAGCATTCGTTTAGTATTTTATTTTGCTAGGTGGAAAGGACCTGTTTATATTATTGTGGCAATGTTGACATGCTCAATAATTTATTATTACTCTGTCTCCTAATAGTCTTTTGATGCGGTTTGCTGATTGTTTTATTGCAAGCGTGTTGAAAATAAACGAACATAGCTTTCGGAAAGTCGCTGGACATCCATAATAGCCAACATATGCAATCCCATCGAGTCCACAGTCATGCCACACTCCGCACGTTTATCGTGTCTGTCTGTGTGTTGAGGTGATTTCCCAATTAGTCGTGATGCGTGGACCTCGTCTTAGTTTCAAATGTGTCCGAAAAAGACGGAAGCGACTGTGAGACGTGGAACTACTTCAAATCTGCTCAACAGCCGAGATTATGGCACGGTCGTTTGAAGTAAGTTGGTTTCTTTGTTCGTTAGGGCTAGATCATTCTTTGCTGCGTTCAAAAATCTTGTTACTGTCTGTAGATCACTTGCTCTTACCCGTACTACTAAATGTGCGCGAATGATGTTATGGAAGGCTGTTTTTCTTCTCGTTTTCCTCGATGCAGAGCACTCCTTTATTGTTGAGAAAACAGAGCTTAGGCTGCGTACCCCCCAAGGCCGATCACTAGCGCCGGAACTTTTCGGGAGATGGTGGGGCACAGACGGAAAGGAAAGGGGGGAAGGTTGATTGCCTTCCTCCACCGTATTGTTTACTAGTAAACTAAAATGTCTTGAAGAACGCGTTGCCCCTCCATTGGCGAAGCCAATAGGTTTTACACTACGGGTGGATTCTCTGTGTGTATTTGCGCGCGGAGAGCTGGGCCAAGCAATAAAATGCAGCGATTGATTAATCGAGCAGGCCCCTAGCTTCCGCCGCACAGTCGTCTGGAATCGACTTAATTTTCGCGATAAGTAATCAAAAAAGAAGTGCCGAAAATTGGTGCCGCGATGAATTCACCCCATGACGATTATTAATGCCTAGCATACCACTCCCGATAGCCAATATGTGTGCCAGCGAAATAATTTTTGTCAGCGGCACTTTATGTAATTCCATGCGAAATGTCGAGCTCTGAAATATAATTTATTCTACTCCTAGATATTGTTTATAGACTATAAAGTATTTATTACAGGCTTCTCGGGAATTTTAAAGCATGTTCTGAATCAAGGTTAATTATTCTCAACTAATCTCGCCAGTTTATCGTAGGTATATTTTGTTCTGTGTAGGTAGTGTTGGATATACCTCACTCAATCCCTGTTCTTTTTTTTATTTGGCACTGCCTTTTGCGAATGATGTGGGTTGTAATTGTTTTTAGTTCTTGCATGTTTGTAGTAAGTGGTGAGCTGGTACTAACTGAGCACCTCGATAAATAGTTCACAAAAAGTCATGGAGACAAGGAAAGTAACACGTAGACCACATGCAAGCACAGACTTTTAACTCGCAGAAATGAGAAAAGACGGAAGAAATAAAAAATGCGGAAGGAGCTCGAGCACAGGTCAAACTGGAATGCGCTGATTCACCTGTTCGCAAGAGCAAATTTTAAAAACATAATTTTCAATTTTCTTGTCAGTCAAGGTAAGAAATGGATGGATAATACACAAACACAACCCAATCTCTCTCTAAAATTCACGATGGACTGTCAGCTATCTATGCACTGTTTACCCTGCTCGTGTATGTCATCCTTAGAAAAAAACGTGAATAATTAGCATATACTATGAAAAACATACAAGTGGATTATTTTAGGCCTTTATTATTCGTATTAGAAGAGGGGGAAGGAACGCCGACCAAAAATAAAAAGGAGCCCAACGTTTCGAAACTTGCTTGGTTTCTTCTTCAGGGGCAACTGTGTGCGCGAGGAGGAAGTGGTCAACTTTTACGGCGGTGGACGTGATATTTTCGCGATCGTAATGTGGCTGAGCCCGCTGACGTAGGTGGACGGTAAAGCGCCAAGCGACCGATTGATATTTTGCGGGGTAGTTTGGATGTGCCATGACTTGACGAAGAGCCTCTGCCGGGAATAGGTTCCGCAGAGGCTCTTCCGGCCTCTGCCGGAAAAGCCTCTGCTCTTCCGGCAGAGGCTTCCGGCAGAGGCCACATTACGATCGCGAAAAAATCACGTCCACCGCCGTAAAAGAAGACCACTTGCTCCTCGCGCACACAGTCGCGCCTGAAGAAGAAACCAAGCAGGTTTCGAAACGTTGGGTTCTTTTTTTTATTTTTGGCTGGCGTTCCTTCTCCCTCTTCTAATTGTTCTTACTCAACCAAGCAGATTTCTGCCAAATGTTTATTTTCAAGTATTTATTATTTGTAGTACGGGAAACCAATATGTCCGCACGTTCTTCTGTTACCTGAGCTACCAAGGAAATTGTTTTAGTCTTGTGCATATGGGTAAATTAGCACATTCCACATGGACCTGTTTGAACCTTTGCTAAAGCTCCTTCCGCATTCTTTATTTTTTTCTTTAATTTACGTGACTTGGGTGTCTGCACTTGTATGTAGTGTATGCATTCCTCTCCTTTAATCCTTGTTTTTTGTCTGCTATTTTTTTAAGATGTTCAGTCAGAGGAACTCACCACCTTACTAGATGGAAAGGCTGTCGTTAATTTTAGAGTGTCTGTAAAACAATCTACCTGACATCCTTGCTTCGCGCCCTGGTTCGTGAAGCTCATGTTCTTCGAGCCCAGCCTTTCTGATTTCTCTGATCTTTTCTTCTTTTCTTTTGTGTTCTATAGATTGAGTTTCTAGTGTGCTCCTGTCTCTGTCCTAAGTGTTCCTGTCCTTTTGTCCTTTTTATTTTGTGCAACTTTTTCAAGTTGGTCCATGATATTTTTTTATTGTATATTCTACTGTGTGTTTTCATCTTTATACTTGCTGCAGCCCTTGCCAAGTAGAAGTTGACATTCAATTTTGCCATCCTGATGTAAGTGTACTGAGATGACACAGGATGACAGTCTCATCCGCTAAAGTCCAGGCTTCATGGAACACTGCCAAGGCTCTTTATGGTAAGGTGCTCTACATATTGGGCAATACAGTAGCAACTTATTGCTGCTAGGATTGCTTTTCACACAAACTGTGTTTATGGGCTGGCCTTTAGCAATTCTGATGCCACTTGCTTGGAATGAAACCCTCTAGGGAAATTGCTAATTTCATTCGTAAACGGAATGCAGTGTTGACAACAAAAGCGCATCACTACTTGCATGCAGTGTTGCTGTGTGTGTTTTATTTGTAATTTGTGTATGTTTATTTGGTGTTCCCAATAATGGCTGAAGCCTTCCCATTGGTGCCCTTGTTAGTGGCAACACACAAACACGAACGAAAGGCGAGAGTGGTGAACAGCGAAACGCTTGTCCTTTGCCACCGCGCCAATTGGTTTCCAGAGGCGTTTACAGTATTGGTCTCTACGATATCGCACATGAACACAACGAGTTCGCTGTACCTACAATTCAACACTTGCAAGACTTGCGTAAACACACCATGTAGCTGGTCACACTTTCAAAGTCATTTTAATGTTGCAAAAATGAATAATGACGTTGGCATGTTTGTCGTGCCGAACCCTGTCACACGTGTTCAGAACACTGATCTCCACGAACTGCATAGATGTTTGTACATCTCTCCATCACATATGTCCAAAAACGTATTACTTGGTCTATCAAGCCGTGTAGCCAAGAAGCATACTCTCTGTAAAGCTCTCCAGAACACTCCTGAGTTGCGAGGCTTTTCGGTAGTTTTTTTATGAAAAATAATTAATGCTATTTCCTAACCACGAATACATGACTGCAGGAGCAAGGTATGCATTCGACATACTCTCTTTGACAAGCTACAGCACCATAAATGTCATGGCCAGGACACGACCCTTACTATACCTGTTACCTTTTTGAATATACTTGCCATCGCACTTTCAACTTTTAGTGTAGCACCACGCACATCTTGTGGCAGTGCTGCACACTCTTCTGACGCGTGTGATATATTATTATATATTATTCCCAGAAGAAGTGGCAGCAGCACCAACTCTTGTGGTGCAGAGCGTCTGCCACACTGGTGCAGCCTTGAGTGGTGCAGCTACAATACCTGCAACCTTGGGTTGAGCAGCTGGTACAGTTGGACCAGCATTCACTGAGACAGCTGCTAAAGCACCCGCTGAGGTGAACCCGTATCAGCTTATAAACTTCCTAGAACGTGATATGGTAAGTTGATTTGGTAATTGTTTGCTTTTTAGGAGATACCAATAGATAGAAAGCATTTCTAGGCTTGCATAATGTCTTCACGATAAAAAAGTCATTGACAATTTATCATTGAACATGAATATCTCAATAAATGTTGCTCAAATGATATCTCTCTTTCTGCACCGTCGCCACAAATTATTGTTTTTTTGGTCTTGCATCACTTCACCAGCAGTGGTGTACGAACCAAGTTTAAAATGTCTTGAAAAACGTATCTAATGCGACATCTCTTTGTAGAAAGTTTAAACCTGCATCTCTAATATTCTGTTCAAAATTTTGAGTGCAGAGGGCAGAAAGACTTGGAGCGTAATATTCCCCATTAATTAACTTTGGCCCATACAATAAATCCTTTTCAGTAGCGTGTGCATGTCCAAGGCCGCCATTTCTTAAACGCGGATCCCGAGTACGCGTTGGAAACAAGCTCCGCGTCAGTGATTGGCGTGGATAGACGTGAGTGCAACGTCAGCGTTCGACGTGCATTTCGATCCGATCACATCTTTCGTGTCCAAGAAATGGCGACCGTCAATGTTGCTTGCTTGGGTTTTGAAAATGGTCTATTTTTCCTATCTTCACCAGGCACATGGGAATGAAACCCCAGCAATCTTAGAGCATAAAGTGCCTTCTCTTCTTTTAAGGCGTTAGTTTTAGAGTCCCAGCCACGCTTGAGGTTCCATAGTAACCCCGCACACAGGTGAATAGATGGCGCGCGTTGCACCGGCAACCGAAATCAATAGGCTCATCTTCTCATTTTTCTATCCATCAAGCCGACCGAAAAGTTCAGGTTTCGGGGTGGGGAGGGCAAGGGGATCATAGAACACCATCGAAGGAGCTGGGCTAGGAGGCAAAGAGGGCTGAAAAGGGAAGAGCAAATTCACAAGGCCAGTGAGCGCACTGTCGAGTTTTTCTGAGCCGGCAAAACAACCTTCGTCAGCAGCCGACGCTACAAGAGGGCTTGCCACCCAACCCCTTGCAGTTCGACGGTGGCAGAATCAGGAGACGTAACATAAGAGCTTGATAGCTCGAGCAGCGTAGTACTGTTGTATGGGCGCTTCCCAGGACGTTTGAAAAAGATTCGATTTAAAAAGGGGTTAAACTAACGAAAGCTTACTTTAATCAATATGCACGAAGCAACATATCATGAAAAGAGGATTTTACCACCAAATACATCGGTTTCGCCTCCTCTTTTAATTTTTATAGATGCATTTCTACGACGTTGATATCAAGGTAACGTGGAAAGCCTGGGGTGACACCATAGTGAACCAGGAAATGAGGCCAAGAATTGCTGTGAAGAACCCGGCCATTGCTCTGTCGGGATCCAGTGTCCTTCTGCAGAGGACAGCGACCGAAGTGGCGTCGAATGCCAGTCATATAAAGGACAGCAGGCCACCTCTGACACCCAAGAAAGTGGCATTCTTAAGAGGCGAGTGCAAATTATCTCACGTAATCGTAACCTAAGCAGTTATTTGAAAAAGTGTTATCAATCAAGTCATTATCTTGGCAGCTCTTTGGTATTATGCTGAGAGTTTACAATGTTTCGGTGGTCTTTGGATAGACCGCGTAAAACTGACGGGATTGAGCACACAGGTGTAACATAATGGTGGACGCTGTCAGTAAAATTATGGGAAGATTAGGTAACACCAGTAAAACATAAAAGCTATATTTTTTTTTTTACTTTACGCGCAAACACCAGATTGTTTTTTCTGCCACTGGCTTTTATTTTGGCTATATTAAGTAAGCAATGCATAGGGCATTTCCTTTCTATTGCAATCATTTGCAGTTGCAGTACATGCCACAGTAGCCCCAAATAATATGTAATGTCTTCACCAAAAAAAAAAAAGGCTGCGAAATTTGCGTTGGTGGAAATACAATTTTCGTTTTTCTTCTTCTTTTTGACTCAAGGGGGTTTGCGTCCTGATTATTGAAATGCTGAAGCCACTACTTTCAGGCATGCCCTTGTAATAAATCATAGCGCAATCTGGCCATTTATCTGGTCACCCCGATGGGCCCATGTAACAATGTGAACTCCCAGTAGGTATTGTGAAACATTACAGTAGCTCTAAGTACTCGTCATGCAGTGGCAAACAAAAGCAGGGTTATAATTTGGGGTGTATATTAGTACTCCCAATGACCGATAGGATGTTGAACATTCTTAAACACTTATTCTGAACTTAATTCAGCATCAGCATTGTACTTATTTTTTAATGGTTTGATCTTGGCTTGCGCAAACATTAGATAGGAGAGTTGCACAATATGTCGGATCTCAAACACGCGGCCCGCCTGGTGTTTGCTACCGGCCCGCGCAGTCAGGCACAAGTGTAAAAAAAATTGCATGAAGGGTATATCCAGCACGTTTTTCCAGAGATTTCGGTTGTGTAAACGGTTACGTGGCGACGGTATCTTTCATGAGCCCGATACTTGTCGAAACCAGGAACTGGACGTAAAAACTCTCAAATGCCGATGATTGCTAATTGCTATACAGTCAAACCCGCTTATATCGAATTCGCAAAAAAACATCTACCAGTTCTTTATAGCGGGTAACTCTATATGAAAGTTTTAATGAATCAGACAACTAACAAGCGCGACATATTTAGAAAAGTTGTTTACTCTCGAAGGAGCCCAGGTAGCACGCCAGAGGAGTGCCCAACTTGGGCAAAGGTCTGGCAAACATAAGGGCCCAACTTTGGCGCAGTTAGGATTTTGCACCATGGCAATCATCAGTGCCAAAGTGTGGTGCCTAACTATAGCCGTAGTTGGGGGATCCTAGGGCATGCCAAAGTTTCGCTCTTCTCTGGAACGCCAGAGGAGCGCCAAAGTTGGTGCCATACCTGGGCCATAACTGCCGAAACAACGCCGAATTTGGGTATTTCGGACATGCCAAGTTTGGCCTTTCTCTGGTCCGCCACAGCTCTGCCAAAGCAAGTGCCAGACTTGAACCCTAACTGCCAGAGCAACGCCTAATTTGGGTATTTTGGCCACACCAAGTTTGGCCTTTCTCTGGTGCGCCACAGCTGTGCCAAAGTAAGTGCCAGACCTGAGCCATAACTGCCGCAATAAATCTTAATTTGGCGATTCGGGCCATGCCGAAGTTTGGCTCTTTTCTGGCTACCCACTGAAGTGCAAAATAAGTGCCGGCAAAGAAAGCCGAGAGGCCTGCTCAAGTTTGGAATATCTCTGGTGTGTCCAAAAGTGCTTCTTCACGCGCCCCAGAAGAAAATTAAACTAAATAAGCGCTGGGAACACGATGTTCAGATGTCATCACTTCCGTTCCCAAGCAGCACGGCAATACTTTGCGGTATCGTGCCAGTACCGGCCGAAAGTCGGTTCCAATATTGCTCAAATGTCCAGTTTTGCACCACCATTTGATACCCGGCAGGTATTGCCGTAAAGCCGTTTTGCCCCGGCCTAGCGTTCGCGCCATATTGTGTGAATACTCCACGATGCGTCTGCTCCGTATTGGCCGAATGTCGCGCAAGTATGTTTACGTTGCATATCATTTGTTGCATATCCAATCACATATACGGACAAACAAATTTTTTTCGATCGTTCCCAGGAGTTTATTAAACCACTATCATTACACACAGTGTATTCTCGACATATTTACAATGGTCACTTATCTGTAAAACGAAAAACAAATTATGAAATAGAATTAACACGTTGTCCTCCCGCCCCATGCCAAGCAAAACTCATCACACAAAAAACCGCGAAGATTGAGAGGAAAGCAGGACTACTATCAGAAGCATGCTTGCAGTGTACTTACTAATAAAAGAGCAATATCATGTAATCCTTAATAGATGTATGATCCAACTCAGGGCACCCCACAAACACAGTCGAGAAAGAAGGTTGCGCACATTCAACTGACGTCTCGTCGTCGGCGAAGAGCAGTTTTTGGCGAAGCTTGTCCAGCAAACACATCACAAGAATTTCACGAACTCCGGTGAAAAAAATGGCTGTTACCGAAAAATTGGCATTGACGTATTCTGGCCGTTTATGACGAAAAAAACACGGCCGCGTCTGTAACGCACGAAAGCAACAGAATACACAAGAGCGCATTTCGAAAACCGGACCTACGTGGCCCGCCTATTTCTACGACTAGGCAAACGGCGAAAACGGCAGCCCCAGAGATCCCATCAACGTGACAGGGAAAGTCACGTGACAAATTTTCGTCCAAACGTTTTTGTCTACGCGCCCTACGTAGAGAGGTCACGCCGGGTCACGCGTTTCGCTCCACCCTTTTGATTTGCTTAAAGCGGCTGTCGCGCTCGCTGACAGCAACGCGAAGGCACAAAGGCAGGTGGGGAGGATTTGCAAAAGGCGAGGTCGAAGGGGCACCCACAACGCATGAGAGGAAAGGCCGCTTCTGCCGGTGACCTTGTCGCCTGTCCTAGTCTGTCAGCGTCCGGCTTCCATTGTGGGCCTCAGAAAGATAATCTCCTTTCTTGAGAGCGAAATGGAAGTGGTGCTTATGTCTTGCGGGCTTGTCGCCATCCGCTCCCGACCCGCTCGCAGAGGCCTCCCATGGCTGTCGTGCCGGCGAAATTAGAAGCGCAGCCGGGACGTTTTCTCCCATGAATGACGATCGGGTGCTGGGAATCCGAAGCAGCTCTTTCGGCGTCCATTTGATGTTCTCGGAGTCAATCGTTGATTCATCGCCCCGTTTGCCCAATGCACCTGGCCCCGGAGGACAGGGGGATCGCGTACACTTCCTCCGCTTCCTCTCCTTCCCTCAACATTTTTTTTCCCGTACTTGAACGGAGCGGGCGGGTTTTGAGCTTGAAGCCGAAAATAAATGTTGTTGAAGTTGAAAGATTGTCCTGCCTATATCGTCCCTTTTGTGTCTCCACTTTCTGAATGTTTAAAAAGTACCAACACGCTAAAATAGTACAAGTTCCGGGATTTCATTTTAATTCTCCAAGTGTGATGCGGAAGCGGCGACACGGAGCCCTGCTCGTTCCCGCTCTTTGTTATCGCTGGGATTTGGCAGTGCTCAATCACAATGCAAGACACACACAGAGCAACGCTCGCTTTTGCAATGCACCGCTAGCACGATGGCAGCACTTTCTGTAAAGGCGCAGTCACACCGGGGTTGTTTGCAGTCGCGCGATGCGACTGAATTGCATCGCAAAAAAAATTAATTAAATGGTCACTCTGGCGTGCGCGATGAGCGAGTCCAACGCCTTCATTGGCGAGTCGGTTCTCAAAAACTTTTGCTCCGAACGCCATTGATTGGCTCAGCCTCTCCGCGACTAGAGCGCATCGCAAAAAGTCGGCTCAGCAAGCGACTGCTCAAATCGCGTCACTCTTTGCCCGCGATGGTCGCTTTTGCGATGAAAGTTATCGCGCGACTAAATCGCATCGCAAAAAAAAATTAATTAGATGTTCACTCTGGTGTGCGCGATGAGCGAGTCCAACGCCTTCATTGGCGAGTCAGTTCTCAAAAACTCTTCCTCCGAACGCCATTGATTGGCTCAGCCTCTCCGCGACTAGAGCGCATCGCAAAAAGTCGGCTCAGCAAGCGACTGCTCAAATCGCGTCGCTCTTTGCCCGCGATGGTCGGATTTGCGATGAAAGTTATCGCGCGGTTAGATCGCATCGCCGGTGGGAACGCGCCTTAATATTGAACCAGTCTCACGGCGCGTCCCGATATTGACGTGTATACCTACGCGCGCGAGTACAACATCCGGCACAATTTGCGTTTGCAAAGCCTGGTCCAGCCGCGTCCAAACATTCAGCCAACCTTTGTACTGGAGAAATCAAGAGGCACCCAAAATAAGATAAACTGGCCAGCCGAAAAAAACTTGATTTCTATTTAATTAAGATGAAGACCCCCCGCGTACACCAAATACCTCATCAGCCGAACTTCAAGGCATAAAGCCTAGTTCTGGCACTTGTTTGGCAACTTTGGCCCGAAGCTGCCAGATGACAGACAAACTATAGGGAAGCTAAGCCTAACTATGGCACTCGTTTGGCGACTTGGATCCAAAGATGCCAGATGTCAACCGAACTACAAAGTAGTAAGCCTAACTCTGGCACATCTGTGGCGATTTTGGCCCGAAGGTGCCCAATGACAGCCGAACTATCAAAAAGTGAAGCCTAAGTTTGGCACTTGTATGGCGAATTAGGGCCAAAATACCCAGACAGTTGCCAAGGGAGGTCAGGTTTGGCTCTACTTTGGCTTCTTCGGGCATTTCAATGCCCTAAACTTCCAGACAAAAGCCAAGTTTTGGCCCAGAACTCGGTGCTACCTGGGAGCGTATGTACGTCATGAGGGACGCTCCACGGGGCTATTTAGTGGCCGCTTCTTCGTTTTTCAAGGTCTCACAGGCTCATCCTCTCCCCACTCCCTCCGCAAAAGAGATTTATTTTTCTTCCGGGCGGTCGACGCGGCTGCCTCCCCCCCCCCCCCCCCCCCCCCCCCCCCAAAAAAAAAAGGTCAGCTTTCTCTGCAAGCTGGCTTTCCCCCAACGCGAACACGCATCGGGGGAAAGGCAGCTTGCAGAGCTAAACGGCACTCTTGGCAATTAGATCTATCGGGAGACGCTGCAGTTCTCGTTCGATGTAGCCGCATTTTTCGCTATGCATTTTTATTGCAGCTACTAGTATGTTCACAAAGAGTTTGATGCAAGGGATAGTTCAAATTAACCGAGTTTGATATAATCGGGTTTGACTGTATACAGGATGTGCCATTTTAATTCGAACATAATTTTAAAAAAAGGGGGCGAGATTTACGTGGATGCTGTTTTCACTGAGTATTTGTGGGGCTCGGTGGACATAGATAAGGGGATAATCATCACAATATGTTGAATAATTAGCCAAGATTTTGTAAGTAAATTTTTAATTATTGATCTTATAGGGCATGTCGCATTTGCAATTTTCAAGTGCGTCATTATTAAAGGCTATTCCAAATGAAAATATTCATAAAAGTGATGTTGCATGTGATTTAAATGAGCATTTGTTTAAGCCATTCGTCTACTGGCTGCGCTCCTTTAAATATTTTGTCATTGCATATTTTTTCAGTATGCCTAGTGATGAACCTCCGGGGACAAAATGATCATGCAGATGTCATTGCTGTGATGTCGACAACAGCAAAAGTGAACCACATGCTGGGAGAAAAAATAAACGACCTGCGAAAGCAAGTAAACAAAGAGCCAAGCAGTAAATAAAGATATAACCAGCCAGTTCTTGGTGATGGTCCGCAGTGAATTACGGTGTCAAGCATGCATTCCCACACAGGTTCCCACACAGCTTGCCCACAGATCATGGGGTTGTGAAACCCTATGGGTTACCCACACGGCGCCCACAGGACTTTGGTCCTACACAGCTCCTATGGGGTCTCTGCAGGACAAACACAGCTCCTGTAGACCCCCCCAGACTATGCGGGGACCCATGAGGGACTATACACCCACACACTCTCTGTGGGGACCCACACACCCAAACAAACTGTGCGGGGACCCATAGGGACCCGAACACCCACACAGTTTCTGTGGGACCCACATGGTTCCATAACCCCATGCGTCTGCGGGTTTTTAGAGCGGGGTTGTCTTCTGGGCGGTGTTGGCCAGAGACGAGCAGGGGCCGCACCGCTTTGGAATGCGGCCCTGCTCAGTTGCCGCTCCGGCGATGGATGCGGTTCTTTTCAGGAGAAATATGGCTGACTGTATGAAAAAGAGCGACGACGGAAGAAAGCCGAGCCAACTCGTCGGCAACGTCAGGCCGAGACAGAAAAAAAGCGTAAGCGTCGTTTGGCTGCTGCGGCAGAGGCAAGGATACGGAATCGTGCAGCGGAAAGCGAAAAGGAAAAGCACCCGATGGAAATGCAAACAGATTTCCATCGGATGCCTTTCCTATTCGATGATCAATGGGATTCATCCGATGAAAATTCGTTCCATTGATCGCCGAACAATTTTATCTCAGCGATGCCCCCTCCCCCCCCCCCCCCCCCCTCTGCATCAAGAACAACTCTACAAGAGTCTACCACATGTGTGCTAGGAGCAAGTCACGACGAAAGAAGCGCTACGAATCCCTCTAAATGTTCTCAGCATAAGTGGTACCCTGTTTCGAAAAATACCACACGGAATAAAATTGTTTTTTTAATTGAACAAAAATGCAGAAGTTGAGAAATTTTGCGAACGTGTAGCCAAGTAATCTGGTAAATAAATGTACATATTAAAGCATACAACCGCGTTTCTGCATAAAAAAATAAATACATGGAGGACACTTAAGCTTTGACTTTCTGACTGGAACGCGAAAGCGTTATCGGGCCCCGTTCGTATCGCTTTCTCATTCGCTTCTCATGCTCTTAATGTCAGTCAGCATGAAGTGCGCGGACATGGCATAGCCGTTAGCACAGGTCGGCATTTTAAGCTGTCCTCACTCAAACTCAGGATAACCTCCTTTTTCTTAATCAGAACTCACGCCCACACACGATTGCGATTTATTCAAAACACGGTCATTATCCGGACTCACCCTCACGGTTCGACACAAAACCAAAAACTCACTTGCCGCGATCATCACGCTCACAGCTAGGTCAGCACGATCACACCTCACAGGTCATAAAGAATCGTCAAACTTACAATTCATCACACTCACAGGTCCTTGCGGTCCTCGTGCTCACAGACCGGTCCTCGCGTTCAAGGTCCTGACGGTCCTCACACTCACAGGTCATCAGGCTCATCCGATTCACAGGTCATCACGATCCTCATGGCTCTCATACTCACAGCTCCTCACGGTCCTTATATTCACAGGTCCTTAATGTCCTCAAACTCAGAGGTCATCACGCTCATCACACTCACAAATACTCGCACCCACAGGTCACTACGTTTACAGGTCGCTTTCTTTGTATTTTTCTTTTGTTTCTTTCAAGAAGTTGGTTTGTCTTCGTGTGAGTCCTACGGCGGGTTAGGGGCAACTATCCCAAAACAGTGAACTTCTGAACCGCTTATCTAATTTGGAAAAAACAAATATAATGTAATGTTTATGCTCCGCACATTTCTACCAAATACTAAAGGAACTGGAAATGCAAGCTAACGAAAGTGGATGTGTTGAACTTTTGCATGGGCTAACAAGGGCGGCGGTAGAACATAAACGTGCCTTCCGACAGGTTACACACACAACGTCGCAGTGAGTAGAGCATCGCCTCGCGAGCTGTAGGACTTCCTCGGCCCGTTGAGCGACGATCGGAGGGACGCCGTTGTCGTTCTCATCAGGCTCGTGGGGCCGCATTGCGTCCAGCATCGTCGTTACTTTGCGACCATGAGCCATCTGGAATGGTGGGACCCAAGTAGTCTTTTAAACCTCAGTACTGTAAGCGAACGTCACATGTGATAAGATTCTATCTTATGTTTTGTGCTCTACGTCGCCGTACATCGACATCATGTCGACGATGATCTTGTGTAGCCTCTCCGTCAGCCCGTTGGTCTGCGGGTCGTACGCGTGGTTCGACGTTGGCTCGTGTGTCTAAGTCAACGAATTTCTTGCGTCTGCTACGCCAACAACGATGACCCCTCATCTGAGATCATCGCTTTGGGAGCACCGTGCCGTAAGACGATGGTTTGAACAAAAAAACACGGCAGCTTCAACAGCAGTCCCCGACGCAAGGGCTTTCGTCTCGTCGTATCGTGAGAGATAATCGATACGAAAACCTGAAAGTATAAAACCCGGAGGCGGCACCTGTGAAAGCAGGTGATTGGTGAGTGGCGTCACCACGGACCCCGAGCCATGCGGGTTCGCCCGCCCACGTCTGGCTGTGCGTGGCTTTCCCGTGTCCGAGGAAAAGGGCATCCTGGCGGTTGAGCCGAGCCCGGGGTAGGTTTGGACCCTTCGGGGCCCCCCGGGTCAGGCAATACACCACTTCGGCCCCCGCTTCTCGTAGACGGGAGTCCTGGTAAGGCCCGGCCAGGATGATTCAGTCTAGTCGCCTTTTCTTCTACTATCCCCTCCAATCTTTCACCTTTACCTTTCCTGTTTCCTTTACTTCTCTGTCATTTCTCTTACTCCTTCTTCACCCCTTTTTGGCGGCTAGTGCTAACCTTGGGTGGCAATAGACCTCTGTCTTGACCCACACTTGGGTATAGTTTCCCGGCAGCACTGTTAGTGTAACGTCTCCAGCCAAGCTCATCTTGTTATGGTGCGTTACCTAACCCCTTGTTGGGCTCGGTGGTGGGCGGTGCACCGCGGATTCCGAACAGTCTTTGCCCTTCTATGGCGCCCTACCCCTCTAAGCCCCGTTCAGGGCACGCCCTTAAAAGGCGTTGCCTTGAACACAAAACCATTGAGAAAGATCCCGAGGTAGAATCCTTCACAAAGTTTTTTGTTGTTCACTCTCTTGATGAACACAAGACAGTTGCAAAGATGTCACCCTTCATTGTAGCCAAACTTCTAGAGCACCTTATAGGGTTTTCCTACAAGGCAAAAAAACTGTACTCTGGAGAACTCCTTGTGGAGGTAAACACAAAAAAGCAAAGCGAAGCACTGCTCAACCTGACCACCATTGTTGACGTAAAGGTGTCGGTGAGTCCTCACCGCACACTTAACACCATTCGTGGAGTCCTCTCTGAAGACGACTTTCTGGACACAAGCGAAGAAGAACTTCTCGAGGGACTCAAAAGTTCCGGCGTTGTCGCTGTTAAACGCATAATGTTTCGGAAAAATGGTGAACAGGTTCCTTCTAAACATGTTATTCTTACTTTTGAAAAGCACACACTCTCAGAAACCGTCAAGGCAGGATACCTGAACTGCCGCATTCGCCCTTACGTCCCCAACCCCCAGCGGTGCTTCCGTTGCCAACGTTTTGGTCACGGAGCACGCAGCTGCCGAGGGAAGGAGACATGTGCAAAGTGTGGCAGTCAGGGCCATGTTTCTGACATTCGTGAGGAGGCTGTGGCCCACTGTGTTAATTGCGGTGGACCACACCCCGCTTACTATCGTACCTGTCCCTCGTGGAAACAAGAGAAAGACACCCTTGCCATTAAAGTGAAGGAGAACATTTTGTATTCGGAAGCGACAAAAAAACGATTCTCCTTTGTGTCAAAGGGGAGTTTTGCCGACGTGGTGCGCAGGGGCCCTGCACCACGCTCGGAGTCGAGGGCCACGCAGGTCTCTCCCGAGACCTTGGCGGCCGACCTCAGGGCCCCAGCTCCTCGACAGGGGCAGCAGCAGCTTCCCCCAGCCCCTGGTGGTGGCACGCGTGCTGCCCCTCCATCCAAGGACAGGCCGGCAGCAGCCGCGCCTTCCCCCTCTCCTAGGTCCCCTCCTAGGGAGGAGCGAGCTTCTCGCTCCTGCTCGGTGGAGAGGGTCCCCCTACTGAAGGAGCAGCATGGTACCCATGCAGCTCCTGTGAAAGGAGGTGTCAAGACGAACTTGGGTGACCCCTCGCCCAGTTCGTCCGCCACTCCTCCACCCGGTCGTGGCCGGGGTTTTCACCCGCGCGTACCAGGCCGGACCAGCTCTGTCATACTCCATCCATCGGACACTTCCCAGGACATGGAAATACCAACTGATGCTGACAGTCAGTCTACTCCTGGGTCTGACCAGGATGGTATGGAATGGGAGACAGCTTCTCGTAAAGCTAAAAAAAACCAACCTGTAGTAGCGCTCAAGTGATGACCCCAATAGCTGCCGTATTGTGGTCACATATTCCACCTAGCTCGAGTTGGCTCTCCATAGCTTTATTTATTTTACTAGGTTTTATCTTCTTATATTTACATATTTACACACTTTTTTAATAGATGACGAAGTTGCATTTTATGCAATGGAACTGTCGCGGTATTTTAATAAATATTGATGATGTCAATCATTTCATGGATGAGCTTCGACCCATCGCTCTTGCCTTGCAAGAAACCCATCTTCACTCTAATTCTTTTAACATTTTAAGGCGCCATCAGGTTTTCAGGAAAGACCGTCCCGCTTCCACTCCTTCAGGCGGCGTTGCAGTAGTTTAAAGAGTGGAGTCACTTGCTCTCAAGTCCCACTCCGCACACCTCTGGAGGCAGTTGCAGTGCGTCTCCTCGTGGACCGCCTTGTAACGCTTGTTTCTTTATACTTACCACCAAATGTTCTTTTAAATCTTCAAGAGCTGCAGGGACTTGTTGGACAGCTTCCTCAACCGTTTTTAATTTTAGGTGATTTTAACGCTCATCATCCCATGTGGGGTAGTACCCGTCAGGACTCCCGTGGTGGTGTAATTGAACGGCTTTTATTGTCTTCTGGGCTGTGCCTTCTTAACGGGAGAGAGCCAACTTTTTTTAGTGCGGCACACAACGCATTCACATCCATTGACCTTTCAACTGCTTCACCTTCATTACTTCCTTGCTTCTCCTGGAAGGTTCTTCATAACCCTTTTGGAAGTGATCATTATCCAGTTGTTCTAGAAAGTACCGTTCCATTGCCTAATCTTTTAAAGCGGGTTCCTAAGTGGAAGTTAGACAAGGCAGACTGGGCACTTTTTAATCTTCACTCCACTTTAGATCCTTCGCTTCTTTCGTCTATGTCCCCTGAGAACGCTACACTTCATGTTACTGAGCAGATACTAAAGGCTGCTAAGCAGTCCATTCCCCAAACATCTGGTAATATACCCCAAAAATATAAACCTTGGTGGAATAAGGAGTGTGCCACAACCCGGGTGGACCAAAATAGGGCGTGGGGCAGATTTCGCAGATACCCCACTTCAAGCAACCTTGTTGAGTTCAAGCGACGAAAAGCCAAGGCTCGTTGGACTAGGAAGCAGGCAAAGCGGAAGTCGTGGATGAAGTATCTCTCTTCTTTAACCAGCTTTGTCCCAGCCAAGGAGGCCTGGGACAGATACAGGAAAGTAAATGGGGATTACAGGTGCTTTGCCATTCCAACGTTTAATGCTCATTCTTCGTCTCTAAAAGATATTGGTAACATACTCGGGGAACATTTTTATAATTCATCTAGTTCGGCCAACTACAGTGTTTCCTTCGGACAGTTAAAAGTTTGTGCGGAACGACAAAAGCTTGTCATGTCAGGAGGAAACTCGGCATTGTATAACCAACCATTTACGCGATGCGAGCTTGAGATGGCTCTTAATGTGAGAAAGCCCTCTGCCCCTGGTCCCGATGGAATTCGTTATGAAATGCTGCGCCGCCTTTCTTCAGAATCCCTTGAAAACCTTCTCCTGTTTTTTAATCTTTTGTGGGAAAAGGCATGTTTCCCTCAGGCTTGGAAACACGCACATATCATCCCCCTCCTAAAGCCTAGCAAAGACCCCTCACAACCATCAAGCTATCGCCCAATTGCACTCACAAGCTGCCTTGGGAAAACATATGAAAGGCTTATAAACAGGCGACTGGTCTACATGTTAGAAAGCCAGAGGGTCTTTGATAACAATCAATGTGGATTTCGCCAAGGTCGATCTACCCTTGACCACTTAGTTCGCCTGGAGACTGTGATACATGAGGCATTTGTAAACAGGCAGCACTGTGTTGCGGTTTTTTTTCGACTTAGAAAGGGCATATGACACAGCGTGGAGGTATGGGATTCTCCGAAACCTGTATGCCTGCAATATCCGGGGCCATATGCTGCGAAGCATAAAGGAATATCTGACAGACAGGACTTTCCAAGTTCGTCTCGGCTCAGCCCTATCTGACTCCTTTGTTCAAGAAAATGGAGTCCCTCAAGGGGGTGTTTTAAGTGTGGCTTTGTTTTTGCTGACAATGAATTCACTCGCACGACTGCTGCCACCATCTATTTCGTATTCTCTTTATGCCGATGATATACAGATTTCATCATCGTCCTGTAACCTTTCTAGTTGTGAGCGTCAGTTGCAGTTAGCCATAAACAAATTGTCCAAGTGGGCCGACGAAAATGGGTTCAAGTTCTCTGCTTCAAAAACGGTCTGTGTTCCTTTTTCTTTGCGACGCGGGCTGCCTTTGGATCCCTCCCTGAAATTAAATGGAACACCTATTCCAGTTAAAAAGGAGCACCGATTTCTTGGTGTAATATTTGATAAAAAGCTTAACTTTATTTCCCATCTTAAAGCTCTGAAGCAAAAATGCCTTCAGTCCACAAACCTTTTGAATGTTTTATTTCACAAGTCTTGGGGGTCTGATAGAAAATGTATCCTGCAGTTATACAACGCCCTTGTACGATCCCGTCTTGACTACGGTGCAGTAGTGCATGGATCGGCTCGGCCTTCTGCCCTTAAAATGTTGGACACAGTTCACCATCTCGGCTTGCGTCTGGCAACAGGAGCCTTCCGGACGTCGCCCGTCCTCAGTTTGTATGCAGAGCCCGATGAGCTGTCCCTGAACAAGCGACGTACATATCTTAGTCTAACATATGCTTATACGATTCTGGCCGACCCCCAGCATCCGACATACGCTTCACTTACAAGGTCAAGGTTCTTTCGCTTTTTGAAAATAAACCAAGCATTGTGACTCCGTTAAGCTTCCGTATTGAACAGCTTCGCACTTCTCTGCACCTTCCTCTGGGCCAGGTCGGCCTCGTTAGGAAAGTCAACGGTATTCCACCTTGGAAAGCACAGCGAGTTGAATCTGACTGGTCTCTTGCGAAGTTCAACAAGCACGGCATTTCCCATGCTGTAATTATGCAAGCGTTTGGTGAACTGCAAACTAAGTATGATGGTTATCTTCATGTTTATACAGATGGTGCCAAGACTTCTTCTTCTGTCGGTTGCGCTGTGTATTCAGAACGCTTTTCCAAGGTTCAACGACTCGATTGTGTCGCCAGCATTTTTACGGCGGAACTCTATGCGGTATCAATGGCGATCGAATGCCTTATCAATAGGAAAATACTGAGGGCGGTCCTGTTTGTTGACTCTCAAAGTGTGATTCTTGCAGTTTGCTCTCTTAAAGACACTAAAAATATGCTTGTACAACAGATTCAATATAAACTTAACACTGCTTTGCATGGAGGTCAAAATATAATATTTTGTTGGGTACCCAGTCACATTGGCATACAAGGCAATGAAGAAGCCGACAAGCTTGCAGGGTCTGCCGGTAACCTTCCACAATGATTGAAAAGGTTTACTCCGACTTAACATAACAAATTAATAATAACGTAGCCGAATTGTAAGTGTCCTGGCGAATGCAAAAAGCACTCGGACGAACCTTACCGCTGGGGAACGCACGGCGCTAAATGATCTCAAATCAGATAAATCTATCGTTATCCTTTCGGCAGATAAGGGAAAGGCTACTGTGTTGCTAGATCGAAAGGATTATGAGGAAAAAATGTACAGCATCCTGAACGATCCCTCGCACTTTATGAAGCTGAACCGTGACCCGACAGCAAAGTCAGAGCGCCAGCTCGTTGAACATTTACGGGTACTGCGTAACAAAGGGCGTTTGGATCAAACGTTGTACCGCCGACTGTTTTCTTCGGACGGAGCCACTCCAACCATCTACGGGCTACCTAAGGTGCATAAAGAGGACTGCCCTCTCCGTCCTATCGTGTCTTTTGTAGGTTCACCAACTTACAACCTGTCGAAGTTCTTGGTTGAAGTGCTGAAGCCGTTAACTGAGGACAACTCTAGGTCGGTTAGAAACTTTCGCGATTTTGTAACCGAAGTCCGTACGCAGCAGCTTGATGATGACGATGTGATGGTGTCTTTTGATGTTATTTCATTGTTTACAAATGTCCCCATTGGCCTGGCTATTGATTATGTAGAGACGCGTTTGAAAGAAGATTGTAATTTGGAGAGTCGTACGTCCTTACTAGTGGAGGATATTATAATTTTGTTGCGGTTTTGCCTGAATCAAACGTACTTCAGTTTCGCCAACACGACTTACCATCAAATCGAAGGGTGCCCTATGGGAAGTCCTATTTCTGTTACCGTAGCAAACTTAATGATGGAGCACGCCGAAACACGGGTGCTAAACTCAGTAGCCTTTCCGGTGAAAATGTACTGTAGGTACGTAGATGACACTTTTGTAATTTAGAAAATAATTAACCTAGATGCTTTCCACGTGGCGCTGAACAGCGTACACCACGCCATTCAGTTCACGTAGGAAACAGAGACAGATAATGTGTTGCCTTTTTTGGATGTGTTCGTACGCCGGGCCAGTAATGGCAGTGTGGAAACGACGGTGTACCGTAAGCAGTGTGACACCGGAAATTTTTTGTCCTTTGACTCGCATCACCCGACCGAACACAAACGGTCCGTTGTAAGAACCTTTTTATCACGTTGTGATGCAGTGTGCTCTAACAAGCAGCTACGGTTGCAAGAGGTAGAAAATGTGGTTGGTACGTTAGAGCGGCGCCATTATCCGAGGACGTTTATTAACGATACGCAGAGGCGAATGCAGAGGGGAAGGGGGAGTGAGTCACGAGTGCGGGCAACGTCTATTGTATCTATTCCCTATGTCCAGGGCGCGTCAGATGCTGTTCGGAGAGCTTTTCGCCCGCTGGGCGTACAAACTGTTTTTAAACCACATTATACCTTAGCGAATGTGTTCCCGAAACCGAAGGACCGCACCTCTGCAGACGGTCAGAGGGGGGTCGTATACAAAGTGCAGTGCGGGAACTGTGACGCGACCTACATCGGCGAAACGGGCAGAAAGAGGGCAACGAGATTGAAAGAACACAAAAGGGACGTTGCCAAGGCCACCCATGCCACGCGGTCCAAGACGGAACTTGTCGAACACTGCTGGACGACAGGACACAGTTTCGACCTGGACAATGCGACGACGCTGGCCCGAGAACAAAGGTGGGGGCAAAGAAAATTCGTCGAGTCCTGGTTCATTCGCCGTGACTCATCGGTGTGCAACACCAACCGTGGCCCCCTGCCGGACGTTTACGGGGACGTGTGTGATAAGTAGACTGGTCGACCTCACCTCATTTGTGTCAGTGTATACTGAAGATGCCACCTGCATAGGTGGCGAAACGTCTGTACCTTTTGTTATTAATTTGTTATGTTAAGTCGGAGTAAACCTTTTCAATCATGATTTCACCCGGCTTTTGGAACATTTTTGCACCTTCCACAATCTCTGCCCTGTTTACCCTATCAAGATATTAAGCCCTTGGTGAAGTCCTCGATTCTTCATTCTTGGCAATTGGAATGGGACATGGAGTGCGGTAACAAGCTTCATGTTACCAAACCGGCTTTGGGAGTTTGGGAAAGCTCTTCATGCAAGAGCCGACTTAATGAAACGTTGTTGTGCCGTCTGAGAATCGGACACTCTTTTGTAACCCATAGGCATCTGCTTTCGGGAGAAGATCCACCACTCTGCGATCAGTGTGGTGATAGGCTCACAGTATTGCATATCTTGTGGTTGTGCCCTGGTCATGAGCCCAAGCGCCGCATTCATTTCCCTGAATTTTTTCAACGTCATATCCCATTTCATCCTGCTCTCCTTCTGGGAGAGAATCTTCTGGTCTCTTTTGAACGAGTAATAGAATTTCTTGGTAGTATTGGCCTTTTATACCGATTATAGCTTTTTGATTAGCCGTTTTGTAAAACCTGTTTTATAGTACAAACCTTCAATTAGTTTCGCGCAGATGGCCTCGTAGCTATTGCGCCATAAACCCCCAAAATCTCTCTCTGAAAGTATAAAACAGTAAGGACGAGGACGGGAACGGGCCATCTTTCATTTAGCAAGCCCATAGAATGGCACAACGATAAAACCGCCCCCCTCTCCCCGAAGGTTTTAACATGCTCAAAGAGGGAAAGGAGATAACTATTATAAAGGAAGGGGAATTTACTATAAGTATAAAAGCTTAAAAAGCGCTGGCGTCATGACGAGGTATAACTAATCTAGTTATCTCTGATTACTTAGAATTCGACCTTTGTCATTGTCCATGACAATGAAGGTGCAGAAATATTGTTGTTTGCAGTCCCAAAGGGAAATGTACTATAAATATAAAAACTAAAAGAAACTAAAAAAAAAGTGAAAGCCGTTTACAACTCCCTGTAACACCAAATTAGACCGCAGCTCTTGAGGAGGAGGAGGGAAGGGTACTGGGGGTGAAGTGACCTGGGGGGGTCACGTGACCTTGGGGGGTCACGTGACGATGCCGATGATGTCATCAGGGACGATGACGATGCGGACTCCGATGACGTCGTCAGCGATGATGACGATGACGATGCGGATGCCGGTGGCGTTATCAGTGACGTCACTGATGACGTCATCAGTGATGACGACGATGACGATGCGGATGCCGGTGAGGTCATCAGTGACGTTGCTGATGACGTAATCAGTGATGATGACGATGACGATGGGGATGCCGGTGACGTCACCAGTGACGATGACGTCATCGGGGAGGTCACGTGACCTCGGGGGGGGGGGGGGTCACGTGATTTCGGGGAGGGGTCACTTGACCTCGGGGGGGGGGGGGGGGTCACGTGACCTCGGGGGTCACGTGACTTTGGGTGTCACGTGACCTTGCGGGTCACGTGACCCTGGGGGAGGGGTCACGTGACCTCTGGGGGCCATGTGACCTTGGGGTGACCTTGGGGGTCGCGTGACCTTGGGATGACCTTGGGGGCCGCGTGACTTTAGGGTGACCTTGGTTGCGCCGACGGCAACGCCGACGCCGCTCAAGCCGGGAACGGGCCCCTAAGAGCTGCGCTCTAAAAACTCTATTAGTGCCACAGCGAGGTGTCAGTAATCTAGTCATCTCGGGTGTCAGGAATTCGACCTCTGTCTTTGTTAATGAATCCCTCCCCCCCCCCCCCCTTCCTCGTGCTCGGCTCTCCCATTGGCCTGCACCGACATTCCGTTTCGGGTTTGGAAGAAAATGACAACAATTCGGAGAAAGAGAGAGGGGACGGGATCCAGTGCAGCAAAGCCACCAAGAGACACGCCGGCCCTGGCACGGGCCATGGTTTCGCAGTTTTGTTTGGAAAACTGTCTTCTTCGTATTGTTCTCGTGACTTTCTTAGATTTGAAGTGCAGTTGGACAAGTGGCCTCCTGCTGTGATAGCGAAACGGTTAAAGCTAGAAGGAACAATGTGCCCCAATATGCCCGTTCTACAGTCGGAAGTGTGTGTTCGGAAGTGTCGTTTCTAGCCACATAGAGCAGCCATTTTTCAGATGTGTAGTCTGAAACATCAGCCATTTCTGTCGCGCCAGCGTTTTGCACTCAACGCTTGTGATCCGCAGGTGCTTTTGATGAGCTGTGATCCAGAAGAGACCATGCTGACCTCAAGTGAGATAAAAAAAGCCAACCAATCGCCTGAATTTGCCGAGAAAGAGCAATGAATGGAGATAAAATTATTACATGCTAAATGCAACAATATCGATAAAAGCGCAACACGAAGAGAACCTAGGGGGGATACCCACCCAATTATTGCAAGCTTTGAACTAGAGGGGGTTGATACAAACAACTGCGAGGCTGGGTCACATCGTTTAAGTGATGCCTGTTGCCAAGAAAAAAATGTACACATATTTAATGTGATGAACCTAACAAATAACATATAACATTGTAGTTTACATCTGTGTCATAACACAGGAGTGAGTCAGCTTGCTCGTCTTCAGTGAAATCACCATGGTTCGTCGTTTCCTTAATAAAAATGAAAGAGAAGGTTGTGCACATTACAAAACTCACTCATACAGACTACAGAGGTCTGCTTGATTGAGAGGACTTGTACATCAGGTTACCAAAATGTAAGGCATACAAGATTTGGTAAGACTAGCTGAACGTAGAGAAAAAAACAAAATGAAGGAACAAAACAGACACATAGCGATGTGCATTTTGGCACTCATGTTTCTTGTCGTGACACTACCTTGCAACAATGTAAACGGATCAAGAAGCAAACACATATCTCAATCATTCTGAGATGGTTTTACCAGGTGTGGGAGATGTCGTCAACCACTCTCCACAACACTCACCGAGCTGAAACGAAGAGACCGTAGAGCAAGCCTAGACGACCTGGACTGGTTCAGCTTTTCCAGGCGGGCAGCCTTACGTGCATCAAAGACTGATGAATTCGGCAGGTTCAAGCTTGGGACTGCACCTTCCTTTAACCGCTGTGTTTTGCATTGCATGCCTGTAGAAAAAATTATTAGCCTGAATCACAGAAATAAAGTTCACATGAAATATGCAATACAAGAATATTACTGTATAGATTAAAAAGTGCACACAGTTATCAAAAGTTATTAGCATAAATCAGCCTTTAAATGGACGGAGGTGAAGCTTCCGACACATCTATTTATGATGCATTCATACTAAAATTTGATGTGAACGTTTTGCAACATGCTAGAGATTTTTCATATGCAGAGCTTAGCAGGGGTATAAACTTAATGGCTTGTTCTCCTTGCTCTGTTGTAGAATAGAAACGAAGCAGTTCTAGTTGTCTAGTATTTAGTTTCGAAATCTCATGAAATTTGGGTGTATTTATGGAAACTTGTTTTCTCATCCGTCCATCAGCTGATCTTACGTATCCGTTTAACGACGCTGTAGCACTTGCGTATCGCTCGCCTACGCTTTTTTTGCTCCGTTAACGTCTTCTGTTAAGCCGGATGAGCAAAGACCCCAAATTTTTTCGTCTTGTAGTTTCATCAGTCACTTGCTTTTATTGCTTGCGGGCTGCTCCATTTCTTAATCACTTGGGGATACAGTGCAGCGCGGGGCTACGCGCGGCGATCGCGTGCTTCAGCGTGGACACCGAAACAAAGAGCGCTCACCAGGGAAAAGGAAGTCATCATCTATGAAGTGTTTTGAAAACACCACCATAGAACCAGTCACTTTCTTGGCGATCCGTAATTTGTGGATCCACATGTTCCGTCACGGCATTTCATGGGCAGGGAACTTGTGGTAGGACGTTGTAACATCTTTCCATCTAACTGATACGCAACCGTGGACAGAACGAAACTGTTTAGACGCCCTGAGCTTGTCTTGTTTCGCTCGAGGTGCCATAAATATCACAATAAATCCCCCAAGCCTTGAGAAAAACGCTGCCAAACTGCAAAGAAACAGGGACGCCGCCTCCGTGGATAGAACCTACTTTCACACCTTCCACGTTTTTCCGCTTGGTGGCATCGATTTCGCTGAAGTCGCGAATATCAAAGCCTCCACAGTGTTTTGGGCACGCAATAAATACCAATATCAATACCAATAAGCTCTCTTAAATTCTCCTGGAAGACTTCATAGAGCGGTGGCAGATTGCGTGGGGCCCGAACTGCAGCGTTCATGTCTGGCTGATGTCCTGTCCATGAAACAGAAAACGACAAGGCACTCTTAAAATTCAGCAAGGACACTATTTGGCTTTGTTTTGAATCAGCTGCTTCATTGATGACGTGAAATGGACACCTTAAAAGGTCATTCCACTTTATTCTTGTTACTGAGGAAGCAATGCTGTTCTTTCAAGTATAATTGAAAAAAGGCTAGAAGTACCAAACAAACAAGGTAATTGAAATCTGCTAAATGTACCCCGGTTGCACACTTGCTTGGTTTAGCTGGGGCCAGGATTGGCACTTAGTTGTGACAGCTTGGCCACGACTGCCCAGCCATCTACGTCTGCATGCTGGCCTGGCGTTTCACAGTCTTTCCTTGCTCCAGAGAGCCACGGAACTACCATGGAACGCCTTTCGTGGTTGACCATTCAATTTCGTTCGTCATTGATGGAAAGGGTAAACAGGCCGCTGCCAGTATTTGATGTAGCCTGGCTGTCTATTGATTTTCCTGGGGCAGAGACGGCCAGGGTAGCAATGCCTCTGCCAAGCTTTGAGGTTCCGTGGTGGTTCATAGGAATTCTTTGGTCCACTCAATACAAGCAACAGCCAGTGCTCGGGCGTGTTGCCAGATCGAAGATAGTGTGAGCCAATGAATGGCAGGAAAGTGCCGCTATGAAATGTTTATTGGCTTAAGCTCATATTTCATTGGACCCAGAATGCCCGCTGAAAGCCACTGTTACTCTATAGTTCGTTTAAGTTTTTTACTTTTTTTATTTGTATGAGTGCTCTCTTAACATATTTTTGGTGCTTTGTGGCACGAACCCTCGCACTAGAAAGCGACGTTTCAGTGCAAGAAGCCTGTTTTAGCTAGAGACATAAAAAAGAACACGTTTTTTTAAAAAAAAAAAAAAGATTTAAAAACAGGTTGAGTATGAACAGGCCAAGCCTGAAATGAACTGGTTCCAGTGGAATCGTGCCGGGCAAATTGGATATGAAACTGTCGAAATTGGTTGAACTTGGAAAAGGAACAGGCCAAGTTGGCAACTGAGTTGGATGAACTGTTAATTGTACAGTTCAAACAGGTAGTTAACCAGGCAAAACTGGTAGCTAAAACTGGCGACACTGGTGTCATAATGTTCAAGCTGTCAGCCAAACAGTTTGAACTGGCAGTCGAACTGTTCTAACTGGCAGTCAAATATTTACAACTGACAGTGAAACTGGTCTCACGGTATCTATACAAGTCATACCAGCGGAACTGGAGAAAGTGATCCTTGTACTGGCCAAGCTAGTAGTATGCCCAGTTGAAAAAATAACCATTGGAATCGACCCAATGGGCCCTTTTATTTGGATCGAGTTGGTCTCACACTTTCTAATTTAACTAGCAAGTTGGAAAACCACATTAATCACATTATTCCTCAATGAACGAATTGTGATATTACACTCCAAACGGCTCACAATGAGAAAAGAGCAATTCGACGAAACACGTTTTTACCAATTCCGTAGGTAAAGATGTGTTTCTGGAATGAATCATGCCACAGCAGGCAGAGAAAAAGTCTGGCTTTTATAGTACATTTTTTCTATGCATATTTCGCATCACAGATTAGTAGAGCAAATAAATGTTTATTTTGACGCATGTGCAGTTACACCTAGCTTGCAACAAAGTTGGTGACAGGTCAAAAGCTCAGTCATGCAATCGCCTCACATGAGTTCATATCCCTCTCCCAGCAAATCGTTCCCACTTGAACTTTATAAGTTTCTCGCTTTTTACCGCGGCCTTTATCCACCCTGGCTTGCACCGAGAAGCCGCTTCCAGCGCAAGTGCCCGAGGCGGGGAGCCTCCCACGTGACGTTGGAAACGCGCGAGCAAAAGCCCGCACCCGCAGATCAGTCAGGCGCCTGGAATGCGCCAGTGCCCCAGGACCAGAGATGATGCGGTGTCCACTACCATAGCCTCCTCTATACGGAGAAAGCGCGCGGCCGCAGAAAAAAGGAGAGGAGGAGCACGCGAAGCGGTGACCAATATGGTAGGGCAGAGCAGAAAGGGCAGACCTAGACAGCGAGCGCTTGGGTCATGAGCGGCCGCTCCCCAAACCACGTTTCTTTTCGTGTTTTCGTCACCGTCGTTTTCGTACTCCAGGAGCAACGCCTGCGGCGATTCGAAAGGAAGCTGGCAACAATGCTCCATGCCGGTGGCGTCGGCGGAGTTGTCGGTGCGCCAGCGGAGTGCGCCGTCGTCGGACCATCGTGTCGTGCCGCGGAAGAACCAAACAGTATTGACTAAGTAGTTTCGGCGCCCAGGTGCCGAAGATACAAGTAACAGCGCTACAGGATGAAAGTTCGGCGTGTTCCAGCGAGCACTGCGGCCAACTGCGACGGGAAACGAAGGTGCGTGCGCGCGTCGCGAAGACTGAAGCTTTCAGGCAAGAAACGGGCAGTGTACGTACGTCTGAGAAATATGTGATCGGTGGCACTGCCGTCGCTCGCACGTAAGATCAAACGAAGTATATCTTTGACTTCGTTCAAACCTAAGGTGAAACAAAGTATATGGCCCATGAATCGCCGAATACTCCAAGAACCAGATACCGACCTTTCCGGGCAGTTCGTCGCACAACCTCCAGCGCAAACAAAAGCGACAACCGCGACCGTTGCTGCGCAGATGCGGACATGCGGACGTAGGGACGGCGAAGGGAAAGGGTTGACGTTGAGTTTCTCTTCTCCGCGATTCCAAAAAGAAAAGAGGAAAAAAATTACTGTTTCTGCGTTTGGCCGCTCGCTCTTGTGTGGCGCTAGCAGACAAGCTTCCCTCCGCTCCCGATTCCCCGCCCCTCCTCTCCTGCTTTCGGCAGCCACTTTTATTCGCGACGTGCCAGGCTTTCTCCGTATTGAGGAGTTTCAGCGACGGTGTCACCGCTCTGGCGGCCGGTCGCCGAAAGAGAACGAGGGGGATAGGTTTGCTGGGCGTTGGCTTTGTGTAAATGCGTTGGCCGCGAACGTAGACCTATAAACTTCGGCAGCACGAATATTACGCGGCTCTAGTGTTCCGGTACGAGCAACAGAGGTGACACGATCTGCTACGACTAGCTATGACCACTTACCGCAGTGATGCAGGCATCGAAGTAGGGCAACGGTGCAACCTGTGTACTACGGAGTCAGTCGCCGTCACCCGACGCTGCTCGTTTGGCATTCAGGGCTTTCCGCCCCGGGTTCATCGTTTGTACTTGGAACCGAGGGTTATTTCCTGTGCTTGTGTATGTGCTCAGTGGTTGGATACAGACCTCATAGAGCAGTTCTTCAGACTCAACAGCGACTCAAAGTTGACGGCGGAGGGGCTTGCAGCAACGCTTTCGGTTGGTGCACGGGTGTGACGACTACACGGATAAATTTTAAGATTGCTGCTAGCAAGGTGGGTCGTATTCGCTTTATGTTGACACGATTTTAAGTGGAAGTACTCCGTGCAAAGGCGAATCTATCGCGTTTCTAATCCAGCTTTGTTTTTCTTGTTTTTATCACGCACCGACCGACTACTAAGCAAATGCTTCTGTACCGATCACGGAGTGAATGTCTTCGGCCTTACGTTGCGGAACGCCCAATAAAAAGCCATGTTCGTTCAGCGAGAAAACTTCCCTTTCGAGTGACCCTCTTTGATAATATCTCCCGTATCTAGGTGCTTTTAATCAACACGGTCGATTAGGTTTGCTTCCCTAGTTAAGAGATTTTGCTGCCACATGCGGCACTAATGCTTGGCACGATGTATGCCACTGGTGGTATTGTGAATTGGTTTACTTCCAAAACTAGAAGTGTAACAGGTGGGACCGTTCAGTTTGCTAAAAATGTGCTGATATGGTAATTTCGTTGCTTAACTAGCGTTTTACGTCTAAGATTGATACGAAACATGCTGATGTGATCATGCATGTCTACAGCATAAGCTTTGCAGATCCAGAATGGGTGTGCTATGGGCTACAGCCTCAAGGTTTTTAATGGACCAAATTGGTGATTACACGACAATAAATATTGTGGTGGAAAACTGCCCATCGACTCGGTGAGTTTTGATCGCGATCATTGGGGTGCTGTTGGCAAATTAGGTAATGGCACACCTTTTCCCTGACCATCTGGCTTCAAGGGACATCGCATCTAGATGTACTTAAATATGTTTATTTTAAGGTTCAGTTAACCCCTCTGCATCATCAAAGGAAGGCACTTTCAAGCCACAACGAACAGCAGTGAATATACAATGCATAACAGGCACCAGTGTCCAGGCGTATAGTCCGCAAAAGCTAAATTTAAGCTTAAAAAGGTTTTTGTTTTGTTTAGATAGTTTGCATTTGGTGTATGGGCCTGATTTCCACGCCCAGTGCATAGTCCGCCAAGCTGGTGCGTAGCGTAGTGTCTTCGTGTTTTTTTTCCTGGGTGACATTTTCTCCAGAAGTTCTTCGGCGAACACTGTTGAGCCTGAAGAACTGCTCTTGGGGCCAATATCCAGCCACTGAGCACACACACAAGCACAGAAAATAACACTCGGTTCCAAGTACAAACGAAGCACCTGGGCAGAAAGCCGTGAATGCCAAACGAGCAGCGTCGGGTGACGGCGACTGACTGCGTTGCGCCCCTTTAACGCCTGCATCGCTGCCGTCGGTGGTCGTAGCTAGTCGTAGCGAGATGATGTTCACTTCAAGCAAGAAATCTTGCCATACCATAGTCAAGATATGTGTGCAAGTGTTGGATGGCGTGGGCTCTCTCACGTTGGTGCAGTTGTCATCAAAAAAGGTACATATCAACAATGTTTGCGCGTTTGAGGCTAAAACTATGACGCATATTTTATCTAAACCTAAATTGATTGGTCTGCGGCTACAAACCTTTTCGTTGACGTCGCTTAGATGATGTAACCATTCAGGCCTCGCATTAAATAGTGTTGCGAACTCTTAGATTGTGTATGAAAACCTATTTTTGCCCTATTAAAAGACATTCTAAAAAAGTGAAAGCCGTTTACAACTCCCTGTAACGCCGAATCGGAGCGCAGCTCTTGAGGAGGAGAGCAGGGTAGTGGGGGAGGGTATACCCCTCCTTCTCCTCCTTCTCCTCCTCCTCCCCTCATACTTGAATATGCTCTGACCTCGGGGGGGGGGGGGGTCACGTGACCTTGGGGTGGGGGTTTCACATGACCTTGGGGGGGTGTGACCTCGCGGTTACGCCGACGGCGACGGCGACGCCAACGCCGCTCAAGCCGGAAGCGGGCGCCTAAGAGCTGCGCTCTAAAAGGCCACATGCCTTCTGCTGATACATGTCTTTCAATTTACAATGCAGAGGCAAAAAGAAAATCATCTGTGTACATGTAGCACTTAGCATAAGCACCTTTTGCCATTCATTCTTGAGCACACTCAAATATCATTTTACGTTGCTTTTGTTTTATAATCTTTGCCCTGATTGCAAAAAGAAAAAAGTTAAAAAAGCTTTACCTGTGTTCTCCTTCTGGCATTTAATATAGACTTGTTTGTCAGCAGATCACACACAGCAGATATCACTGTGGCACATACAACTCGAACGACCGATGAGACTATTGCTATTACATTAAAGCTTTCCACAAGAGCCAAAAGGAGGCTTGTGGGGGTGCACAAACACATCGAAATGAGATTGGCGCTTCCGAGGCTTGTTTATATTGTGCGTAAAAACAGGACGATCGGCGACCAGCTGATCGCAATATAACACCAAGGATACCGATGTTTCGATACATAGAACGCAGGGTAAAGACCTCAATCGTCCCTTGTATGCTGTAGCTGTCTTACTTTCCGTCCAACCGCTTTTTAGCACAAGGCCTGAATGGTTACATCATCTAAGCAACGTCAACGAAAATGTTTGTAGCCACAGACCGATAATTTTAGTTTTAGATAAAGTGCGCGTCATAGTTTCAACGCGCGAACATTGTTGATAAGTACCTTTCTTTGGACCCGCGTACATTGGGTCCAACTTGACGACAGCCGCACCAACGTGAGAGCTCACGTCGAACACTTGCACGCATATCTTGACTATGGCAAGATTTCTTGCCTTCGACTGGCTTGAACACTTCATTTGTAGCATCACGGTAGGTCTTGGTTGAAGTGATGATCGTCTCGCACACGGCAACAAACAGAAAACGACACGCTTTGTATAATTTATACGCTACCGGTCTACGGGCGTCGCAAATCTATCCCCCTCTTGTCCGCCATGTTCGATCGATCGGAGCGCCCCCGATATTCGCTGAAACTCCTCAATAGAGGAGGCTATGCCACTACCCGCGCGGAGCGCGGGTGCCTTGAACGGGGAGAGCTGCTCGCGTGCCAGGACAGGGAGCGCGCGGGCCAATCAGCGCGGCCCTCGCGTCCTCTCGAAGCGCCAGTTTTGAGTCGGCGGCGGCGGCAGTTCCGGGAACCAAAAAGAAAACGGATCTGGCGCGGCGGTTGGGCTTTCTTTGTTTGCTCTGCTGTTCTGCTTGGGGAGGTTACAAGTTGTATTTAAGCTGTGTTTGGATAAAAGTTTGCCGGAGCCTTGAGTGCTGCCTCTGCCGATGGTTCCTGTGGCTGATGACGTCCTCCGCCTGAGTTCCACTCGCTCGCGGGCGAAAGGGCCGTATCCCAGAACGGCGCGTTCGGAATTCGCTCCGTCCTCATTGCAGTGCGGGCAATGACTGTCTCCGTGCCAGCGAGCCAGGTAAGCAGGCTCGACCATTTGTATTCATTTTCATAATCAGGTGCATGTGAAACTGAACCATTCTGCAACCCGAATTGGAACAGCTACGCTAGTAATAAAACCGCCAGTGTACATGCAGCTTCAGAGATTTTATACCACTGTGGTCGCGAGTTGCATAGCGGACGACAGGGTAAGAAGGCAGGAAGGGGATAGCAACAGCAGGATATTTTCATTCCTAGGCGTTGCTTTGCGTAAAGGCTGAACGGCATGTAAGCGTTTAAGCGAGCGACGAGCGTCGGAGATTTCCCGCGGTCGCTCGTCGCGTCTCTCGGTTCTTGGATTTCTAGAAATCGTTGCTCATCGCCTTGGTCGCTTGCTCCCGTCGCTTTCATGCTGTTTGCCGCGTCGCGCGAGTGGCCGAACGACAGAGAAGCGGATCATCGTCGCTTGTATCGTCGCTCTTCAAATCGCTTACATGCGGTTTATACTTAATTGACGCGAGACTGGCACCACATGTACGATTGGCACATGCTTCCATATTCCCTCTCATACAGTTTATAGTATTGCATATTTTTTATTCGTGGCATTAGTTACATACTGTTTTAGGACAGACGGGAACCAATAAATCTGCCATGGTTTTAATTACTGATGTTTATTCTTATTTCAGATGCCTTGGGGTACTATGTTTGCCACCACCGGAACCCCGACACTCCAGAAGATGTGGAGAATCTCGCCAAGCGGCTCGGACAGATGAATAATATCATGAAATTTCTTTTGCGTTGTAAATTGTTTTTAATGTTCGTTTTCGCGGTCTGCAGTATGCATTTTTTTTAAATAAAGTGAATTTTATTAGTTTACGACCTGTGTTTTCAATATGACCAGTTAAACTGGTTTAACTGCATGGAGTGCACCAGTATGACAGTTGTACAGTATTACCAGTTTACACATTTTCGCAGTAAGACCTGGTATGCACAGTTTTACAGTAAGACCAGTATGCAGAGTTCCATATTAAGACCAGTATGCACAGTTTCAGTTTGTTCAGTTCAACCAATTTAACCAGTGGCAATAATTCCGTTTGAACTGGCCCAGTTTGAAAACTTTTTTAAATAACGCCGGTAACTGCCCTGCTCGTCCGGATTGAATTTCTATTGTCTAGCGAAGCTTGGCTGACCACTCGTCCACTAACCTGGCCCATGCTCTATATACAATAAAGAGCCAAGTTTGGGGTCCCACTGAGCTTCCCGCCTGGCCCAGGCCATAATTTCAGCGGTGAGCGAGTCCATGGCAATACTGGGAACTGCCGGTGGGCGCCAGACTGTTATACCAGACGGGGGCTGCCTAGCGCCATGGGGCAAAGCAATCTAGGCCCAGTGAAACTTTCCCCGGCTGCCCAGTCTGACACAAGCTTGAGCTGGTCATAATGTGCTGGTGGGGCGGGGGGCGGGGGGCGGGGGGGGGGGGGTGATATGGCACAGCGGAAATAGGAGTCAGTGTTCCTGATTGCTCTCATCTCCAAAATCTGTGAACTTGAACCTCACAGGCTGATTTCTGCTGCACTTGAACTGTAAAGGCCAAAAGTGCAAGGGCACTTTCAGCCTGGCGTGAAGCCCTCCCCCAGCGTCCTTATTTACACCGTCTCTCGCACTCCTAGCCTAAAAAAAACGCTCTGGGAGTTAGTCTATATGGAAAGGAAACAATGAATGAATTCATCAATAAAGTCCTATCCAATTGATGAAACACTCAACAATGTGCTTCCTCCCAACATCAATGTGTAGGAAAAGTGAGAAAGAGCTGACAAAACATTAAAAAACTAACCAAGCAAAAGTTTCGTAAATGCCTGCTGTAAGGACGACCATGGGAACCAGTCCCACCATGCTTTTAAAGGGCATCTTTCCTCAAGCTCACCCATATAAAAGACAAAGCTCATAATTTCAATATGACCCTTGATAGTTCAATTTACCTAGATCACTGAAAAGGTGATCCATTTGTGGTTCCTCGAAGAACACTCCTTTATCAAAAGACAGCTGGTGATCAAGAAGCGCTCGCCTCTGTACCTTAAGCCGCTCAGATTCCGGCATCACTTGATGGTAATGCTGATAACGATATCATTGATATCAGCCACTCAGAACAATCAGAATCAGGCACGGATGCCGAGCGCGAGCGCCCGCAATCAGTACATTCCAGCGACGATGAAATCTCCGATGTGGACGACAATGTCGGAAACGATATTGAGGTGGAGACACTTAGCCAGTCCGACGAAGATGATGCTGGCCAGATTAACGAAGATGACGCTGTACCACAAGGGCCCCTGCTCGAACAGCTTATGTCGGGCTGTTTTCATCAGTTTGGGGCACAAAAGCTGTCCCATTCGCCGACAAGAAAAGCTGGTGCCATCGCCATGATAATGGCGCACGTCGCGTCTCAGAACATGACGTGGTCAAATCTCGATTCCTTGCTCGTTCTGATCAACAACCTGTTTGGCAGGCAAGTCGTGCCGCCAAGCAAATATGCTTTCCGAAAGCTTTCGAAAGCGGAGATTGAAAAGCTGCCCAGCGTGTCAACAAGCAATAGACTTAACGGTACTAAAAGAGAAGGCATCATACTTTGTGATGCTCGACATGACAAAGCAACTGAGCTTCGTAATTTAAAAAAACTAGGGACCCCCTTCACGACAACCTCTCAAAACTTGCAATCGATCGGGTTGCCCTGGCAAGCGCAGAAGTCACTAACATCACTACAGGCAAAGCTTATGCCACGTTGCGCGAAAAAGTTGGGATGGGGGACAGCAATTTGTCGCTAACCTTCAACACTTATGGCAGTCCTCTCTTTGAGTCATCAAAGACCTCGTTTGGCCAATCCAGTTCACCGTAAACGAACTCCCAACATTCCCCGCTTCAAACAAACCACACTGGCAGGACTTTGGTTTTAGAAGAGCCACCCGAATATGACCGTCTTCCTGACCAAGTTTGTTGTCGAGGTGAAAGGCTTGAGGCCTGTGTTGTGGGAGCATGGCTCACAGGTGCACACAACGAGAGCCTACATTCTCTGCTGCTGTGTCGACGCCCCTGCAAGGGCAGCAGTGCAGAATATGATTCTGTTTAACGGTTCCTTTGGATGCTCTTGGTGCCTCATAAGTGGAGAGCATCTAGAAGGTATGTGCCCATCATGTGGCTTGTTGTTACGCTATCAGCGCAATTCACGCTTTATGTGTTATGCACTGTTTCATGACACAGGGGGCACGTGTGCAAGCATCTTAGTTGTATATTTCAAACATTGATATTTTTAAATTTATTGCAATACATTTCAATGGCATACAAACTGTATCCTATTTATGCCCTCATTTATTTGTTTACCCTTCGGATGCATCCAGAGTCTTTTGTTTACCTAGTATCCCAACCATTGATGGTGCGTACTTGGTTGCTTTGTCACTGAGCACTGTCAAAGGTCCCTGTTTATTGGTGGGCACCTTTTTAATATATTTATTTTTCGAAGGCTTGAGATAACATTGAAGTGCATGAAAGATGCATGTTGTTGCACGGTATACTGTGAAGGACTTAATTTTCGCAGGAACCTAATTTCTGCTAATTTCATACATCGACTACGATGCGCAACAAACACGTCTCGCAAACAATTTCAGGAAAATGTCAACACTATGAAAGCTACAGTGATATCTTTCAGTCTCGCAAAAATTAACACCCCGAATAATTCCAAAACTTCAGCTTCGGCCAGATAACAAAATGAAATACAGGGTGTCACAAAAATAAAACTTTACAGGGTGTTGTTTGCCGCAAAAACAAACTAGGCCGTCCAAAAGTAGCGCTAGAGGTCACAACCAGATGCAGAAGTTTCAGCTTGATTTGGTACCTTATTCAAAAGTTATAAGGCATTTTCTGAAAACTTCAATGGGACAGTGGAGCCCATTTTTTCCCGTTTTCAGTTTCTGGTGCAATAGAGCCCCATGTATTAGAAAACTCCGTCGGCCGCCATTTTCCTATTGAACTTTTCAGAAAATCACTTAAAACTTTTGAATAAAGTATCAGATCGGGCTGAAACTTTGGCCTCTGCTTGTGACCTCTAGTGCTACCTATGGGCGGAGAATTAGCGTTTGGCGATGCTTAGTTTATTTTTGGGGTAACAAAAAAACCCCTGTAACCTTTTGTTTTGTGACACCCTGTATAAAGCTGGCTAAAAATAACTTGTTTACATTGCTTAGGAGTCACCGAAGAACAAAATACTGTTAAATAACTTATTTTTCGAAGACTCAATATTTTTAAAATCTGACCAAAGCTGCACTACTTGAATTATTCGCGGGTCGTAATTTTCGCAAGCCGAAAGTATCTCACTATATCTTTTGAGGTATTGTCATGTATTCTCGAATTGTTCGTGGGATCTATATTTCGCAAATTCTACCAGATTCGCGAGAATTAAGTCGTTTACAGTAATGAATTTATTTCATCTAGAGGTGCCTCGTAGCCAGTCAGAGATTAGGGATGGCAGATAGACTGTTCATTATAATCAATCCTGCTGTCACATAAATGTCCAGCCTTCTGACTGTTCATGTCATAGCGGTAAGTGACAACTGAGTACTGAATGCTGCACTCCATTAAACGCTAAACTGACAAAGCTGCAAAAGCTGCATGCTTGCGGGACCTATTAATTCTTTGCTTTACATCAGCACACCTCACTTTCTGCTTGTGAATATGCACAGTGAGCCTGATTGAGTGGCACAAGTATGACGGTGGACTGGTCCAAAAAATATGTAGTTTCAGCATGGCTGTCAACAGCATAAAATATATAGTACAAGGTGCTGGGGAGGTGGGAAAGGCTCACTCGGCACAGTTAAAAAACAAGCTGCAGAGGTGCAGGCCTATGGCTTGGTGATGTTATGCTTTTGTCAACCTCCTGGGTACTGCTTTCTAAGAGCTTTGTTCCAATACTTTTATACACAGGGAGCATACGCTATGTGTCTGCGGAACCACCGGCCCCTAGAACGTCGGAGATGGTGGCTCGAGATATGCAGCTTGCTTTGAGAATGGGGACCACCGCAAATGAAAGCAAAGGTCCTCCTCCACTGATGAATCTACCATGTGTTCCCTTTGTTTTCTCGAAAAGCATTAGTATTAAAGGGTTGAAACAAACTGGGCGCTTAAGGAACGGATAGTAATGGCACGAATCGTTGACGTGAAGGTTTTGCTGTTTTGATAAAAGTCCAGGAGCTTTGATTGGTAAGAAATTGTAGTCTAATCATTGTTACTTTCTGACACTAAAAACTGCTTTGGCATTATCAGTGCACTCTTCATGTGACAAAGGTCAGTTGCTGTTTACAAAAGAAAGCGCACAGCACAAGCTTAATTTCTGCCGGTCTCATAGTACGTACTCCGACAGCCTACTGGGATGCACTTTTAATTGATTTGTATTTCAAGTTAGCAAGCTAGCCACTTGTTTCATACCAGCCATTAGCTAAGCTGAGTGTGTCATGAGGCACATATCTAGACCCTGCTAGACTTCGGATAAGTACCCGTTCCAGCACCTTCAGTGACGCTGCTAACAAAAGAGGCAAGATGAATAACTTTAGGGGTTCAAGCAGCAAGAGTCCGGACTCTCACTGCCTGAATTGAGTATGAACAGCCATATGAAACTGACCTAAATGCCATTTAAACCGGTAGATACACTGTTACCACCGGTGTGCTTGGGATTATGAAACTTGTGATCTATCAGCTTCAGTCTTGTTATATTTATGGAATAAATGTTTTCTGTGCTTATTCTTTTTCAAAATCGGTAGCCATTTATCATTATATATTTTATTCGAAAAAATTGGGTTTTAATTGATATTTATTTAAAAAACCGTCAGGTTTTGTGGCATTTTTGGCCCTTTTCGTCTCGAAGTGCGATTGTTCCCACATATTTCATTGGGAGCAGCAGAGACAAAGAATATTTAAAAATGAAGATACTAATTATAGCAAAAATTAGCTAAGTATTCATTATGGCTTCAGGGTCTTGAAGGAAATTCAAATGTGTATGCCGCGGTTTTCATCTGAAGAACTGTTAAGTAAATGCCGGCGACTAAGGGCCTAAACTCATCGTTTGCGAAATTCAGTGATTGTCAAAAAGAAGTTTCCTCATTCTTTCCGGTTGCGACGAAACTATTTGTTTTTAGTCTTTCACGCCATAATGCCCCGTCTTGATGACTCCACACACTTTGGTTTCATCATACCGGTCGAACGGAGCGACAGCACCACCGGAATCAGGTTTTAGAAGCAACCAGCTAGCTCACACGTGACAAGGTCCCATATTCCTTCTGCTCGTTTAAATTTTTTATGACGGAGCTTTAATGAAATGGTGGAGGGTCCTATCCTTGTATTTTAAGCTTTTTAAAGAAAGCTGAAAATGTTCTTTTCCTGTGTCAGGTGGATGGAGTCGCAGAGGGAGCAAAAGGCTAATTTCGAAAATGGGAATTTTTTTGGTTTGTCCTGATTCCTAATTTGAAATTTGGCGACCATATATTCGCATTTATCGGAAAATACCGACACTCCAAACCCTAGCTATAGTCTCTTGCTAGCTATAGTCTAGCTACAGTGAAGGAAAACTGAGAGAAAACTGCATGAAAGGACGAAGGACGGACATTTACGAATGAGTATTTATTTTTTCAGTTAATTAAGTAACATACTCGATATTCCCAATAAAAAGAGACATGTAATATTTACTTTCAGGGTTTGTTCTCGTGGCTGCAGTGTGCGTCGAGTACATGCATGCTGTGCTGCAAGGAGCAGCGAGGCAGTTCACGGAGCCTGCTGTTTGGTTCATCAAACTCTCATAGGCGGTTCTACATAGGTATGTGCCAAGAACCGCTGTTAGTGACAAGTTTAGCGATTTACAAGCTGGAGAAGAGGAAGGGAACAAAGGGTGCAGTGGAGAGGAGGAGCCTACTACGCTACAGTTTTTTTTTTTTGCTTCCTCTTTTTTAACCTTGTATCAATTTAGTGCGCATTGGAGCCAATTGGGAAAACTGGTTTCAAGCTTTCGATTAAAGAAAAACATTTGAATCCAATTGTAGAACTCTAGCTGTTAGGTGGCTATTGAATCAAACTGAGTTTTTACTATTGTTTGGCTAATAAGTTGCTCATGATAATGTGCACAATCAGAAGTAGTGAACAAACTATACTTTTACTTAACCACTTTTGCACGACAGTCGTATCATCTGCAGTCTTGAGATAGCTTGGTAAATTCCAATGAGTAAAATAGTTTTGAGTTGGCTTTCATAAATACAACCAGTTTGCAAAACTTCTTGAATCTTATGTCGGAAGAAATATCAGTTAAGCTATTCATAATGGTGATGACAATGGCTGCTAAAGTCGTACCGTCACATGACATTTCTATTAAATGCGAAGAATTTCCGGGCGAATTCTTCTCACTCTGCGCGTACATCAGTCACTGGCTCGGCTCGCCGTATACGAAAGGCTTCACAGGAAAGTATTAACTGAGAACCACTCACGTAACCAGATCATATATCACTAAAACACGTAGTCTAACCTTGCATGATTAAGTGACACATGATCACATGCCTTTACATGATTGTTGCAGAAAAAATAAGATTCTGGCAATAGTAGAGTTATACTTAGGTATTATAAATATTCAACTGTCAAATTGACATTCAGTAGATTGTAGGTGCAGTCCTTAAAGGGCAACTCCGCTTCTTTTCCAGTAGTGAAAAACTATACAGTTCTCTTTGTTATCATCTACAAAACCCCCATGGCAAATATTACGACGAAATTCCGCCTAGAAGTTCATTAAAATCGCTGTCAAAGTTTGACAAGCACGAATCCGCTGGTTTTGGTTGAGACGTGCGGGCCAGACAACACTGCCCGGCTGCATTTCCGCTTCCTCCAAATTCCTTCTCCCGGCACGTCCGCGACGTCATCAAACATGTACAGCTTCTTTTTTTTTTTTTCAATTTTGTTTTCTTTCCCGGGGAGAGCACGGGTGGCGCCAGCGCCGTGAAAGACGTGAGTGACGCGCTCGGCCGGCCCGGCGCTAGACTATTGATACTACTGATAAGCCGAACGCCTCGTTGAGCGCGGCTTGTGTTACATCGCATACTTTTGAACACCAAGTAAAAGGAGGAGAGGGAAGCTGCTTTTGTAAGAATTTTGAGTGACAGGTTAATCTTCTATAATCTTCTGGGAGGAGAATAGCGACGCCTGTGCTAATCCAGGAGGCACAAAGGAGGATCCTGATAAGAGGGGAGCTTCTTCTTCCCCTTGTATATCACGTGGGTGTACATGCTTAGTGATGCCGAATATACAATGTTGTCCGGCTTTGCCACCGTTTCGGTTTCGGTTTGTGATCATGGCTAGAGTAAAATTACATGAAAAATATTTTATTTTTCGCGAAACAAAGGATTGGGGATTGTTTTTGAGTGCTTCAAAAAGCAAAATCGGCCACTATCTCAAAATATTTGAAATTAAGCGGAGTTGCCCTTTAACACTGCATCACCATCTCATTCATGTGCAGTCTTTCCTATCTGCATATAGGACATCTAGATTCATTGTTTTGAAAATATAGATCCAAACACGTTGATGAAAGCGGCGGACATGTAGTCGAACGCTTGTTTTAGAGTGATTTGATGCAAACAAAAAAAGTCTTAAAAATCTGTTCCTTGAGTTATGGTGATGTAATTTATTGTGACGGTACAGCTCAATGTTGGATTTCACCTGTGGAAATCTTGAAGGAAAAACATCTCTATATTAGAAGTCACAAACCCTTTTCCGTGCAATTTGGGAAAAAATTATTGTGGGTGATGTCAAGCAGTGGGTCTCTAACAGTTGCACTTATTTACAAAGATTGTCGGGCATTGACAGATTTCCAGGTGGTCAAAATTATTCCTCTCTATTCTTAGGACATCGTCTCAATTTTATGGGAGGGTAAAGCACCCTGAATAAATATGTTTAGTAGTTGTACCTTTTGTTCACAGACTCCAGGGTGGATCACACAGTTCTGCTAAGTGTGACTGCACTCGCTTGTGTCACCTTCCTATGAGATGCGCACCATGTCATTAGGAATCTAAAAAAAATCTGAGTGTCTACCTCGTTTCCCCCATGGTCTGTGCAGAGGAAACACGACGACATGGCTGAAATATCTACCGAACATGTTCATCACCAGCTAGACAAGTTGTTCGAACATTCGCTCTGCTTCCTTATAACCATATAGACGCTTTCAGGCCGTTGTGCATGGGTGCCGACATAACTGGCCTTCACTTTTTGCTTCATTTAATTTCGTTTGCTGTACATAACTATTGTGGTCACAGGGCAGGTTATTCACTTTCTAGGTGGTTAAATGCTTCTACGACAAATGCAACCTTTGTGTATGGTCTTTGTTGGTCAGTTCAGTAGCTGTGTCCTGGAGAAAAAAGGGAAAGCCAGTTATGGCGGCTAAAATGTGGCGCTCTCTGAAAGCGTCTATTACATAGCAGGAGCAGCAGCATGTCATGGTAGACAACCGTTTCTGCTATTTAAAAGCTTTTGGCAACAAAGGCAATGAAGAAACTATTTTAGGCAGCACGGTTGGCCCTTTTTGGTTAGCAAAAACTTTATTGACCGAACATTAAGTTGTTTTTCGTTCAAACTTATCCAAATAAAAGCCTAGCCGACGCTATTTTATGGAAATCGAGAGGCGATTGTTAAAAGATCACAGCTACAGGCACAAATTGTGAAACTGTAGTTGAGATTAGAATTGCTGGCAACAATCGGACATGTTTTTCCACACACCTGGTGTTGGCGAATGAAGCCAGCGGGCAGGAAGCTTTCAGTTTATATTTATTATTACTCTCATAGCGACAGTCCCTCTATCAGTCCCTATTTCTGAGTGATGTCAGCTTTGCTGAGCACCACCTCAAAATGAATGACGATATATAGTATGCGCTTACTTATTTTTACAGTAAAGATAGGAATTGAAAACAGAAAATCACTTGTAAAAATTAAATAGCGCAAAGGTTAGACAAAGGACAAAGGACAGAACATGTAGACAGGACAAGCGCTAACTCACAACTGGCGCTTTAATAGAAAAGAAGAGAAGGAAGCAGCATAGAAATACGCCGAAAAAGGAAGAAAGAAGATTTATAGTAAAAGGAAAAAGTGAAAGGTATATACAAGAATGAATAAAACAAAACAAGAAAATGAGAGAAAGGGGAGCTGCGTAACCAAATTAATTCCTGGGAATATATTGAAATTAAGAAAAGGCTGTAGCTTAAAGAAAGAAGAAGTTGAAAAGACTAGAAGTTCCCGCTGAATCAACCTCAAGTTGGCCACCGAAGGTAAGTTAATTCTTTTTCAGTTAAAGCCACTGAAGGTGCACTCACACAGGCGTCTTCCTTGTCTTTGATGGTTAAGGCCTCGTAGATTTCTCGCGAAGTTTTATCGCGGAACCGTCGTAGGATTTTCGTTTTTGTCAGGATCGGTTGGCATTTACAGTCTCTGACATGTACTGCGAGATGTCCCGCTGGAGTTGAATTGAGTGAGGAGGCGTGTTCCCGCAATCTGGTGTTGATGCAGCGGCCTGTCTGCCCGACATATATCTTGCCACAAGTGAACGGTATTTCATAAATTACCTGGCTTTGGCAAGGTACATATAATTGCTTGTGTTTGACGGTGCACAGTACTTCTCGATCTTGCGGATTATTTATCTTTGGACATAGCTTCTTGAGCTTGTTAGGTGCAGAAAATATGACAGGGATGCTAAATCTGGACGCCACCTTTTTCAGGTTATGCGACACCTGGTGGATATAGGGTATCACTGCAGGACGCTGTCTTGGGGGTTTTGTATTTTCCTTTCCCTTTCGAGGGCGGATCATTCTTTCAACTGCCTCACACAAGATGGTATTTGAATAGCCAGAAGTCGCAAGCCGTTGTAACTGGTCTTCAAAGCTCTGTCCCGCCTTGTGTTCGCACGATTTTTTGAGGGCCGCGTTGAGACAGTTGTTGATGATTGCCGTCTTTATGAGCTTTGAATGCGAAGACTCATATTGAAGTAATCTTTTCTTCGACCTTGGTTTATACATCCAACATGAGTGGTATTCTTGGAATTTTAGTTGTAGATCGAGAAATTGTAGGGACAAGTCGGTAGGTAGCTCATAGGTAAATTTTAGCCCTTGAGAATTTTGCGTAAAGATTGCTCGGATGTTGTTGATTTGCGTCTCCTCTTTTTCACCTGGTTTTTGGCTTAGAAGCACGAGATAGTCGTCAACGTACCTGTATACTTTTGGAACCTGGTCGTTGGTTATTTGCTGAGCGATGGCTCGATCGCACTGAGACAAGAAGATGTCGCATAGCACAGGAGCTACGCAGGAACCGATGCAGATTCCCTTCTTTTGCAGGTAGTGATTGTTGTCAAAAGTGACGACTGTGGATGCAAGGTAGTATGTCAGCAGTTCCATGAATGAATCCAGATGTAAGCCAGAGTTGTTTTGGAAAGAAACTGTACCATTGTGCTCAATACAATCTCTAACGGCTTCGAACAGACGGTCATGAGGTATGGAATAGAACAAATCTTCCACGTCAAGGGAGAAACCATATCTTACTTGTTGGTTGTTATTTTTTAGAAAATCTATAATTTCTTCTGAATTATGAATCAGAAAAGGATCTTCAAGTCGAAGAGCAGATAAGTTATTGAAGATGAACCGTGAGATTGCTCCTTGCCATGAACCTCTTTCTGTGACAATGACTCAACGCGGCCCTCAAAAAATCGTGCGAACACAAGGCGGGACAGAGCTTTGAAGACCAGTTACAACGGCTTGCGACTTCTGGCTATTCAAATACCATCTTGTGTGAGGCAGTTGAAAGAATGATCCGCCCTCGAAAGGGAAAGGAAAATACAAAACCCCCAAGACAGCGTCCTGCAGTGATACCCTATATCCACCAGGTGTCGCATAACCTGAAAAAGGTGGCGTCCAGATTTAGCATCCCTGTCATATTTTCTGCACCTAACAAGCTCAAGAAGCTATGTCCAAAGATAAATAATCCGCAAGATCGAGAAGTACTGTGCACCGTCAAACACAAGCGATTATATGTACCTTGCCAAAGCCAGGTAATTTATGAAATACCGTTCACTTGTGGCAAGATATATGTCGGGCAGACAGGCCGCTGCGTCAACACCAGATTGCGGGAACACGCCTCCTCACTCAATTCAACTCCAGCGGGACATCTCGCAGTACATGTCAGAGACTGTAAATGCCAACCGATCCTGACAAAAACGAAAATCCTACGACGGTTCCGCGATAAAACTTCGCGAGAAATCTACGAGGCCTTAACCATCAAAGACAAGGAAGACGCCTGTGTGAGTGCACCTTCAGTGGCTTTACCTGAAAAAGAATTAACTTACCTTCGGTGGCCAACTTGAGGTTGATTCAGCGGGAACTTCTAGTCTTTTCAACTTCTTCTTTCTTTAAGCTACAGCCTTTTCTTAATTTCAATATATTCCCAGGAATTAATTTAGTTACGCAGCTCCCCTTTCTCTCATTTTCTTGTTTTCTTTTATTCATTCTTGTATATACCTTTCACTTTTTCCTTTTACTATAAATCTTCTTTCTTCCTTTTTCGGCGTATTTCTATGCTGCTTCCTTCTCTTCTTTTCTATTAAAACGCCAGTTGTGAGTTAGCGCGTGTCCTGTCTACATGTTCTGTCCTTTGTCCTTTGTCTAACCTTTGCGCTATTTAATTTTTACATCATGCATATCCAACTAGCCCACCTCAATATCTTAGTACAATTTCTGTCTTCTACTATGGGCCCTTTTCCGTATGTCTCTTCTCATGATCCTGTTTCATATTATATCTTCTTAATCGCCGAATCAACCTGCCGCGCAAGATTTTATGCATTCGCCATCAGAAAAAACGTAATACCTCATGACATCGGAGGACTGTTTGGCCAAGCAAGACCATCACTCCGCCACAGCAAAAGGATTTGCAGGATTCTGCGTTCCGAATTGTGGAGACAAGTGCGTTTTTTCCGTGAGTGCCTCTGGCTACTAGCTAACAACAACAATCCTGCCTTCAATAATGAATCAAGATACCGGTCCTTTCTCTACAATGCACAAAGGATGACGAAATCGCTCTGGAGGACCTATATACCACACCTACGAACGCTTCGGGCTAAACACAAGGAACATCAAGGCGAGTCCATCAGACTATTGGACACTCCGTCCCTCCCCTCAGGAATCGTCAAAGTCCTTGAGAAAGGCCCCAAATTTTGTACGGCACCGAACTTACAAGGACTACAGATGTTATCGACTATTCGCAATATCACGGGAAAAGCCCCAGATAATGACAGAAGCAGATGTGTAGATGATTGTCTTGACGTATTGTTGAAAGTCAAACAGGCTGAGGTCAAGACAAAAAATATTAGAGTGGAAACTTATTTTAAAACAACAAAATTTAAACCTCCTAGTTTCCGATAAAGAAGGAGGATTTGTAGTGTGTTCAAATACCACTTATATGGAGAAGGCAGGAGTCGCTATCCAGAAAAACTTTAAAAAGTTACAAGACATTAACATAAAAAAAGTAAAAGCTAAAGTACTTCAACTTTGCTCCAGACATCTCCTGACTAACCTGAAAAAACAAATTACTACTGCCAAAAAAGAATTTTTGGACATGTTTTTCACGGCAAAGACACACAAAATAGAATGTCCATTCCGAGTCGTTGTCACAGAAAGAGGTTCATGGCAAGGAGCAATCTCACGGTTCATCTTCAATAACTTATCTGCTCTTCGACTTGAAGATCCTTTTCTGATTCATAATTCAGAAGAAATTATACATTTTCTAAAAAATAACAACCAACAAGTAAGATATGGTGTCTCCCTTGACGTGGAAGATTTGTTCTATTCCATACCTCATGACCGTCTGTTCGAAGCCGTTAGAGATTGTATTGAGCACAATGGTACAGTTTCTTTCCAAAACAACTCTGGCTTACATCTGGATTCATTCATGGAACTGCTGACATACTACCTTGCATCCACAGTCGTCACTTTTGACAACAATCACTACCTGCAAAAGAAGGGAATCTGCATCGGTTCCTGCGTAGCTCCTGTGCTATGCGACATCTTCTTGTCTCAGTGCGATCGAACCATCGCTCAGCAAATAACCAACGACCAGGTTCCAAAAGTATACAGGTACGTTGACGACTATCTCGTGCTTCTAAGCCAAAAACCAGGTGAAAAAGAGGAGGCGCAAATCAACAACATCCGAGCAATCTTTACGCAAAATTCTCAAGGGCTAAAATTTACCTATGAGCTACCTACCGACTTCTCCCTACAATTTCTCGATCTACAACTAAAATTCCAAGAATACCACTCATGTTGGATGTATAAACCAAGGTCGAAGAAAAGATTACTTCAATATGAGTCTTCGCATTCAAAGCTCATAAAGACGGCAATCATCAACAACTGTCTCAACACGGCCCTCAAAAAATCGTGCGAACACAAGGCGGGACAGAGCTTTGAAGACCAGTTACCACGGCTTGCGACTTCTGGCTATTCAAATACCATCCTGTGTGAGGCAGTTGAAAGAATGATCCGCCCTCGAAAGGGAAAGGAAAATACAAAACCCCCAAGACAGCGTCCTGCAGTGATACCCTATATCAACCAGGTGTCGCATAACCTGAAAAAGGTGGCGTCCAGATTTAGCATCCCTGTCATATTTTCTGCACCTAACAAGCTCAAGAAACTATGTCCAAAGATAAATAATCCGCAAGATCGAGAAGTACTGTGCACCGTCAAACACAAGCAATTATATGTACCTTGCCAAAGCCAGGTAATTTATGAAATACCATTCACTTGTGGCAAGATATATGTCGGGCAGACAGGCCGCTGCGTCAACACCAGATTGCGAGAACACGCCTCCTCACTCAATTCAACTCCAGCGGGACATCTCGCAGTACATGTCAGAGACTGTAAATGCCAACCGATCCTGACAAAAACGAAAATCCTACGACGGTTCCGCGATAAAACTTCGCGAGAAATCTACGAGGCCTTAACCATCAAAGACAAGGAAGACGCCTGTGTGAGTGCACCTTCAGTGGCTTTAACTGAAAAAGAATTAACTTACCTTCGGTGGCCAACTTGAGGTTGATTCAGCGGGAACTTCTAGTCTTTTCAACTTCTTCTTTCTTTAAGCTACAGCCTTTTCTTAATTTCAATATATTCCCAGGAATTAATTTAGTTACGCAGCTCCCCTTTCTCTCATTTTCTTGTTTTCTTTTATTCATTCTTGTATATACCTTTCACTTTTTCCTTTTACCATAAATCTTCTTTCTTCCTTTTTCGGCGTATTTCTATGCTGCTTCCTTCTCTTCTTTTCTATTAAAACGCCAGTTGTGAGTTAGCGCTTGTCCTGTCTACATGTTCTGTCCTTTGTCCTTTGTCTAACCTTTGCGCTATTTAATTTTTACATCATGCATATCCAACTAGCCCACCTCAATATCTTAGAAAATCACTTTGTACACTGGTGAAAATCAAGAGACCCTTAGGCCTAGCCGTACCACCAGTAAGTGACGAGCGGTCGGATAAAAAGAAAAACAGCGGAAAAAGCTTCTGGTATTTTTGTTTGTGAATTTGTGAGTTTCATCCCGCAGGAATCCTCAAACAGTCGAACACTCAAATGCTCTGTAAAAACAAATTTCTATGTTGGCTCGTGAATCACAGTAAACAAACAAAAAAACATGGCAGCACGTTTCTCACTTAATGAGCATCAGAAAACGCAGGCAAGGTTCCTAGCTTCCCTTGGTCGGTAGAGAAAGTAGGTAGTTGCATCTCATCGTAACCCAGTACAAATGTTCACAGCTATGCTTGGTCATACATTCCACAAAAATGTGAAGCTCTTTTCATGCAGTTACCAAAGTTAGAGAAGTATACTGAATGCATTCTATCACCTTTAATTCTTACACCTTTGTGGCTCGGGTCAACAACAGCCTCCTCGCGATCAAGCCCCCCCACTGTGTGACGAGACTACCTCGTTCACTGAATGTGCGCATTTTCTGGAAAGCATCAAAATGGAGACACTGGCTGCTGTTTTATGCTCTGTCATGCCTCGAAGACATCCTCCCTCTTGAGTACAGGAAGCACCTCTCGAAGCTTTTAGAAGCAATCCACATGTTGCTACATCATACCATAACACCCCATGACATCAAGCGTGCAGGTAAGCTTGTAATTTTTTTCCTCTTTCTGCCATGTAATGATAGCTTCATAGGCATGGTCAGAGTTCCTCACTTGGGGGCTTTTCTGCCAATTCAAACATTTGAAAATAGCGTTTACGCTGAAAGACTGCATGCAGTTTGTTTTGTATAAAGTTTAGGTATGAACTGTGGGACTAAACCAAAGCTGTTTTGCACCTTAACATGTCTGCCATCTTGTACCGTGCTGTGACACCGGACATCGCCACAGAGCATAGCCGTTAGTGTTATGAAGCACGCAAAAAGTTTGTGTTCGTCCCTCCTGCGGCTCAAATGGGAGTATAGGCGTATGCCACACTACAGCTAGCTCATTGGTGACATTCTAAATTTCGGAATTCGAGAAAACTTGCTGCCTGCTTACGACCTGTCAGCATCGCCACTGAGGGAACGACTAGCTGCGCCCCCTACCTGCAGGAACATGGAATCCTTTGCCACTTCAGAGGTGCAATGCTGCAAATGCATTTCCTTTTCTCATGCTGTAAAGAACTACATTTTAACATTTCTAGAACTCGACGTGCCTGGAAGTGACCAGGAGTATATATTTTCTGACACCTATACTCTAATGTTGGCTAGTCTAACTTTCGGTTGAATGTTCCTGAAAAACGACTTGGATTCACGTGGATGTTCTAGAGAAGCATCCCTGAAAAAGCAAAGGGGGGTCGGGCGAAATGCTTTGGCGGAAGAACCTAACCTTAGCCTCCTGTACCCCGAGCACATGGAATACTTTAAGGAAGATACCACCGCCGGCTTCTTGTTGCTCCTCGGAAAGACCTGTGAACGAATGGGGATACCTTGGCAGCTTTTCGATGCAAGCTGCCAAGGTATCCACATTCGATAAATTATAAAGGCCGGGTTAAAAAGCGGGAAGTTACAAAGTTTAAATGGAACGATTGGCTGGCAGAGGGATATGAACTCCTATGATACGATGGTATCAGTGAATTCTTCAAATGTCACCAACTATATAGCACACATCAGAACTTTGCACCATGGGACAATTTACTCTCCCGATGTGCCCTCAATTCTCTTATCACTCAAGCACCCTACTGGAAACTGCATCACTGATAGAGGCCTCCTCTCCTGATCAAACTTGATAGCTTCTTCAGGTGCTGTGATGTGCTATGGAACGTAGCCGGCGTGCTCCCAGAAATGAGGAGTTGCGAGCGAAATACAAGGCATTTCGGAACCATGTAAAGGCACTAATACGCTCTGCAAGACGTAATCATTACACACAAAAACTTTATAACGCGCGTTATAACTCTAGGGAAACGTGGCCCACAATTAAGGAGCTTCGCGGTGTCTCTCGAAAAAGTGCCTCTGACCTGTTGGAAAAGAGCTTTGGAACGAATTTAGTCAACACAGCTACTTCTTTTGTTCAACATTTTGCCTCTTTCATTTGTAATAGCACAGGGTACGATGCGCCCAATGCTTATGATATAAATATAGTCCTCTGCGTTTCTTCCTGCGATTTCAAGAGCCGAGTTTCTTTCCATTCTATTTTCCTGCAAAAGAAATAAATCACCAGGAATCGATGGTATATCTAGCATAGACCTCTGTGATAATTTTTGTTGTGCTTGCAGGCGCTCTAGTAGCCATGATAAATGGGTTTATATGTTCTGGCTGTTTGCCTGCAGACCTAAAAACGTATCCACAAAGGTGGCCCTCGTAACTTGCTGCTACCGTACCGCCCCCTTTAAATACTGCCGTACTAATCGCAAATTTTTTAAACATATGTATTCGTTTCCATGAATGGTTTTCTTGATAAGCATTGCATAATCTCATCGTCAGAGCACGGCTTTGTCACGGGGCGTGACACTTCATGCTTACTAGACGTGTTTACTGACTTCCTCCATTCGTCTTTCGATAACAACTCTTGTGTATGCGCTCTTTTCTTCGATGTTAGAAAAGCGTTTGATTTTATTAATCATACAATTTTACTTAAGAAATTGTACTGTGTAGGATTCAGAGGTTTTTTCTTCGCTCTGCTGCAAGATTACTTACGATATCGTTCACAGTTGGTGTCCTTAAGTAATGTTCGAAGTAGCAAAGTTCCTCTCCTCTCTGGAGCAGTGTTGCCGAATCGTGGGAAATTTCTGACCTTGTGTAAAAAGCCTGACGTCAAGGGGTAAAAATAAACTTAATTTGAACGCACGTAAAATATTAATTTTTAAAATCAATCACATCTCTTATTTTGCATATGTTCGATTTTAGTTCCCTGTTTGTCCCGTGGAGCTATGTTTGTGAGAAATTTCCCACGATTCGGGAACACTGCTCTGGAGTGCCCGCAGGGTTCCATATTATCTTCTTTATTATTCAATATCTATGTAAACGATCTTCCGGCTGTTGTTACTAGTACCATGCTACAATATGCGGTCGACACTCTGTTACTTGCCAGTAAACAACGATATTGAACCCGACAGGCCTATGCTACAAACGGTTGATTTCGCAGTTATGGATTGGTTCAAAGAAAACAGAATAACTGTGAATTCTTTAGAAACTAAGGTAAGTTTTATCAGCCCTTGGAAAAAGCTCACTGTCTTCCCAAACTTATTTTTGCAATGCTCTAAGTGTGTTTTTTGTTGCTGCAGTTTTTTCCAGTATGTTAATCGCGTTAAGTATCTTTGAATCTTTTTTTCTTCTCGATTTATCATGGAATACGCATATGGCTTTTGTTGCGAAGCGTCTCCGAACTGTTCCATGCCAGCTCTACAACTTAAAAAATGTTTCTTCCGTTTGAAGTGAGAAAGTTTATAATGAATTCGTAGGCCTATAATGTGCTCCAGGTATGGCATTACTCTCTTTTTTTATTGTTCCCTGCAATGGCACGATATAATCAATGGTATTTTGAAGGGCATGTTGAAAAGTGTGTCCTACAATTTATTGCTATGTTCAAGTGACAATATCTTCGCCTCACTTCAGTTACCTTGTTTTTATTCAAATTTTTTTTTACAAACTGTCGTTCAGCAGTACTTTTGCAACGGGGTCTTTATAATTTAAAAAATTGCACCACGTATAACAAGGTGTAATACTCGCTTTGAAGTCCCACGTATATATAGTTGCTATGGGGAAAACATTAGGGCATTTTATGTTCCCAAAAATATTCAAAGCGTTACCTGACTCTATATTTCTTTCCAAATTGAAACATCACCTTAACAAGAATGTGACGAGACTGCTTAATGATAAAAATAAGCATTCTAAATTTTGAGTACCAGTCGCTGATTTGTGTTGTATTTTTTGTTGTGAAGAATGTGCTTTTACTGCCAGGTCGCGCCACACAAACCCTAACCGGCTTCAGCAGGCCTGACATTATGCACTGTTGATTTTGATTAATAAGGACTATTAGTATTAATATTATTCTAACTAAACGTCAACCGGCATGTTTCATACTTGTTGAGCAAGGTACAACTTCACATCTGTCAAAGATTTTATTTGCTATATAGTCTTTTATGCGTCATCTGCATAGACAAAATGTTCCGTAAAGGCCTGATATTTTCTCTGCTGCCACATGAATAATTTCAGAAACACATCTTTGTCGATAAAATTAGTAAAAACCTCTTTTGTCAAGTTTGTTTTTCATTGCAAATTGTTTGGAGTGTAAAAGCCCAATTCGTTGATGTAGAAAAAAAGTGATTAATCGGGTTTCACCGCTTGAGAGTTAAAATTAGAAACAACGAAACCAACTTGATACAAATGAAAAAAGTCCATTGGATCGATTCCAATGGTTAATTATTCTAAACTGGGCATACTGCTAGCTTGGCCAGTTCAACGAGCAGTTTCTCCGGTTCCGCTGGTATGACTTATTTAGATACAAGTGAGAGCAATTTCATTGCCAGTTGCAACTGCTTGACTGACAGACAGCCAGTTCAAACTGTTTGGATGCCAGCTTGAACATTACGACACCAGTGTCACCATTATTTCAAGCTACCAGGTTTGCTTGGTTAGCCACCCAGTTTGAACCGTTCAATTAACAGTTCAGCCATTTCAGCTCCCAGCTTGGCCAGTTCATTTTCCAAGTTTGGCCAGTGTCGTCAGTTTCATTTCAAATTTGCTCGGTACCATTCCACTACAACCAGTTTATTTCGGGTTTGGCCAGTTCATATCCATATTCTTTTCAAATCGTTTTTTTAATAGGGGGGCTGAGGTATGTTGTTTTAATGTGCACACACGTAAGAAAGAAATTAATCGGCTGCATCATGACTGCTAACCAGTTAACGTGGATCACGCAGTAGTGATACACCGGTGGGAATCAGTTCATCGAATGACGTTTCATCGACACGCGATGTTTCACCGACAGCTCAGATTTGCTCTTTCTGGGGGGGGGGGGGGGGGGGAGGGTAATAGCTGCATGAGACCCGCCGCGAAGCGACATGTACGGGTCGGCTAGGTGGATTAACATTTTTTTAATGAGCAGCCGCAGACTGTCGCCGCGAAGCTGCCTGAACGCAGGCGGGGGTGTGGGTTAACGCGCACCCCAATGATACACGCGTGGCGAAACGTTCCTGCAGCGTGAAATTCACGTAACGAGTGTCGATGAAACGTTCGTGTCGATGGAACGTGTGTCCATGAAATTTTGTCCACGAAACGTAATTCCGCAAACCGAATTTCGGCGAAACGATAGGGACCCCTCGACGAAATCAGAAGGCTACAGGCCGCGCGAGCAACGACGCGAAACTCGTAAAGTGCACTCGGACAATGCGTTGTCAAGTGCTTTACTGGGACACCCTTCCCAGTCAGCATGCGAGAATAGCCTCCCGATCTCTACGAACGACAAATCGCGCGTATCAGCGAGCTCGCGACATGACACAAGGTTCAAACGAGCACCCGACTTGAGCTTTCAGCTTTGAGAAGAACGTCAAGCACGAACATGAACTGAGATAGCGACGACCGTCATTTGAACCCGAAAGTTCAAAGCGACGCAAATCCGTGGTTTCGTTTCTTTCCGAGAAATAAGCGTCGAAAATATGAACGTATAAATAACAGTCTTCAATTAATGTTTATAGAAGGGGCAGAACAAACTCACTGTTTTGATAACAACAAGGGAAGCACGTACACCATCCGGAAAAACAAGGTAGGTTAACGTTGAACAGTCGGAACCTCAGTAACCACTAAGCACATTGACCCCTCGACAACAACAAGCGACTCCGAGGTAGCAAAACGAGCGAGCGGAGATGGGTAGATGAAGAGATAGGGGCAGTGTGATTCTACTAGACAAATATCTTACCTCGTGCCTTTTCAATTTAGCGGTAACTAGCGCCACCTCGTTTCGGAAAGTTGATCATAAGTTGTTTGGCAGCGCAACGAAGGATTGTTTAAAGTGTGAGAACCGTTGTCTATTAGTCTAAACCAAATAAAACAATTTTCAGCTTGTCGTAAACATTTTTTGATGTTTAAAGAATCGTAACTTTAGATTAACGGAGAAGTCAATCGTATTTGAGTTCACGGATGCTTCTCCGTAGCTTTAAATGAGAGGCTCTACGTTTTTGAAGGAACATTTTTACCGTGTATGTCTTTAGGCAGATAGGCAGAGAAGGACGAAAACACACAGCATCAAAGATCACGAGAGATTGGCGCAGCTGCCTCCGTTCGTGATCGCCAGCCACCATGTTCAGGAAGGCGATGTGTAGTTAAACGTGAGCCCGTAATTGCAACGGACACATGCTATGACCATGAATTGGCACCAAGTCCTGTGGATTATAGTTGTACGGGGGTAATCACACTTGGGTCCATAACGCGGTAGCGCGAGGCTTTCTACAGCAGGCGTTCGACTCAAAATAGTACGGGAAGCCCCATTTTGAACAATGTTATTAGATCCAGAGATTGTGTGTATAAAATCGTGATATAACGTGACGTCGTGTATTGTTACACCAGGACATCGGACCGAAATATTTTAGATATAATAACCTTGCTGCATGTGGCGTGTAGTTTTACACTACACCTCCACTTGACAACTAGACGTTGCGTGACGGCATGACATCAAACTGTCCGAATATGTGTACTTGTTTCTGTGTGTGTGGTGGTGTTGGCAGCTCGCGCGGCATGAGCGCGGTGGTACAGTGTTTATATTCCATCGGCCACAATATTTTTGCAATCGTTGCTCTGCTAGGAAATTCCAGTTCAATCACCGCTCTTAGCGTGTGTTCTTGTTCAGAACATATCTGAATATAGCGCGTGTGTAGAATCAGCAGTAGCGCCTGGCTTTGAGTCACTCGCGCTCTTTCGCAGCCGTCGTCGTTCGTACGGCACAGTTTGTTTTCTTTGTTGTGGTAAGCTCGCGTTATTAACCGTTTATTTTTAGTTTTATGAGCACCCGTGCACGCTTACATCCGGGAGAATATGGCTAATCCGTTCTGTGTACGGGATATATTAGCCCACTCCGAAAATAAAATGGTTTCTCCTTTAGATTTAGCGGTTCATTTCAGCGTTTTAGGTTTATGCTATTTATTTAAATGTGGAATTGGCGGGAATGAAAGTTTAGCGCTTAGGATAGTGACCCGCATATCAGCTCATTCGTGCTCAGTTGTAGTTTTGGGGAAAGCCTTTAACCTCCTAAACAAGGGGGGGAAAATGGCGTTTGATGGTTTCCATCAAAAGTCAGGCGCTATATACGTGTCCCTCCCTAGTGTAAGCGTTTCACATAGTATAATACTAGCAATGGATTAAAATACTAGGTTATTGTTCACCTATGTTTGTGTTTCTTGATCCTATACAGGGATGGGCAGTATTTCAAATACAAGTATTTGAAATACGTATTTCAAATACTTTGTGTATTTTGCATTTGTATCTAGTCACAAATTGGGTAATGTATTTGACGTAGGTAATTAAATACTAAAACGTGGGCATTTCAAATACAATTTTAATTAAATACAATTTTGTGGGCGAAAATACATCCCTTAAATTTATTGTCACTGTCCAGAGCGGGAAGAAAACTATGTTCTGCACCGAATGCAGTTTCTCTCAATCAAGCACAAGCGTTTAGTGACTTTGTGATTACGGTGCTAGTCTAGGGCAAGAATAGTGACAAAATCGACGTTCACAGGCTGACTGGCTAAATAAGTGCCTGTGACAACTTGTGATGCTTTCCAGCCTGATTTCTATCCATATTTTTGCCTGGAACTTTGTAAATGCCGGGTTGTCCAGATTTTCGTAACTGGTGCGAGTTGCAACAATAAAAAATTCTCTAGCTAGTGCTGCGCGTCTTGGTCGTCTCGGTTCTTTGTTGGTCTATACCAAAATGTTATCCACAAAAAAAAGCTGCTTGAAGCTCTGTACTTTTTTTCACATATTACGTCCAAGCTGATTACATTTTTTTTTGTGATTATATTTCTATAACGTTACTAGAGCCTCGCACACTAACTCCCGGGTGTGCGATGCAAAATTAAAATGAGGTACCCAGAAACCCGTTGCAGGTGCCCTGAAGTCGCTGACGCAAATTTTGAGGAATGTATTTTGAAAAGTATTTGGAGGGTACCAAATACATTTCGTTGTATTTGTATCTTGTACTTAAATGCTTTTTTGCAAATGTAATTAGATTTTTAATTAAATACATTTTTTACGAAGTATTTTGTATTTGTATTTCGATACATATTTGCATGTATTTTGCCCATCCCTGATCCCATATATAAAGTTTGTACTGGGAGTGGTGAAACATGAAGGAATCTACGGGTTGCAGACTATCGTTATGATATCCGTATTTTCGTAAAATATAAGAACACACTACTTAGCGCATTGTTTCTTCGTAAATAATAACGAAACAAGTCTCATCACATGCAGAAGCGCAGCAACCACTTTTTTCTGCTTTTTTTTTTTGGTAATGCACTACTTTAAAATTCGATCGAAATCCCAGAGAATTAATCATATAAATTTCACGTAAGCAATGTAAAAAAATATATGCAGCAATGTTTCGATTAATAAAGCGTAATTATCAGCGTGCGCTGTTTTCTCAGACATAAGTATGTTTCCAGAGATTGCGGGAAAACAAAAACGCATGTATATAAACATGCCTAGTACATACCTGCGTTGTTTCGTTGGGGTACGACGAGAAGATATACCATTCGGTGCAGACCATGTTTGCAAAAACAACGATATCGTGTCAGAACTGTGAGAAGTATGAGCCCTTGATTTGACTCTTATGTTATTTTTTGTTTTGCATCGCGACTACATAATGTGGGACAGATGAAATATAGACGTCTGATTTTTTCAGTAGAAAATGACGATGTATTATTTATTACTGACAAACTCGCACACCCTGAAAAAAAAAAAGGTTTTCTAGCACAATGACAACTTAGTTGCTCGGGCTCACACATATTTTCTTAACTATACGTATAGTTAAGAAAAGATGTGTGAGGGGTCCTTACAATTGAAAGATCCTACAACTTGAGAGCATATCAACTCAGGTATGGATGAAAAACTATTTTCTAGTTCGAGAAAAGTAACGACATATATCTGCCACATATAAATTGCGACCTGAAAAACGGGTTAAATATACCGGGTGTCGCAAAAAAAATTTACAGTTTTTTTTTTTTTTTTTCGCGCAAAAATAAACTAGGCACCGCCGAACGCTCATTCTCCGCCCAGATGTAGCGCTAGAGGTCACAACCAGATGGCAAAGTTCCAACCCGATCCGATACTCAATAAAAAGATATAGGTGATTTTCTCAACATTTCAATGGAAAAATGGCGGGCGACGGAGTTTTCGAATACATGGGGCTCTATAGCACCAGAAACCGAAAAATGGCAAAAATGAACTCCATTTTCCCATTGAAATTTTTAGAAAATCACTTATAACTTTTGAATAAGGTATCGGATCGGACTGAAACTTTGGCATCTGGTGTTGACCTCTATCACTACCTTTGGGCAGAGAATGAGCGTTTGGCGACGCCTAGTTTATTTTTGCGGTAAAAAAAAAAAAAACCTGTAAATTGTTTTTCGTGACACCCTGCATATAATTCCCACGGCTTATATAGATAACGGCAATTAAGCATTCTCGTACATAAATATTAAAATGGAATTTTTGAAAATACTGGCAAATGAAACCTGCAATAAATATATCTATTGTAGCTCCTATTTGTTTCCAATAATTGATTCTGATAATATTTGTCATCACATTTTGAGTGCGATTGATGCAGAATTTCCACATTTTGTTTTTGGGTCAGTTCATGGAAGTTTTGTGCTAATTTACACCGTTTATTTATATATAGGTAGTCGACGACTGTAGAGCGGGAAAGGAAGATGAACCAGAGGTAGATATTACAAAATCTTTTGAAAACATTATCTTTCAGGTGACACCTGAAAGATAATTACATGGTCGTACTTCACAAAAACTCCCAGCTATGTCATCAGCTACGCCATCAGTCACATGATTGATGCCGCCGTCAGATTTGAGCCAGCAACCTATGGATGGCGGTGCTTTCTTCCTCTACATTCAATCGCTCTAACTGCTGAGCTATCGGGGGGATTGAGTATATACATAATATGGTAATATACATAAAAAATTAAAGACGTTTACAACTCTTTGTAATGCGAAATAAGAGCACAGCTCTCAAGGAGGAGGAAGAAGGGTACGGGGTGGAGGGTATGCCCCTCCTCCTCCTCCGCACACTCTCCTCCTACCCTCGTCCTCTACTCCTCCTCCTCCATCCCATCCTCCTCCGTTTCAGTTTCCCTGCTAAAGTTATCGGTGAAAATGACGTCACATGACATGGTGTCACGTCACCTATGATTCAATTCAGTTTCTCCACTAGATTTAGCGGGAAAATTCACATCACAAATCAGTCAGGGGCAGCTCCCTTCTTGTACGCCAAACAATACAAAGCATTTCACAATTCTCTCGAGAAATGTCCGGCGTATCGACGGGCATCACTGCACCAAATGACTGAGGTTATTTTCTTTTATTTTTTATGCTACCTCTGAGTACGTCTCAGTGTTCGAGTGTTTACGTTCGCGTTCAAAGCTGTTGAAGATATCTAGACGGTAAGTAGAAAGAAAAACCTTCAACTCTCAGCAAACGTTTGTTTAGGCTTTAGGAACGTCAACAAAACTGTGCAGAAGCTTGCTATATATATATATATATATATATATATATATAAGGCATACACTTCCACGACATTTTAGTGCGAGATAAGGGTACGCAAACAAGGGTAGCGCAAAAGACGATAACAAGTAGAAGAACAGACAGACACGAACAAGCGTGTCTGTTTTTCCTTTTACTTGTCTGTGTCCGTGTCTGTGTTCGTGTCTGCGAGGTATTCCTCTTGTCCTCGTCTTTCGCGCTACCTTAATTTGTGTAACGTATACCCAACTAGCCCGGCACGGGATCTTAGTGATGTGTAAGAGAATAATTAACTGATTTTGTCATGCCCAGACACTTCTTATAACCTTGTTTAGTTTTTCTTAACTCTATTGCTCAAGGAAGGATAACAGATTGCACCTGATTTAACGAATCTTTGATTGGTTGTCAGTGACCACCATCGCCTTAATAAACTGTCCGACGACCCCGGCGCATACATTGCTCTGATCCTATATTTTTGGACGGAGCGCCCCGGGTATGGCCAATGACCTTTGCGTACGTCGCGGAGAAGATGAATGAGGGTGAATAATATAAAACTGGCTGGCAGAGCTTTGCCAGTTGGAAAACAACCATTTGTCAAGATACAAGAGAAAATTTTATACTAACTGAGGAAACAATAAACCACGTCTCGACGTCGGCCGACGAATAAATATACGAGGGGAGCACGATGGATGCAGTAATTCTCAAAACTTACGAAGGGAACACACATTACAATATCCGAGTTACCACTGGCTAGAATCACCCCTAAAGCTTCTTATTGGACACCCAACGTCATAACTCTTCTTGGGTAAAAAAGGAAACACAGACTATATGCTCTGTTTAACAAGAAATACAATTTAGGTATGTAACAGTGGCACATAAATTACGAAGTTCGCTGATTTATACATAAATATATTGCACTATTTCCTCTCAAACAGGTGCAAACATAAGGTGTGTATATGTGTGCTGTCACATTTTAGTATATCGGGGCAATAGTCATTAGGTAGTGCTAGGTTATTTAATGCAGAATTAATTTTTTTTATTAGGGCTCCTGATATTTCAGGGAAACGCCAACATAGGCAAATAAAAAAAAAGCTGTTATGCACGAACAGTTTCATACCTTCAATTAGTTTCTCCCGGAAAGAAGTGGAATGATTAATTGGTTTTTACTCGAGGGAAAAAAGACACGACCTTACGTTTTGAGGGGCTACGTATACATTAGTAATGTAGAAGTTTGGGATTGCAACCTCCAACATGGGACAGTATTTTGGAAAGCTTGCATACAAATCATAAATTACCCATATATTTGAAGTTATTTTTGGGTCAGTTATACTAAATATTTATATGGAGCAGATTACTCATTCACATAAAAAAGTGAGTTGTTGCAGCTTGCAGAGTAAGGCTGGCAGGTTCAATTAATATCGCTAAAACCATTAGTCTTGAAATTCCATGCGTGTTAGTTTGTTTGCTCACACTATAACATGCAGGGCTCTCGTTCGATTCCCCAGTCCCCGAGCTGTCTCCCGATGAACGTGACACAGAAACGCACAGCCCTCGGCAGAGAAGGTTTATTTCACTCACATTCTGCGGGAGGGTTTAGGAGTGGGTTAAGTCCGATGAGGAAGCCTGGGACGGGTGCGCCGCCACGCAAAGCTGCATGCCGGTCGTCCAGGTGGTGCTAGCTCACACCGCATTTTGGGGAAACCGCCGTCGAAGGTCGGATCCGGCGTCGAAATCGGGACCATGTCACCGGACCGTCGTGCGAGTCGACATCGCTTTCGCCACCACCGCGAGCGTACGTCGTGGTCAGTTTCCAGCGCAAGAGTCCATCTTCCCGTCTCCGTCACTCGGCTTCCCAGTTTCTTCCCTATTGTACCCACTGACGCTGCGCCCCAAACCGGCGGGCCTCTCTCCCCAACGTGAGCGGTCTTCTGCTGGAGCTCCTCGTCTGGCTCTGCCGTGACACGTGCATGCGGCCCTCGGGCGCTGACGATCTCCGGGTGGCGGGTCCGCAGATGTCTACCGCAGTCGTCACCAATCTTCAAGATCGGTCTCGAGGGAGGAGGTTTACGGGCACCAGAGGCACTGACAGATCGTCGTTGCCGAGGGGGCGGCCAACGTCCACCAATTGTTCGTTGAACAGTTAAGGGCCGACGAGACTAAACAAACTCTAAAGAACACAGCTTCAAAATCATCTGAGGAAAACCACAATTTTGTTAAGATTACTTTAACTTTTTGCTGAAAATGTGATTGTGCTGTTTCCTTGATGTAATGAATACATGATGCCCCCTTATATAAAACAAATATTTAATTGTACGGGGTCGTTCACTAGCTGCGATGCAGGAGGACTCCCTAAAAAGAGTTTAATTTTGAGCCTTCCGAAGCTTGACAAAACGCAATAGCTTTCGCAGACATGTGTAGCAATTGAATTGCTAACGCAATAATGAAAAAAATACAACAAAAATATTGTTGGCTGTAAAACGCAATACCTCTTAGACATAGACTTAGATGTATTCATTGCACCACTTACCCTGAGCACTGGAAATAAATGCGCGTCAAGTCATCTGCTTCGATTAATTTCTCGGCTCGGCAGGTATCATAAATGCTAATTAAATTGAATGAGGAAATAATGTTTATGTTGGACGAGTATAAAAACGTATACATTTTTTTTCGAGCTGTTTCAAACTCAAAAAGTTAGGCCTTTTTCTACATCTGAGACCACTTCTTGAACCATTTGAATAATAACAATAAAAGTTGAACGATCTTCAGTATTTATATCTTCTTGGCGTTACTCTCAGTTTTATGTAAAAGTTATGGTTGGGCACGGGAAGTATGAGAACTCGTGCATGTTTGCCAACTTGTCTGATCTTAACTATACGCGAAGCACGTCTTTTCAGACAGACTCTCAAGTTGCGTGGGAGCATGAAAGGGTTTCTGCTTGATTATAAAAGAATATAAAATCTAAAGAGGCAAAAGAATGATTCTGAGTCCGCAGGGCTAGCGTTACAGAAATAGTTTCTGAAACAATATTCCCGTGATTAAGTTAAGGTTCCTTGTCTTTTATAAAACTTGGCTTTTCAGTAAAACCCAGCCGGCTGGATGGCTCAGAGGCGAAGTGACGGCCTACATATCCCAGTAGGGTGGGTTCGATTCATGTCCGTGGTGCCCACAATCTGACGGAGGCTTATTCTCGGGATCGCTCTATGTAACAAAAATTTTGTTTCACGACCAATTGCCCCCATGTGGTCGAAATCGGCCCAGAGTCCTTCGTTGGAGCGTCTAAGATGCCCCTTGTTTGTTTAGCACGTAAATCGCCAATATTTAAGGTCATTATTGCATAAAGTGACAAGTTCGTACCAGTTCGTTCGACGCGTACGACTGCCGTGAAATTTTATTGAATAAGCATAGCTCGTCGGTATTTATCCATCAAGCACCGTTTTAGGCGTAATGTCCTATATTATTCCACAAAATAAAATGAGCGCAGACATAACACCTAGAACGAAAGCGATAATTAATCCAATTCTTCAGACTGAAGCACAGGGACAGTAGTTCATCCTTTATTCATATATTTCTTATTGCCCTCTGCTTGACAGCTCGGTATATATGTCGCAGCAGTCACCTGATAGTTTTGTCTTTGTTTCTTTAACAAATTTGCATTAAGGCGAAAATCTATTTTTTTGAAACAGAGTTATCCCACCCTTTGCGATAAAAAGGTCCCTTATTTGAAGATGATGAGGACGATTCAAGCTTCCTGTTTGCTAAAAAATAGCTTTTTTTTACGAAATAATGTGTTGCATTCTGATTAGAGCTTAAAGCGCTTTTGTAGCCTCGGTGAACACTTTAGGTCCAAGGTTTTAAGCAGACTGTAAGTAAATATCTCTCGGAGAGTGTTAATTTTCGTGGTTTCCATGTTGAACGCTGTCATTATATTGCTCTGATTTTACAAAAGGATCTCCATGAACTCCTTAGTTAAGCGATGCCACTTTTACCGGGGAGTTTTCATCAAACCTACAGCATTTACGAGAAAGCGGGATCTCCCATAGAAACAACCGCATTTGTCTTTTTCTTATCCTTATTATCGACACAGTCAGTATATTCTGAAACTAATCGTGGGAATTTGAAAGTTCTAGGCATATTTTTCCTATATTTTGTGCAGAACCGGATTTCTAGGGAACATATATATATATTTTTAATATGTGCTTGGTGGGCCTCCGATACCTTGTTCTGCATTTATGAAGCGTGTTATGTCCACTATTTTCGTCTCTGCAATTAATATTTATAACAATTATTAACATCCACTTGTTTTACTGAAGACTTACTTCTGGTTAGTTCACTTCATAGAGCGCTCTTCTAATTCTGGAAAGGGCGCGATATCGAAGCCGGGGCGAGGTCGATATTTCAGCGGCGAAACGGTCGCCTAGAGAACGCGAATTTCGGTTCATTTCAGGAGGAAGTCAATTTATTGTTGAGTCAGTTATTCCTTTTCAGAACGGCAGACAAGGTGGCTTGCCTGTTATGACGTCTTCTATAAATCTGCGTGTGCATGCTTGCCAGCAAAATCAATAAAAGATGATGATGAGTTTGCTCTACAAGTGTTTTTGAAATGTCTACTGGATATCATGTTAATACTAGAGGACAAATTGTTTATCGAAAGTGGGCCTTGATGTAAAAGTGGGCCCTGTAGTTTGTCGAAAGTGGGCCTTGATCTCATCGCACATTTATTTTATGTCGAATTGTAATGATACAGTGTATTTTATATAAATTGAAAGGTTAAAAGCCTAACCTAAAACACGGACGACAAAAAAACTTGTACTACAAGGACACGCGCTTGTTTTTTTCGTACGTGTCGGCAAAAACACGCGCCTGTCCCTGTCGTGCGTGACTCTTGTTTCGTCCGTATTTCAGTCGTGCTTTTAAGCTTTTGAATACTATGAAAAAACTAAACCCAACCAAGGTTTTATTTTATATATTATTACCTACAGTGCGTCACAAAGTGATCACACACGAAATGCAAGCATCTGTTAACGCTTCTATGAAAGCTGCCGGTTTATCGTTTGTAATAAAGCAGTACTTTCCTGGCATGTTCTGTTGCAAGTTAATAAAATAAAATAAAAAAAAATGTTTAACTCGGTTTTATATGATGAAAGACCACTTGAATATGTAATGAAGAAAGCGTTACTATGATAATAAAATTTACACAACATGTACTTGGTACACTTTTATATTCAAGGGTTGATAATTACCGTGCAATGACCTTGCATTTTAACATATTAAAAATGCAGCATCCTGTAATATTCTTGCTCAATCGTTTTAGTTCTGAAACAAACTGTCCGGAAAAGGCTTGCCTGGGACGATCTGTTCAAGATAGTCCGGGACGAAGAGCTTTGGTTGACCCACCTGTTTCTTTGCCAGTTGGCAAACAGGTTTTTTCCTTTTGCGACACCACTGACACATTCTAGCGAACTGTGAGTCAGGTGAGGTTGGCGCGTGCGCTGCCTTATCTAATAGTGTACCCCGAGTGCATAGCCGGCACTGTTTTTTTTTTGTTTTTTTTGTTTAGATAAATTGTATTCTCGGTTCGGCTTTTGCAGACGAGTTTTTCCATGGAATGTTTAAGAAATGTGTCACGCAAAAAAGTAATATAAGAATAGAAGAGATAGCGTTTCTTCTTTTCCACCATACAAGGCGATATACTGTGCAGGCCCAGGACAGGTTGTTCTTAAAAGAGTGAAGAAGATAATACGGGGATCAAGACGTTCTTTGTTTTAAACTTGACACAGGTACGTTGTCTGTAAAAACATATTAAGAAAAAAAAAGGGATTTCGTCCCCTGGAGAACGATCTGCTATATTTTCGAAACGCCCGAGACAATTAAACATGTTTTCTTGCATTGTTGGGGCACATCTTCTTTTTGGATGTACTCAAGGAACTATTCGTAAAGATTTTTCTTTAGATCAGGACGGTATTCGCTTCTTAGCAGCAGACAATAACGAGGGGGTGTCTTCTGATTGCAATATGCTCATGGGCCTCCACAGTCTACGGCGCTCCCGCAAGGCGAGGCTTCATAATGATACCGACGCTCGGCCTGCGAGGATGTATTTTCGTAAAAGGGTCATGGTTTACGCTGAAGGCGTTAAAACCCAAGTCACTGCACCCGAATGTATATCAAGAATTGAGCCACTAGTGACGTTAAGAGATTTTTATATCTGACAGTGTCAGGGCTAACGACCGACTGGCGGCCTGACGCTTTATATTGTATATGGCTGTCATGTATATACAATATATATGTGTCATGTCAACCCTAGGCAATAAAGAAAAAAAAAGAGAAAAACTGGCCGCCACGGCGGCTCCAAAGTGAAGGCGCCGGCCTATCGATCATCAGGTGGTGGGTTTGAATCCCGGCCGAGGTGCCCACATTCTCACGGAGGCTTATTACGTCGAAAGCGCCGTGTAATTGAGCTTTCGGTTGCAGGTCAGAATATCTCCAGGTGGTACAAACTAATCCTCAGACCTCCGCTGGGAAGTGCCAGGTGCCCGTCGTTACTTTGGTACGTAAATTTTCCAATTTTAAGAGAAAAACTAAAATGCTGGCGCTAATAACACTGAGAAGGTAAAACGCTTCGCTCACATTTTCGTTTAATTCAGCGGCAAATAATTAAAACACTATTTTAGTATATATTTAGTTTATAACTCGTACACGTGTCAGAATCATATTTTTTTCTGCGATATGATTGTTTTTGTTGTTTTTTGTTTTTAGACCGCAACTCTTTGGCGCCCGTTTCCGGATTGAGCGGCGTCGCCGTCGGCGTAACCGCGCGGCGCATTATGGGTACGCTTTCCAGAAGGAACCCAAGGTCCTCCCGAAGGACCTCGGGTTCCTTCGGGAGGACCTCGGAGGACCTCGGGAGGACCTCGGGAGGACCTCGGAAGGACCTCGGAAGGACTTCGGGTTCTTTCGGGAGGACCTCGGAAGAAGCTCGGGTTTCTTCGGGAGGACCTCGGGAGAACCTCGGGTACCTTCGGTGACCTCGGGTAAGGGGGGTCACGTGACCCTTCCCCCGCGAGGTCACGTGACCCTCCTGAGGTCACGTGACCCCTTCCCCAGGTCACGTGACCCCTGAAGTGTCCCCCGAGGTCACGTAACCCCCCCCCCCCCCCCCCCCCGAGAACACGTGACCCTCAGTACCCTTCCTTCCTCCTCCTCCTCAAGAGCTGCGCTCTAATTCTGCGTTACAGGGAGTTGTAGGCGGCTTTTATTTTTAACGTCCTACATACGTAAGTACAGTTGCTGACAAAGATTGGTGGCATAGCGTGTCCTGACCCTTCTTGCACCTGGAACTTAAATACGGTATCCTCATATAAGATTGATTTCTCTATGTTGCTGTCCAGAGGCTGACAGACGTTGTTAACAGTAAAATTTTTGTTCTTCGAATACCTTGATAGCTTTAAAGATCCATTGTAATCTACATTGGCACGTAACTTGTGGGATTTCCCTTGCTGCTACCCGTCCCGGAGAACGACACAGCACACCGGTTCAACAACACGTAAACATTTAATGAGCGCTATCGCCTGCGCCGCGATCCCAACAGCCCCCGCGCATCCGCTGCGAAGGCCTTTTATCAGCCGCGGAGCGCCGCTCGCGTGGCCAGTTGCCCTTGGCCCCCTCGTGGTCAAGATGACCACTTATGATTGTCGGAGGGGCAGCCTGGACCAACCGCTTGGAATCGCCAGGTTGCCCACACATCTCCCCCCTTCCAAAAACGAAAACAGAGGACGTCTTTGATGGTCTTCGGGGGGGCCTTCCTTCTGGGTCAGCAAGGGTCTTCTCAGATGAGCGAGCACGGGTCCGACGTCAGTACTTCCGGACAGTACCGGTGCAGCCGTGGGGGGTGGTTTGATGATGGGAGCTGCGTCGCCGCTGTCTGGCACGAGGAACTAGAAATTTAAAACAACATGAGGCCATGGCGCGGTAGGAAAAAGTAGCCGCGCACACGAAAGATGCCTGCCCCACTGTGCATGCGGGAGCGCGGACCCTTTCTCTTCTCCCCCCCCCCCCCCCAAAACACCGAAGAGGGCATGAACATAATGCACTTAGAACTCGTGCTACTCCCAGTCGTCTTCACCGCCGTCTCAAGTTGTACCGCGGTAGAGACGGTGTGGAATCTTCCGAGAGGTGGTCCGGATAGTCGTCATCTGGAACCTGCGACACATCTACCTCCTCGGGTTCATAGAAAGCTTTTAGGTCGGCGACATGAATAGACCCGCACACTTCACCAGATTCACAATGCACCAGCTCATAAGACAGGTTGGAGAGCTTGCTACTAACACGGTAGGGGCCATCCCACCTCTTTGCTAAAGAGGCCGTGAAGCCTCTAGCAGCATCACTCAGCGGATGAGTTCGCCTCAGTACCAGATCTCCTACCTTGAACTGCAGATTTCGCCTCCCCTTGTTGTACTGGTTTGCCTGCTGCAGTCTCGAGACGTCGAGGCTCTCTCGAGCTTCACGCAGGTTCTCCGTGTAACGCTTCCGGAGATCTGCGAACTGCGTGGTTGTGCGCTGCATGCTTGCAGGATCTGTGCAAAGGAGGCCGTTTCCCAGGGGAAACACGAGCTCTTTCCCAAAGTTAAGTTGGGCCGGAGTAAAACCCGTGGACCGGTTGATTGTTGTGCGGGTAGCGAATGCCATTTCTGCTAATTTCGCATCCCAGTCTTTGTGTCGCTCTGCATGCGATACAAGCATCTGCTTCAGGTTACGGTTCACTCTTTCCGTGATATTCGCCTGTGGATGGTATGGCGAAGTCCCTTTGTGCCGTATGCCTAGCGCCTTACACGCATCCACGAACAGCTTGCTAACAAAATAAGAAGCGTTGTCTGTAATAAGCGTTGCGGCAAAGCCAAAGCGCGCGAACGTCTCGAGAAGACAGTCCCAGATTTTCTTAGAGTCTAGTTTGCGCAAAGGAAACATTTCGACCCATTTTGTGAAATGGTCGGTCACTACTAGCAAATACTGATTGCCGCGTGGACTACGGGGAAGGGGACCGACAACGTTGCAGGCAACACACTCCCAGGGGTACTTGCTTTCGACCGACTGCATTAAACCTGGTGGTTGGCCACCTCGGGGTTTTGCCTTCTGACAAACCGGGCAGCTACGAGCGTACCTCATCACATCCTGCCTCATACCTGGCCACGTTGCAATTTGGGACAACTTTTCGTAAGTTTTGCTCCCACTGCTGTGGCTTGCGAAGGCGGGATCATGCATATATCTTATAAACGACTTACGCAGTTTACGTGGTATTACAGACCGGAATGGGGGGCCGCTGGACCCATCGTCCGCCTGGGAAATGTATCGCAGCAGGATGCCGTCGCTGCTGAGCAGGTATGAGTCCAAGTCTCTAGGATTCCCAGCGTCGGCTGAGTTTTCTTCTGCCAGCTGGTGCATCACCTTCTGACAAAGTCCATCGGACAGCTGGGCCGCTTGGAGCTCCTTTCTGCTCACCAGGGTTCCCCACCGCGACTCTGGTGTGATGGGCGCCGCATTGGCCTGTGCCACCAAGTCGGGATCCACCTGCATTTCCTGCCCGAGAAGTGGAGCACGGGACAACGCATCTGCAACGTGGTTAGCCACTCCACGCTTGTACTCGATTGTGTATTTGTAGCGCTGGAGCGAAAGGGCCCATCGAGCGAGTCGTCCTGCAGGGTTTTGAAGCCATTTGAGCCACGAGAGAGCCATGTGGTCAGTTTGAATGCTGAACGAAGCGCCGTCAAGGTACATGTCAAACTTCTTAAGCGCAAAAATAATTGCCAGGCACTCTTTTTCGGTTGTTGAGTAGTTTCGCTCCGCTCCGGTTAACGTATGACTGGCGAAAGCTACGGGACGTAGAACGCTGTCATGTTCCTGCAGAAGGACTGCTCCTAATCCGTAATCGCTTGCGTCGGTCTGCAAGACGAACGGACGATTCAAGTCGGGCAGGTTTAAACACGCGTTTTCAGTCACAGCCCTTGAAAGACACGCGAATGCGGTTTGCTGCTCTTGCCCCCAGCACCATTTCGTTTTTTTGCGGAGCATTCGGTTCAGAGGTTCAGTTATCTCAGCACATTGCGGAATAAAATCTCTATAAAACGCAATCATCCCGAGATATCTCTGTAGCCTTTTGACGTCATAAGGGGGTGGGTACTCCGTTATTGCGCGCAGCTTATCTTCATTCGGCCGCAGCGTTCCGTTATCCACAACAAATCCGAGAAGGTTGATTACAGGCGGTGTTAACTGGACTTTATCTGGATGAATCGTAAGGCCGGCTTGACGCATTCGTTCGAGTATGATTTGAAGGTGCACGAGAAGCTCCTCGAATGTTCGTGAAAAGACCACTACGTCATCCATGTACGCCATCGCAAACTCGTACTTTGCGTCACCGAGGACAACGTCGATTAGGCGTTGAAAGCTGGCGGGAGAGTTGGACAAACCAAAGGGAAGGCGAGTGAATTCGAACCCCCTATGGCGAATGAATGCGGTCTTCTTTACATCAGCCGGATGAACTTCGATTTGAAGAAATCCGCGGCTGCAATCGAGGGTTGTGAAAACAGTTGCGTTCCCAAGAGCATACATTACTGAGGAAATACTAGGAAACGGGTAACTGTCTCTGACTGACACTTCATTTAGGCGCCTGTAATCAACACAAAGCCTTGCTGTGCCGTCCTTCTTTGGAGCAAGGACCACCGGGGAAGCCCACGGGCTTGTTGACTGACGTACTGCGCCTGTTTCGATCATTTCCAATAGCGCCGCATCAAGAAGTTGGCGCTTGTGAGCACTTATGGGTCTCGGAGTGCACCTCCGGGGAGGGGCATCCTTGGTTTCGATGCGGTGCTGTAGGAGATCGGTTTTTCCAGGTCTTTCCGTGAACATTGGCGAGAAGGGTTCCAGCAGTTGCTGGAGCTGCTTCTGTTTGTCTTCACCGGAACACTTTTGCACGGCTTTGAGCACGCTGTCTGGAAGTAAAGGCATCTGCCCGGCAAAGTTTAATGGGAACGCTTGGCCGCGAATACAATCCTGCCGTCTGGTAAACGGCCTTAATTTCATTGCGCCACCCAACCAATATCCAGCTTGGGCGAAGTCGAGCAAAACCCGCTCCGCTGCAATAAAATCTCTACCCAGGATCATGGGCACCGGCATTTCCGGGAGGTATACGAACCGTTGTCTTCGTTTTCTACCATGAAAGGAAATTCGTAACCTGACTGCGCCGGCAGCAAGCAGTACGGACCCCGATGCTACTTGCAATTTTACGTTTGCTGACCGAAGATGTATCTTTCTCTTGTTACATTCCGCAAATACATCATCCCCAATAAGCGATATGTTTGCTCCAGTATCTAAATGAGCGGCTACTGGTATACCTTGTACATTCACAGTCATACGAGGTTCAAGAGATTTGGGTGTAGATTCGATTCTACTCACAGCTGGGATGAGCACTGTCGGTTCCTCGTTTAGCGAGGTTGTTCCTACCCCCGTCGGCTGGTGCGAGTCCATTAGCGGCCGGCCATCCAAAGCGACCATCCTTGGTGTTGAGAACTTCAAAGCGGCTCTGACGCTGGGGATCGGGCCGGCCTTTGGCTGAAAGGGAATCGCATTAGGGTCCAACTCAAATGCACTTGCTTCGGGTAGCGTAGGACCGGGAACAGTGGAAGCTGTTCGCCCGGGGATCAGTGCAAAGGCAGACGCGCCGGGAGTCTCATGACCGAGAATGTTGTTAGCTGGCCGCCCGGGTGTCACTGCAACAGCAGGCACGCCGGGAGTCTCAAGACCGCGAACGGCGTGAACTGGGCGCCCGGGTGTCGGTGTGAAAGCCGACACGCCGGGAGTCTCATAACGGGGAGTGTTGCGAGCTGGCCGCCCGGGTGTCACTGCAACAGCAGGCACGCCGGGAGTCTCAAGACCGCGAACGGCGTGAGCTGGGCGCCCGGGTGTCGGTGTGAAAGCCGATACGCCGGGAGTCTCATGACGGGGAGTGTTGTGAGCTGGCCGCCCGGGTGTCACCGCAACAGCAGGCACGCCGGGTGTCTCAACACCGCAAACGGTGCGAGCTGGGCGCCCGGGTGTCCATGCAAAATCGGACACACCGGGAGTCTCACAACGGAGAGTGTTATGAGGAAGAAAATGTGGTGGAGGGCCACCGAGGGTCGATAGAAAAGAGTCTGTCCCCGGAGCCGGTGCGAGCCTCCGGGAGGCCCGAAGGCGGCTGCGGCGGCTCGATCTCGTGGATTGTGTTTTCGACGCGGCCGGCGGAGAGTAGAAATTTCTTACCACCGCCGGCCGCAGCCGTTTCCCTGCGTCTGAGGCGGCCGCTGCCGTTCGCTGTAGTCCCGGTGTATGTATCCTGGCTGGTCGCATCGAAAACAACGGGGCGTGACCCGCCCGTCGGCTTCGTGCGGTGTCCCACTCTCTTTCGCCTCTCCCAAGCTCCGCGTTACCGGTCCAGAGGACAAGAGCTCATCTTGACTAATGGAGGGGCTGTAGCGTTGTGAATGCGTGCCTTCGTAACCGCTGCACCTCCGTGATTCGTATGCACGAGGATCTAGGGTTCGTGATTCGTATGCACAAGAATCTGGGGTTCGGGGGACGGGCGCCTGATTGGAATCGTCTTGTTCTCTCTCGACTCTATGTGCACGTGCATTTCCAGACCACGCAAATGATGGTTCAAGAGTCATGTTCTGCGGTGGAGGGGGTCGGTATCTTAGTTCCGCGAGGATGTCGGCCTGGATGGTGATCGCCTCCCGTGCCATCTCGTCTAAATTCGTAAAGGTACGTCCCCTGAGATGGGGATGGAAACGCGGGTGGCTTTGGCGGATGGCGCGTTGTACTTTCTCCGCGTCCGGTGCCGCGGCGTCGGCGATATCGTACGGGCCCTGGAGAGCCCTTACAAACTTAAGAAGTGACTCTTCCGGGTGCTGTGTGCGCGCGCGCAGCTCGTCCTTAATCCGCACGCTGTAATCCGGAGGCAGGAACTCCGTCCTAAATCGTGCCTCAAAATCTGACATACTTGTGAATTTAGTTTGTCTTTGCCTCCACAGCGCTGCACTGTCTGTCAGTGCAACCGGCAAAAGGCGGGTGAGGATGGTTTCGTCGTCAATTCCCGACTCAACTTGGTAGTCCCGCAGTTCGGAGACGAACATCGCAACTGACTTTCTATCTGCGTACCCCGAAAAAACCGGAACGCTAAGCGAGAGCCTTAGGAAGTCCCTGGGGGGCGTACTTCCAGCAGGAGTGGGTCTTGAGCGCACCATCTGCTCTCCTTGTATGTTAAGAAGCATGGTCATGGCCACTCTTAGTTCTGCTAGACCACCCTCTAGTGATGCGCCTACCGGGACTGAGACTGCAGGCTTAGCGTCTGGTTTTATGTCGCTGGCGGCGTTATCCGCGAGTGCACCGAGCGTCAAAAGGTCGTCCTCACTCACATTTCTGTCGGCGTCCTCTGTAGACGGCATCGTGTTGTAGTGGAGACTTCCGCAGGTCGATGAACTTAGGCTTGCGAAGAAATGCCCCCTCAACTGTGGGCAAACTCAGGAACGCAAAATTGACTATGTAAAGCGTAAGAACGAACCCAGTTTGCTGCCATTCTCCCAGACGAGCAGCATATCACGTCTGGGCGCCAGTGTGGGATTTCCCTTGCTGCTACCCGTCTCGGAGAACGACACAGCCCACCGGTTCAACAACACGTAAACATTTAATGAGCTCTATCGCCTGCGCCGCGATCCTAACAGCCCCCGCGCATCCGCTGCGAAGGCCTTTTATCAGCGGCGGAGCGCCGCTCGCGTGGCCAGTTGCCCTTGGCCCCCTCGTGGTCAAGATGACCACTTATGATTGTCGGAGGGGCAGCCTGGGTCAACCGCTTGGAATCGCCAGGTTGCCCACAAACTTTACCAAGGATTGTTTTAAACGTATGTTCCTTAAATGGAAACTGAAGCAGTTCTTTACTTGAGGAAAAACTGATGAATTGTCTCCATTTGGCCTCCGGGATCAGAAATATCGAGATTATTTTCCAATTAAGTGCACGGAGACTTCAAAAATTAAATCTTGAAAAACCGCTAAAGCCCCTCGTTCCCGGGGCGTGAAGTCATAGTAGGATTTTTCGGCATCCAGGGTTGGGCAGAAATACTCAAACATGTATTTGAAAATACAGATACTGGTATTCATTTCATTTCATTTCATTTATTTTTCCCTCAGGGCCCGAGGGCATTACAGAGGGGAGTGGGTTACATAATATAAAGTAAATCTAAGATATGCACATGAAACAGAACAAGAAAAATAACAATAAGTTAGTCAAATTCTGGAATATAAATATTGGCAATACATTTTTGAAACGCCACACCATCGGAAATCGATACCGCAGAGGCTGGAAGGTGGTTCCAGTCAAGAGTGGTGCGAGGTATGAACGAACTATGAAAAGATGTAGTTTTACACGAGGGTGCGTCCATTTTATGTTGATGATCGAGACGTGACGAGATGTAAGGTGCAGGCGTTAGTAACCTTTCACGTAGGAAAGGGTTATGATGGTATAGCTTGTGATACAGGCATAAGCGAAAAATGTTTCTGCGCAAAGCAAGCGTTGGCAGTTTTAGGCCCAATTTCATTGATGTTACGCTAGCGATGCGGTGATAATTAGTGAGGATGTAGATAATTAGTGAGGATGATTAAAATAGTAGCTAAAATACTGATACTGAAGTATATTTGTAAAAGTGACGTATCGGTGATATGTATCGGAAATACATTTTAAATAGAGGCAAAAAGTCTTTGGAAATACAAATACAGGAATACATTTTAGGGAGGGCAGAAATACAAACGCAGAAATTCTGACACTGTAACACTTTTCTTCGAAATCGTTTGAGACGCCAAATGAGAGGAAGCTTAAAAGTGGAAGGGGAAGTTTTTGATCCCAAAATTAGTTTCCCGTAGGCTTTGCACTTTGCCTTGAAGGTAGTGGTCTCGGACGACGAGGAGTCTTCAATGGGTTCAAAAAAACGTTCCATTACGAACAGACCGCGGTTCCTTCCTTGACATCCTGTTTGCCTGACGAGGGATGCGAAAAGACTTCGACCTCTAAATAAATTCTGTGTCATCCTAAATTCCATCAAAACGTCACCACGCCCCTGACCGATAAGGAAGCCCTTGTCAACATTCATCATATGACGTCATGGTGCAATGAACTGGTGTCCTTGATCTATAGGTGTGACCTTGAAAATGAAACTTTACCACGCTGCTGTATGAAAGGACAATACGTACTTTCGTTGTAGGTTACCTCGTTGGAGATCGTGCAGGCAGTGTCATTTTGAATTTTCGAGAATAGTAGGCCACCTGAAGCATTCTGGAACACACGTCTTATGTTCTGTCATTGTTTAAAACCCGATACCTTGGCATCCTTGTTGTGAAGGTCCTTCCTGCCGACCCTCCGCCACCGAAGCATAGATTGCAGTCTTCAAGTCTCGCCAAGCATCATCCAAACAGAGATCTTGTGGATTGCGACCTGATTTTGCGGGCACTGGTGCGAGCTCTCCGAAAAACAGCGCGTTTGTGACGAGTCGCAAGTCTACGAAGTTCGGGTTGACACAGCGAGGCCACGTCTGGCCTCCTTCTGGGTTTCGGATAACCAGAGCAGCGGGTCACGTCCACGTCGGCTGACGACGTACCCTTCAGCCTTGCAATATCACCGGCGCAGCCGCAGACATATTCGAACATGTGTTAAACTTCAGTGCGTGAGTGATCCTACTATTTCAAGTCGACCACCGCCAGGCTCGTGCTGAAACGGACGGTGACTCAGCTGTGCCGGCTGAATGTACTGGTACGCTAAAACAAGAGAGACGGTTAGCCGCAGAAACTGGATGCCAGCAAGCATTTACTCAAGAAATCCCTACTTAAGGACCTGCGGCAGAAGATGGTCTGACTCCACTCCTGGCAGAACCTGGTTCGAGTTCCCGACTACTCAACACTTCTCAGAAGAGAGAAGAGGACGCATAGAAAAATAGTCTGGAGAATGGGAAGGAGTCTTGGTCAGCATGGTAACAATGCTCCAAGCATCTCTTTGACCCTGGTGCCCTCAGAGGTAAAAAAAGGGTCCGGATTCGTCTGTTTTTTCTTGGAAAGGGGGGGGGGGGGGGGGGAGTATTTCTTAAGAAGTGTAACGAAATACATTTCAGCCTGATTGTATCGCAATACAAAGAAACATTAAAAATGTCTTTCGATACAGGAATACCGATACTGGGGTAAAAGAAATGTATCGCGATAGAGAAATACAGATACGAAATGTATTTCTGAAATACTACCGCGATACAAATGTGTCACGATACTGCCCAATCCTGTCGGGATCCCTGCTCTCGAGCATCTTCAGCGCCTGTCAAAGCTATTCACGCGCGCTTTGCTATTTTCGAAAAGTTCAGAAATAGACGTCACGACTGGCGTCAGCGCAGAAACAAAACTGGCAAACTTGCAATTGCGCACGTTGCCCACAAAAAAGTCACACGCATGGCGACCCATGACCTAGTATGTCGTCACGAGTGTTCGAAGGTTTTTTCGTGTTTTCTCCCGTTTACTTACTTCTTCGAAGAAAACAAACGTGATATTCAGATGAACGGGATAAAAATACGTCAGAAGTCAACTCTAACTTTTTTTTATTAAGTATTTCAGCTTCCCTTTAACACTGCTGTATACTTTTGTCTTTCACCTGATTATGCATGTAGCACCTCATCTGTTTTGTTTTTTTGGAGGTAGCCGAGACAAGAAATGATTGTATATTGTATATCCAGTTATTTTTAATTTTTTATTCGTGGTGTCCGACCACGCCTACTCATTTCGTTCTTGGTTCATAGACATGCCAACGCAAATTTCGCTAAAAAAAACTCAAGACATTGTATTAAGAAAAAAACTTTTGTTTTCTTGTTTGTTTTTTCGGCAATTTCTTGGCAGAGAGTACAGCGTTTTGCTTCCTCCAAACTGTGACACCATGGTTCACTTCAAACCTATTGCCCTCATCACTGTCACACAACTCTGGGAGTACACATTGTTAGGATGTTGAAAAAGGCGATTTAATGAGGGTGGATCACTGATATCGTTGAGTTTGAGCGGCAGGAGCGTTCCCCCCAAGTTGATAGCACTCGCTGCCTTGCCCTTGAGCCTCCGATCCGTCGTTTTCTCCCTAACACTTCGGCTGGGTGGAGAAATAGCCGGTCCACCAGCGCGTGAAACATGAACGATGTCCTGGGACTTGTGATGTGATCTCGGGGAAATGCGACTGACTCCACATCGTAGTTTGTAGGAGGGAGGCGACGGAGAATACAAAACATACCAACCCATTTCTGAAGTCGTTTTTCGGATCTTTCTCTTTTAAGGAAGAACTTTATCCCCCATCTTTGTGAGGTGTTCCGCCACAAGTCTGTGCGTGACGGAGCTATCGTTGCTGCTGAGACTGCAGAGTTTTGAAGCGTGCGAAATTTCGGGAATCATTTGAGTGGGAGAAAATTTCCATCGGATAAGACGTGTGGTGTTCATGGATGTAGCGCAACATGGAGTTGAGAGGGTAAGTGGTTTACGGTCAAATAACAAGTATTACGGCAAGTAGCCTGTTGTGGTCCGCACTAAATTGTAAGCATTGCTCACATGAGAAACGATAACGCACCCGTTTGTCTGGTTTTCTGCAGCCCCATTGATATAATTCACGACAATGTAGGGTTAAGACATTTTCTCAGCCAGTTAGTTTGGGGTGGTAAGCGCTGGTCAATTTGTGAATGTCGCTAGCCAAGCGTAAAAGTTCATCGAGAGGCTTAGCAACAAGAGGAGTGCCACGATCGCTTGCTATGAACTGGGGTGCACCGTTTCGCAACATAATGTTGTGCAAAAGGAAATGTGCGTCTCCTTGGACTTTGGTGGCAGGGACACAAGATGTCTCGACGTATCTGGTCTGGTAATAAGGGCAATTATCGATCTGTTGTTGTTCGTGGGCAAAGAGAAAGGACGTGTCGCGCAGTGTTGGAGCTAACGCGTTAAACGTAACCACGTTAGTTTCTTTACTAACGTACTAACGTACTCCTTAGAATTTCAAAGGCGCGAGATTATCGCTGCACGGAATCAAAAGCCTGCTTGGTGCAGTTATTGTATAGATGCTACTTGGATCACCGCCGCTGTACCCTGAGCAGCCGTCACGCTGGAAAGAGACATCCGTTCAGAATGCGACAGTCCTCTCGAAGGACTTTGCCTCAGCGTCCCTAGCTACTCTAGCTGGTCACATCCATCTCTTCAAACAAATATATTCGCGTTGTGTCAACAACAGAAAGAATGAACTCGAAGTTTGGAAGCGTTGACGTTTCCACGCTTTGAACCAAAACATGTCTGCCAGCGGTGGCCGGGTGCTGAAGTGTCGGTTATTAGAAATATGACGTTGGTTTATGAAGAAATAAAATAACGTTTATTTTCCCAAACTAACTTTCATTACGTGAACAGGTCTATTCTGCGTCCGTTACGTGGCATCTATTAGGAGGTTATTATCAGAGCTGTTTCTTCTTCCCAGGCATTGTGCTATGGGCAAGTTTCAGTTCACCGAATCGCGCTGGCGAAACGTCACGTGTTCGGGATATACATTACACATCCTGCGAACAGTGAATCGCTTATTAACCTGATCAATGCAATGTGAATTTCTTTGTTAGGTTTTTGGTGTTATTGAAATTTTGAAACATTATTATTCTACGTTGTTTTGAATTCTTTATGTATTTGGTAGTTTGCTGGCTTGTACTGTTTGTGTGTGTTTCCAACGTATACAAGTGATGTGTAGGCCACTCCTGTACTGTAATGCTCCGGCGCTGCAGAGAATAAATAAATAAATAAGTAAATACTCGCTCTGAACATATGGATTGTTGCCGAAGTTTACAGAGGCGGTTTGTTATAAACAGCTGTCATATACTAACAGTGAAACGCGAAATAACGACAAACTAACGTAGAATTAACGTACGTTAGTCATGAGAAGTAACAACACCGGTATTTTGTTACGTGTGCAAAATGGTGATGGAGCACTGTAACGCGGTAGCCTTTTTCTAATCTAACGAGTAACGCTATTTCGTTACTTATTTTCGGTGACGGGCACAGCACTGGAAAGGAGACGGCGTTTGGACTCCAACGTTGTCACGCTTTGAAAAGGGGGTCGAAGGCTGGAGGCAACGTTACTAAAACACTCATTTCGACAAAAACCCCGAGACTGGGACAAAAAGGGACGGACGAACACAAAGTCTCAAACACAGCTGAATTTTATTTGACAAGGAAGGGTGCTTATATAGGCGTCAAATCCTTCGTTCGTGAAGGTTTCTCCCTCTCTTTCCTTCGTCTCTTTTGATTTGTGTAGGATTTGACGCCTATATAAGCACCCTTTCCTTGTCAAATAAAATTCAGCTGTGTTTGAGACTTTGTGTTTGTCCGTCCCTTTTTGTCCCAGTCTCGGGGTTTTTGTCGAAATGTTTAACCACCACCAGCTCGTTTGCGCCCTTACCTTTTGTTCACTAAAACACACAGTTGGGAAACTCGCATAAAGACAACTTTGAAAAAGTGGCCCCAATCTCTCTCCGAGCACCGAGCTAATGACGAACACAACGCCACCATTTCTCCGCAGAGGCCACTCGAGAAACTGCACGCGACTTCTATTTTCGCTTTAAGAACAGATACAACGGTAGAGGTTACAGGGGTGCCACCCCCGTCTCCCCAGCGGACGCGCCGCGTTTAACTACCAAAGTTAAAATGCACCTACGGCGGGACGCGCTACCTAAAAGGCCCGCTGAGGCATGGTTGTATGAAAACAATATTAATTGTGACGCAAAACCCTGCAAACTAAAGATTTTAAAAACATAACGCTCCCCTCTTTTTGTACTAAACTCCAATAAATTTCATACAAAAAGAGTCTTTTCCGTTTTTTTTTACGCAAAAACAGGCTTCCAAAAAGCTCAAGGTGACCACAGTACAGACAAACGATAAAGAGTGGCGCTGTTGTCGCATTTAGCTCGGTCTCAGTGGACGCCAGCGGCCCCGGTTTCGACGGCGAGTTTCCCAACTGAGTGTTTTAGTAACGTTGGCTGGAGGTCAGGATAACGGCCATCGTCATCGGCATTGTAGCGTGCGTGAGACTGAAGGAAGCGGCAATTGCGATCGATATTCAGGCGCCGCCGAAAGTAGCGGGCGACGGGAATGGGTAAGCAACACTGGAAACGGATGGGTCGCTGGTCATCAGATCTCCAAATGTCACTTCTTCTACGTAGGACGTAAGTTTGTGACGCTGAATGGCCTGATTAACACGAAAGCTGTTATAATAATGTTGGGAGTCATGAAGAATGAAGCGAAAGAGCTGCGGGGTGGGTGGACGGGGTGGGGGGGGGGGGGGGGGGGGGGCGATGCAGGAGGATATGTTATAATTGACGGTGTGAGTCATCCAAGGCGCAGTACGAATGCTGTCCTGGACAACGTTTTGAACACTGTGCCTGAGAACGGGGTTAGGCATACCAGGATGGGCACCGCACAGGGCGACAAATCAGTGGAGCTTTTCATAAATGGTGATGGGTGACCTATTCGAAATAGTTGAATTACCTTATATCGCTAAAAAGAATTACCTTAGCTATTTTTGAATAAATATTCAATACTATATTTACAAATTTAGTTTGAAAAACTAGAAAATTCATATTCGATTAGAAAACATTTCTAATTAAACTATCTTTATTACTTACCAGGCATAACGTGATATATTACCGAGATAAATATATCTTGTATTATCTTCCAAATGACTGTAAATAAGGCTAAAATCTCGTTAATTGTGCGTTGTAAAACAGTACAACTTTTCGCAGAGAAAAATATCTTTTACTTCGCAGTACGCACAATTTAAATTATTTCTAAGCTTTTATGTTAAATTAAGCATCGCTACTGTATGAGTATACATTTTCATGCAACAGTATTGGCCACAATAGCAACCTTACAAGGAAGCATTCGCAACGCAATAGTGACAAGATTTAATATTTATTACAGTCAAACGAACAAATCATTATATTTTTCACTTCTATTTGCTGCAAAACCACAATCACGCCTTGCTACTAATAAAACTTGAGGAATATGAAGCATCGTTTTTTCAATCGGTTTCAATTTTGCAAAACTTGCAAATAGTCGCTCAGTCAAATGTATATAAAGCATTTTATTTTATACAAAGAATACCGATTTTGCATTGAAAAAAGTAACGTTTCTGGTGATGTAAAGATTTTTAAAATACAATAAATACATAACAATTATGTACTTGTCAGAACTTGCCAATATCATCAGAGAAATGAAGTTTGATCAAGAAAAATTCCGCAAATATCGCGATGTTTTTTTTGTAAATTCAGTCACCATAACAAAATCTACTTCGGGAGTCATAGAAGTATCCCAACGGAGTAGTTTCAAAAGTGACAAAAAAGTGAGCGGTCAAGCATGAGATTACCGATAGGGGGCGAAAACACGTCTTTATCCGAATTAAACTGAGGTTTCGGAAATGAGTATGTTATATTTTACGTAAAAAAGGTTTAGGAGTATTTCTAAAGTAAATGAGACCTCAAGTTACATGCATGGATAATTTCGTTGTCTGGGTATTCAATATTGATGCTGCCGAAGCCAAAACTAACATGTCTTGCTTGCTAATAATGTTACTGCTAAATATATGGGCGCTAGAACTCGAAAGTGAGACTCACAAAATAAATTTTAATATGCATAATGAATTGAAAAAGCACTGTTTTAAAATAATTTAATTGAAAGACAAATATGGAGATGTGTTACTTTCATTCTTTTTTAGAAAGTTGGTAACTTCGTACGTATGACTTATTGAAGATTCTTTAATAGCCTAATATAAGTAGGAAATTCGATAATATTCATTTATATTTCATACATTATCCAATGTTACATGTCCGTCTGGCCACTTAGCGGTCCACTGTGACCGTTGCGATTGCGGGCCCAACTCTGAAAAATGCAGCCCCATCTTTGGTGACACTTGTGTCATGGGCCATTACAAAACAAAAACGGCAAGAGAAATTCACGAAGCCTTCCTGATTAGGTCCCACCACGACAATACTTTTATAAGCACTCCCTCTTCGTCCTTGACTGATAAAGATTCTACTATTTGAAGAACCAATGACGCTGGCATTTGAGGGGGGGTGTTTTTAGGCCATATCTTTGGTGTTCTGCCAAGTGCGCCTGCTTTTATATTTTATTGTTTTTTTTTTAATTCTGTCATCCAAATCCAAATAAACAATTCAGTTGAAAGTTACGCCGCGTCCTGTCTAGTTCTCCCTTCGTTTTTTGTCCCTGTTGTTTTGGCGTATCACACCATGATGCAAAACCAACTAGCCCAACTAGCCATCCTTACATTTTCTTTGCAGTCTTGGAGAGGCAGAATAGTCGGCCGTTTTAACATGCGTTTTCCTAGGCGATGGATTCTTGAAACAGAGGTGCAGGAGACTCCTAGTCGCGTTGAACAAATATTTTTGAATACCTTGCTTCTGAATTCCTGCTCGGACGCATCCGGTGCGTCTGCAACTCCAAAGATAACAAGATTGAAGCGTCGACTCCGGTCCTCTAAATCAGCAAGCTCCGGATTTTGCTGTGTTATTGTCTCCTCTAGCTTGTTAACCTTGTTAACCATTTTATTGTCTCCTCTAGCTCGTTATCAACCTCCAGTGATTTAGCTTCTCAAGCAATATCTTGTCTACTTCTGCAATTCTGGACAGCACTTCGGTAACTGATTTATGGGTTCCTGATTGTTGGATTCTCAGGTCAGCTATTTCCTTGTCAACTGTTGCTTGCCCGTTCATCAACGACTCAAACGTTTCTTCCACCACTCGCCCTTGATTTGTCTTGACGTGACCACATAGCAGCAGCTTACATACATCAAAACGGTCTACTGCAATTTTAACAAAGCGTATGTGGGCGCGGCACAACTATAATACACAAATCATTACTCCTAAAGCATAAAGGATAACTGACCTGTACGAAAACCCGCGACATGGCCAGCCACATGTTCTTGTTGGCCTCGCCGCTCCCCCTGAAGTTGTAGTTCTGAAAACAGTCCTTTTATTTTTGGGGGGAACTCTAGGAGTAGGCGAGATGTCACAGGAATCCGTAGAGGTCATAGAGACGTGAGAATGGGACTTACTTTTACGAAAAACAGTTCCGAAAAATCTCACGCCGATCCGAGACGCCACGTTCACACGCGGTTTCTGAAGGCGCCCGCCCGCAGCCCCCACGACCCGCGTCCTCCTGGCTTACCCAGTTTCTTTATTTTACAGCCGCTAGATGGCACAACGTGTAGTGCTAAACTGCATTGCAGGTTTCCTATGGTGGGAATTAAGTAATGGCCGGGCCGTAAGTCGGCAAGTCAGAGTAAAAAATCTGGAGAGGTTTCCGCCACCTATACGCGACGGCGGCAACACGACAACCGGCAAGCCGGTTGTCTGGAGTTTAGTGTCGGGAGTTTAGTGGCATCATTTGTTTGCTGACGGACACGGTACCGGGGAAACCAACCCCCAATAACTCCGCTGTAAAAAAAAAAAAAAGTTAAGAAATATACGAACTACTTAAGCATGCTCTTCTTTTTGGTCATAGAAAAGGCTCGTTTAATGCGTCCTCTGAAAGTGTATTCTGGTGACGTCACAACAACTGACGTCACAACAACGTCACAGATCAACTGCTTCCGGGCAGTTGATGGTGACGTCACAAACCCGGATGGATAAAGGGGCGTTGCCAGCAGCGCATAGTTTGGAAACAGGCGATGACTGGCAGGACTTGACGCAGGGAATACGGTTCCACCCACGCTGGCCGGGGGTGCTGCGCCGAACGGACAGGGAAGTGCATGCACGAAAAACCACATGGTCAGCCACATGTTCTTGTTGGCCTCACCGCGCAAGCGCCCTCGCCGCCCCCACACTACTGTCCTTTAATTACTCGACATAAATGTTCTCGTTTGTAACCACCTTTCTTCGTTTTTCCGACTGTAAATAAATTTCATTAACACGATTAGAAAATGAAAGACGTTTACAAATCTCTGTAACACGAAATTAGAGCGCAGCTCTTGCGGAGGAGGAGGGGAGGGCACGGAGGGGAGGGTATGTCCCTCCTCCTTTCCTCCTCCCGTCCTCCTCCCCTCCTTTTTCGCTCCTCGTCCTCCCTCCTTTCCTCCTCCACTCCTCCCATCCTCCTCGTCATTCCCTCCTTTACTCCCTTTCCTCCTCATCTCATCCCCCTCCACTCCCTTCCTCCTCCTCTCCCCTCCTCCTCCTTTCCCCCGCCTCCTCCATACCGTCCCCTCTCCTGCGGCCTATCCCCATCCTCCTCCTCTGTACCCTTCCATCCTCACAGTTTTCCCGCTAAATTTGGCTGAAATATTTACGCCACGTTACGTCAACAAGAATTCAATTCTCCCCTAAATTTAGCAGGGAATTGTATTGTTACAGAGGTTATCTGACATCAGTTTTTCTGTTAAATCCAGCGGAGAAACTGAATTTGTTCATATGTGACGTGACACAGTCATCTGACGTCATTTTCCCCGCTACATTTAGCGGGGAATCTGAATTGGTGTTTAGGTCACGTGGCACAAATTCGCAGCTAAATTTAGCGTGGCTACGCCGACGCTGCGAAACACGAAAAATGGCGGCTAAGAGCTGCGCTCTGATATCACCACTCATCATGGTTCCAATTTGAGGAGGGAAGTGAGTTACGGACGATATTTTATGGCGGGGAAGTCGGCCACGCTTCCGTATCCAAGTCTTCCCGGTCAATAATCACTGGGAAAAATGCTACGCTATGGTGTTCTTCAAATCAAGAGCGTGCGAGTTATTCCACACAGTTGAGCAAGGGCTAATACGTCTTATGGGCTTGGTCAGAATAAGTAAGCGTAGGGTTCAAAAACTGGATCTTAGTGATATTTACATGACTTCAAGTACTTCGTACCTGCTCTAAGCTTATATATAAATTCGAGAGTGCAGTCGTACATGGTGGCCTGCCAAGCGTAATGCAAAAAAAGAACCAAAAAAACATATAAATGAGGCAAGAATGACTACAAGGTGTCACGATGTCATGAAAGTAATGGTGTACTACAAAGGATATGATCAAACATTTTTGCTGGTCAGATGTTCCGACACGTGAAACTTAGTAAGATCTTTATATAAGGTTTCAACTCACATAACCTGTAAACGAGTTTTATAATTTATTTGAACCTATTGATACGTTTTAATACGAAACGATGCTGGCGCAAAAGAGCGAACGCTTCCATTTTGTGGTAGTTATTAAAGAAAAAAGGTTGATGCTTGCGATGATGTCTCTATGAGGACCGCGTTGGTCTAACTGGACATTGTAAACAAAGTCGACTTTTTTTCAGAAAAACAGAGTGGCCGCCCGAATCGAGGATTGCGATGTCAAGTTCGGTGACAGATCACGGCTTGGGAAGAGCGGTAAGGTTTTCCGGGCATCGAAACGACTCGCGATGCTTATCGCAAATACAACATAAGTGCCCCAGCATCAGCTTACTCGAAGCTTTTAGGGCTCAAAGGTAGCCAAGATTTTCGACCGATCATGTTCTTCGTCGAACCATACTCGTTTTCTTCTTTTTGTTTTCTAGGCTTCCCGTTCACTGCGCTACCCCATAAACCCAAGAACAAAAAATAACTAGAAAGAAAAGAAAAAGGTACATATACAGACATAACGCATTCATTGCGAGGAGTAAGTTGTGCGCGTGTACCCTTATTCTAAGTGTCACTAGTAGTGTGCAGCACAGGCGAGGCAAAGCCAGGCGAGGGGAGAAAGGGCAGGCACTAGGAAGGCTGGGTAGGAAGAGAGAAACCCCTTTCCTTATTATCGTTCCTCGTGCTCTCCCTTGCTCCCCTCGCCCTCCATTGCCCTCCTCTCCCGTCCCGGCTTCCTAGTGGTCGCACTTTCTCTCTTCGCCTGGTGTTGCCTTCGCCTGCACTGCAAATAACTAGTGACACGTAGTATAAGCAGCCAGTCTGGCGGTAGCTACGTGCGCGTTGGCCTGTGAAGTGATAACTCTCCCGTCCATTTCCCCGTCCAGAGAATGGAATCTGATAATGAAAGGGGAGGGACGGCTCGTCTGGCAAGCGCATAGCCGGACTGCCAGCTTAGGCTGTTGAATCCCGCATAAAAGGAAGAAAAGTGGCGCTTCCCCCTCTTCCTCCAAATAAATAAACGAAAATTAAGCAAAAAAAGACAAGTTTGCAAACGAGCGCACCACCCCATCGTATACCCGAACCTGTTTCCTTTAAAAGTTTTTTTTTCTTTTTTTTTATGATAAAATATATAAAAAGTTTGGGAAGTACTCGTAATTATCGAGCTATCTTGGCACTTATTTTCTTAATAGATCTGCTCTACCTCTACAAAAAAGTTTAAAACAAATCACAAAATTGATAAAATATTTCAAAACAATAATTAGAAGAACGTGGTTTTGATTCTTTCGAGAACACTTAACGGATCACGCACGACAGGTATTTATGCTCGCCAAGGCTTTAATTTGTACATAATATATGAAAGCTCGATTACCCAGAACACAGTTGGCGGCTTGATTTTTGTTTTCTCTCCGCCCGAAAACTGCCGATCGAAAACTGGCCGGTTTGAGTCTTGCCTACTCTCTGCTCCGTGGTTACGTGCCGTTTTCTATAGTTCAGAGCCGGGGTTGGCAACCCACGGCCAGCAGGGCAGTTCCTTTCGGCCCCCGGCGCGTCCCCCCCCCCCCCCCCCCCCACCCCTTTGCAGCTTCCTCAGAGACCCGAGAACCGCACGGAAGTTTGGACCACAAATGGGTCTAGTCAGGAACAAGGAGCACTGAAAATAAATAGTTTAATCATTGACGCCAGTAAGGTCGTGACCTTTATGAGGCTACACAAGTTTCGATCAGCAACCAAGATTGGAATGGTGCTAGCGGCGTACCTGCCGTCGGGAAAAAAAACATAAAAAACACAGCACAAGTGAGGGCCTCGGTTAAACTGAATGTTGAGGTGACTGTAGGTCGAGATTCGGGAACCCCCCCCCCCCCCCCCCCCCCTAGACTTTGTGCCTGACAGAGCACCGTAATATCTGCGTTGTAGGAACGTGGGGATATAGGACACTCCCGATGTTAGTGCCGCACTGCTTGGTGCAGCCCCTTCCGAAGATTTGGTCATAAAAAAAAATACTGTATCTCGACATACGCTAATCGAACGAACGCTTCTCTACAGTTTCCCACAGGCAGCTTAGTGGATACATAGGAAATTTCCTAATCGCTCCTCAGTAGAGGAGAACAAGGCACCAAGCCAACCCCACACAGGCAATGGCAGGGGAGGATAGAAACACAGACAAGACCAGGGTGTAAGATAAACAGGTGGTGAAACGAGAGCCAAATGAGCGACCCGATTGTGTCCCCCTCGGTTTTCTCTTTTTCTGTGGCGCCATCTATGTGGAGCACCGCGAACTTTCACTCCGGGTGGGCGAACGCTGGCGACCGGTTAAACTGACGGAGATGATTTCTCGTGGATTTTCAATGGCGGACTGTCGTGCTCTAAGTTTATTTTGCGCACTCTCCCATAGAGTTCCATGCAAATTCGATTCCAATTTTTTTCTTCTCGCCGCAGCGCCATCTTTCGCAAATCGGGAGTACCCGCAAGCCACCCGCAAGCAGACGAGTACACAATCGGGTCACGGCGCTGCGGTAGGTTTCAATGGGCCGTTTCCCCACCTGTCTATCTTACACCCTGGACAAGACAGCATTATAAATCTTTAATCAAAAGGCGAATGAACATTATGCGGTCAACGACATGTCATTTATTCATATCCTGAGAACCAATCGGCAAAGAAAAATTAAGAACACAAATAATACTCGAAACTAAAGTTATGCAAGAAGAAAGACGCAATCGGAAAACGAAAAGGAAACAAAGTACAAGACCTCTTGAACCTCGGTCCACTGTTTATGAATGAAGGTGGCGACTAGGGAGAAATCAAAAGAAGAAAATATTTATGTCCCAAAGCTTCCTGCTTTCATCGGTATTCCATCGTGTCCGGCCTTCAAGGGTTTGAAGTGGCAGTAAAGAATTCCTCCCTTCAAGAAGGAAAAAAAGATAACTGGCGGTCTGTGAAAGAGTTGTAGAGTTGCACTTAATTTCTATGGTTCGGGGGGTACATATCTGTAGTGGTCGAATGCTCCTTATTTTATAAGAATTTTTCCGCTACCACTGCATAGGATTTAAACATGTCTCTACAGAAATATGTTTGGTTAGGTAACACATCAGGGGCTTTCGTTGGGTTGTTTGCTTTCCACTACAATTCAGTATATTAATTATTTATCTATTTATTTCAACACCTTCCGGGCTCAGAGGGCATAAAGTGTGTACAACACCCTAAAGAAGAACACAAAAAGAAAACATGAAAGACGTTTACAATTCTCTGTAACGCAGAACAGGCGCGCAGCTTTTGAGGAGGAGAAGTGCAGGGTACGGAGAGGAGGGTGTTGCCCTCCTCCCCCTTCGTACCCTGCCCACTTCTTCTCATACTCTCCTCCCATTTAGCGGAATAATTTTCGCTAAATTTAGTGGAAAATTTCCCCGCTATATTTTCCGAGGAATTTTTTTTTCTCGATAAATTGAGCGGGTCAGTTTTTCCACTAAATGTATCCGAAAAACTTTTTGTCTATATAAGCGGGAATATTGTCCCACTAAATTTAGCGGGGAACTTGTTCTGCTAAAATCAGCGGTAAATTATTTTCGCTAAATTTAGTGAGAGCAATCTTCCTCTAAAAGTAGCGGGAAAAGTTTTCTCCAAAAGTTAGAGCAGACTTTTATCTGATCAATTTAGAGGGGAAAGCTTTTCGGTTAATTTAGCCGGGAATGTTTCAGCTAACTTTAGCGAGGAAATTTTCTCGCTAAATTTAGCAGGGAAACGTTACCGATATAATCAGTGGGGAAATTTAGCGCAACATTTTCCGCAAGCGGCAATATTGTTCTGTAATGCAACACGCGGTTACGACCGCTTGCATTATTTTAATAATTCTACACGCGCTGTTACGCCGACGCCGACGGCGACGGCGATGCCGCGCAAGCTGGAAACGGGCGCTAAGAGCTGCCCTCAAAATATAACAAAGGTGAACAATGCACTATTGCTGGAAGGTAAAAAATAGTTCATCCTAATATGTTTTAGAAACAACTTTGAGGACGCGTAAGCTTACGCAAAAGCTTTATCGCAAGGCCTTCAAACCCGGGCTCGTTCCAAAGTCGGGCAAGAGTGTGTGTGCGGCCCAGTTGGTAGCGTCACGTATCGCTTGACGTGAAACGTGACATCGCTTATGATGTTGAGTGACGTCACGTGTGACGTCATGTGTCTCGTGTCACGTGACGCCACAAAGATGTAACGCCACCGTGACGTCATGGGACGTCACAGGCGAGCGTTGTAGGTTGTTTGAAATTCTTGGGCGAGGTTATGTGGCGTGACGTTACACATGGCTTTGACATCATGACCCTATCGACCGTTCAGCATTTTCCTGTCCCACCTACTCCGACGCCTATGCCGGCGCCCACACATGCGCCCACGACAGATTTTCTGCGACGCGAGCTCCTTAACGGTGTCGTGTTTAAAGTTATTAATCAATGCAAATCCTAATGAAACAATTTATGGTTCACTTTCTATACATGCGGGAAGGTGGTTTCAATCAGAGAACGTTTTAGGAATGAAAAATTCAGTTATGCTGAGAATTTGCAGTGAGGAAAGCCAATTTTAAAGTGATGATCGCCGTGCTGCGAAATAAAATATTTTGACATTTTGTTTTAAGATTAAGTGAGCCCCTCAGTGTGACGTTAAAATGACACATTTTATTAAATAAAATAGTCGTTATATTTTCTGGCGAAGTGAAAGAAGAGGTAGTGATAGAGTGCATTTCTTTGATGGGACACTAGCCGTGCGATGATAGTTACGGAATATGAAACCTACTGAACAATATTTTATGCATTCGATGTACTTCGCGAGCGCTATTTGAACGGGATCTTAGATTGCTGTTGCATACTCGAGCTTTGAGCAAACTAGTGCGTTGTATAAAATCAGTTTTAAGGACATTGGGCCTGAACAGAAGTTTGTTTTCAGATATCCAAGCATAAAATTAGTATTGGCGATGCTGTGATCAGTATGAGCTATCTTTCCATGACACGTTAGAAGTTTCATGTACACCAAGATTTGTGTAAGAAAGACACAAACTGCAGTGGATCATTAGTAATTACGATGATGGTGATGTGTTTCCAAGAGACACCCCCATAGGTTTGCATCTGTTAGTATTAAGATACATTTGCCACACGTTACACCATTGAGATAGCCCACATAGGTCAACTTGAAGAGGAAAGGTTTCAAATTCGTTACTAATTTCACGGTAGGTTACGCAGTCGTCAGCGAATAAAGTAATGGATGAAGGTAGACAGATTGGTAGGTTATTAATATAAATAAGAAATAAAAAGGGCCCTTGAACGGATCCTTGCAGAACACCAGGGCCCGTTTGCTCGAAGCTGGTTAACTAACCGCGGTTAACCGGATTTCCCTACGAGGGGGAATTTTAGGTCACGTGACCTGCAGAGTAGGGACGCCGGAGTCAAATAGTACCTAGCATCAGGCAATATGGCTGCTACGGCTGGTCGTCACGCTTAAGAACATTTATTTTTACGAAGATGCGTCCTCCTCGTGCCACGAAAGGAACATTTCAACACAGAGTCTACAGTCGGAGTCGACGGCAGCTCGCCCACCGCCGGACAGCGAGCGTGCTGTGGGAGCAAAGCTACGCTTGACTGGTCACGTCAACTTCGAGTTCACGCATCGCCCGTGGACTTGTTTCAACGAATGGTACAGTCAGCGGGCCCTTCAAAATATATTACCTAGGTGAGTAAATAGTGCTAAGGAACCGGTCATAGTAAAGCAGAACTGTCGCTCCAGGCGAAGCTCTAAAACACGAGGATAAATGTTGATAACAAGATGGGTATGTTGCCATTTGAACAGCATTACTGCCGAGTACTTCTATATAAAGACCAGAGGCCAGATTCCCAAAACATTCTGAGGGCAAAAAAGTTAGCAAATTTATCTTACGACAAAGTTACAAACTTTTGAGTATTACCGAAGCAAAATGTTTTTAAGTTTTGCGCACATTTCGACGAAATCTGTAACTTCCGCAAAACTTGCGAACATTTTGCTTCGGGAATACTCAAAGTTTGTAACTTTGTCGTAAGATAAATTTACAAGATCTTTTGTCGTAAGAAAGTTTCGGGAATCTGGCCTCAGTTTTATTTCAACCACAAAGCTCAAAGGCGGGTCGAATTATTAGTCACGAAACCGTCTTCCAGAGTACACTCCAAGATTTGACAAGACAAAGCGCTACGACATTTCTCATTATTTTCAGCAGGGCTGAAAGAGTTTTACCGAAGCTACAAAGTTATGAAATAGGACGGCACGCAATGAAAAATCAGGAGGTCAAGCTGTTTACCATAATCTAATAAAAATTAAATGCAACAAAGTGGCAATGTCTTTTTTCATGCTAACTGTAACAGGTTTTCAATATGTAAATTAAAATATCACACACAGTGCAACCATCCTGTTGCTAGTTTTACCAACTTAGGAAAATTGGCTCAAACACTACCTTCACTCCAGTTGTGAAGTTAACGACTCCCATGATGGTAACCTGTGAGAGTAAAATCAATGCCAGTGAAACAATGTGCTGTAATGTTTGAAGTTGACCTACCAATGTGCACAGTGCAACGAGATTTGGCTGGAAATGTGACCACTAATTTTATGAACCGTTAATCCCATAAATACACAGCTGCATTCGAACCTTTAGCAGTGAAAGTGTTTGAACACATGCCTGCCAACGCTCTTCACAACCAAATGCGCATTTTCCCACACCATGTATTGGGCAATTGTGCAAGAAGTAACGACACTGTGCTCCGACCTCAAGCCTGCATGTCAGTATATAAACCAACTTAGCTAGCAAACTGTGTCCTCTGCACCAACACGTATAAATAAATTTTAGCCCAGCATCGGCATCTTTATCAGGGTTTCAACCTATGCACAGTGTGTTCTCTTTGCCCGTACTGACAAGAACAAAACCTGACCACTTTTTACACATGCATTTGTCGCAGCTCCAGGGGAATAGATCCACAGCCTGGTCCCTCTGGAAACGGAAGCGCTGTAGAGATTCTGCCACAGAAGGCGGTGCAGCGGGCTACAACGAATGTGCCGTACAGCTGGCGTTGGCGCCGGGAGGCTTCACAGCGGTTCCTGCAGGAGACAGTGAGGCAGCAGCAGCTGGAGGGAGCGAATCTCCTGCTGGAGAAGGAGTACACAGAAAGGGTTGAACAACCTGCCACGGCAACGATCGCAGCAGCAACTGCTGCAGGGGAGTTCTACCTTCAGTCAATAAATTACTAGAGGAACGAAAAAAGTTTAAAAATCTTTGATTGGACTCGAAACACAGCGTGCAGAATTGCAAATCAAATTGTTAAAAAACAATTAGGAGAAAAGTAAACGTTGACATATTATGTTTTTAATTTGCAATTTGAATGTATTTGTTTACATATGACAAAGCCAACACAGCTGCTGAGAAATAAAATTCATTTTACTTGCAACTGTCAATAGATTCCTGGATTTAGATCTGCTACACTCCGTCTCGACCTACGAGGGACTAAAAAGCCCAGTGCTACAGGCCGCCGGGTCCAATCACGAGCCTGTTTAAAACTATGTGGTATATTTGCTATCGGCCCTAGTCCTACGTCGGGTGAGATGATATATAACTAAATCATGTACAGTGTATTAAAAATTTTATATGTCAACATTGTATCACAGAGGATAAGCTCTAAAAGGCAATGTTTGACGACTTTACATCATAGGGAGTACCTTGCCAGCACAGTGCACTGGCACTCAAGACCATGTGATGCAGCATGCGCAATATATTAGTATACTTATGCTCAACCGATGAACTGGCTAATGATGGCGTATCAAGCCTAATTGCTTTCGTCACGACCCGCTGGCACGGGCTCGACGGGAACCTATTCTGGGAGGACAGTCCTTGGCATGCTGCAAGGGTATGTCTTGGACAGGTTGTGCAGGACACAGCAGGCGACAGTGATGTCACAGCATCTCTCTGCTGCATCCTCAACTCAGCATAGAGGCAGTGGAACCTACGCTTAAGCTGGCCTATCATCCTGCACAGTGTATAAATAGACCAAGATCTGTTATCCTTTCGAAGCGGTTTAACAAGAATATCTAATGAGGTCGGCATGTGATGTCTATCATCACTCCAGCCCATTGAAAACATGGTATTATGCCTAATATTTTATATTTTTGCTGGAATATTTTAACATAGTAATGATATGCAAATTTTGTTAAGATACCAGTGATGTGATTGGTCCGAGTCATTTTGGCGCAGCTCTTGGAGCAGTCAAAAGTCAATTTTGGAGCAACAAAAAAATCTTCTGTAGCATAACCACACATTAATTTTTATTCATACCAATGCAAGCATTATGTCAAGCTTAATTTTTCAGCCTGTCCAACTAAACGTCAATGCCTACATTGCCTTCTCACATACATTCAAACCTTTATTAGCATCAACTGCACAGCAGGATTCCCTCAAACACAAAACTATCGCGTTTAGTTGCATAGAGAAGCGCCATGACAAGGTGACGAGAAGGTGAGTGATGAAGGTCAACACAAACTGCTTTGAATGGTTGTTTTAGGTACTGAATGCCACTGAAATAGTACAATAACATTGATCACATAAACTGATGCTTCCTTCAAGTTCTAGAGGCTGTAATAAAACTGCAATTTATAATTCAGATAAAAAGCAAAGCACTTGTCATTTGATTATCAACATTAATTACATTTCATCTGTAGAATTTCATAGCAAAAACGGCACGTGAACGAAACTTAAAAACAATCCCGCCGAACTCGTTCAGGTTCTTCCCGATATTCCATCCACTGCTCCTGTCAATTTAGTTCTAATCTACTCACACCTATAGAAAATTGATAGCTAAACAAACGAGTTGGCATAAATAAATAAACATACAAAAGAGCACATATAAAAGTTCTAGCAATACCGAAGTACCCTTACTAAATCTTTAAATCGAAAAAGGTACCGCTAGGACATCACAATCTATCATATTTACGAGCTGAAGTTGTATTCAGGAATTGTGTTGCGTCTCGCTTTGGAGTAGTGCTTTCCGCTTAACACGAAGGTGCGCTGCGGCGAAGCAGGACATGCAAAATCGCGATGCCTACTCCGTGGTGTTTGCTTTTCTGCAGTACACCAGAGCGCGGTGAAAAGCGCACTCAACGACACTAGCTAACCCTCCAGAATAAACAAACGACTAAAATGAAAATTATTACGAAACTTCCAGATACTTTTTTTTTTATGATTATAATGCAATTAAATGCAAAGGTGCAAGCGAGCTGGACAGTAATGATGAAAATATTCCCAGGAGGAGGCGAACAAAAGGGACAAAGGACAAACACAAATCTCCAAACACAGCTAGGTGACTGGTGCGCGACCGAAAAAATCCGCCTGGTCCGGGGGTTAGACGTCTAACCAGGGGTTAGACGTCTAACCCCTGGTTAGCTCAGTTGGTAGAGCGCTCCACTTGTAATGGAGAGGTCCCGGGTTCAATACCCGGACCAGGCGGATTTTTTCGGTCGCGCACCAGTCACCTAGCTGTGTTTGGAGATTTGTGTTTGTCCATTGTCCCTCTTGTTCCCCTTCTCCTGGGAATATTTTCATCATTCCAGATACTGTCTGTCATTGATACAAGATGTGATCGAATAGTATGGTACTTGAGACGATAATCAAAAGTTTTGAAAACCTGAACACTTGCGTAAGCGTATCATAACGGTCCGGCCGGGCAGCGAGGCCCGAGCTATTATATTTTCAGTATTATTAAAGTGACATTAAGTTTTGGTAGTATGTTGGAGCAAATTCCTCACATTTTGGTTAAATGTAACAGAAGGTAGCAGGGTAATCAGTTTGGGGTAAATGGCGCAGCAATGGCATCACTGATATAATGAAAATGTTCTTCGCAAAAACGTGCAAGGAAAATGCAGTTTGAGATAAGTAGTATTTAAGAGGATATGTTTGAATATGTCTGTATCCAAACTGTCCAAAAACAAGACCTGCATAACCCAATGTGTAATTTGTTTTTCACATCGCAAGCGTTGCTTTTTTTTCTAAGAATTGCTTTACATTTAGGCATTTCTAACAACTGCTATTTTTTTTAAAGTATGAACTTCTTGTAAAAACTTGTAGGTTAATAAACCCAGTCAAACAGCACCAACAGGAAGGATATGTTTCAGAGAACTTCTATTCTGAAGTTCAAACAGAAAAGAGCGTATTAAATAGAATAATTAATGTGACATATAGAGTTAGCTGACAAATGGTTGAACCTTAGAATAAACAATACAGGCTATGGCAGTAGGTTATAGCCAGTAGTATAAATAAGGTGGAGCAGAGATACGTCTTCCTTTCCTTGCTTCTGAGCAGCCGTAGCCTTCTATGCAAGGACATAAAAAGGGTAACAAATGTAAAGTGCAGGCACAACCATATGAAAAAGTTTAGGTGCCTCAAGGTGCCGAAACCCTGAAGCGTCGAACAAGGACGCATAGCCTGGCTTTACCGTTCCACGATGCTCCTCGTTGTGCTATGCGACGTATTGTAGGCGACCTCCGCTGCTGATGACGGAGAGAAGGGCGTCATCAACCATGGCTTGCCAGGTGCAACCGCTATCTCCAAGCAGTAGACCATCGTAAACGCCATCGGCCAGCTTGCCTGACACCCAGCCCTCTGTGAATATCCTAGAGTCGTGGGTGCTTCCAGGCATCAACAGCACCCGCGACCGAAGGAAGCCCACCGACCTCAAAGAAGGCCTGTTGCAAGGCATGACCCTCTGCTTCACCTGGCCACCTGCAATGTAGATGAATTTGAGTCAGTCTGTAGTACTATGACATTAACAGCGATGGTATTGTTGTTGTGATCACATGCTTAGAAATAACACACCTATCATTCATCTTAATCAATAGCGGGCAATAAAAACCTTGTCCGCACAATGACAGTACTCAGTAGCCACAAGACTAGCTCAGTAGCACCAAGTGCGTAGTGGGGAGTGTAGAAACCAGGCTGTTTACAAATATGTGCACTCCTACTTTATTTGTAGTTTCGTTGCATTTGCACCTGAACCAATATTAGGTACTAAGGGAGCCATTTTGTACACTGCAGATGGTTCGTGTAATTTTACTGCTCAGTTCACTGGTCTGCATGTCACGCTCATAACCAAAAAACAAATATCGAGTGCTGAAGCAACACTATTAATGTTCCTTTAGGGAGGTACCAGTATACGGGGGGATCGATACGCTGCAGATATACATGCTAGCAAGACTACAGCTTAAGAAACAAAGACAGAAGGGTCATTGCACAGGTGGTGCGCCCTAAATAAATTGCAGAATATGTGTGCTGAGAAGATCACTTTCAACGAACTCAGGTATTCGCGCACCAAAATTTCTATACAAACGGTTTCTGCAATATTGGTGATTGCTCATCGAGCAATCTAGACCCAGGCTTTCTTCTTGAAAAACTGGCATGCACATGCGCCTAGTATGGGGACGCACCAGGAGATGCTCCAAACCACTTACCCTATGAAGTCTCGGGCACGACGTGACAAGGCAAGAATCACCCGCCTCACAGTCCGCGAAGCAGTGTAGACATGCACGGGGATGTAGTCCCCTGCGGTGATGAGGAAGTTCACCGTGGCGTAGAACTACAGGGCGACAATGACCTGCTGCTCTGCAGAAAGGACGCGGCTGCGAGGCGCCGGCCGCTCCAAGTCCGGGCGCAGTGGGTCGGCGAGGAACACAGTGCTCGCGCGACCCAATCGAAAGCGCTCCTGCAGTTCGTCCTCGTCGAACCCCTCCAAAGGGTTCAAGCGGTCACGGAACACAGGCTGCCGTCCCCTCATCACAACAGCGTATTGGGCAAACACGCGCTCTCTTTGATGTCGGCGTCGCGTCACGGTCGACATTGCGTCCCTTATCATCGCCAATCCGTCCGCAAATCAGTTGTCAGTCAGTCGGCGGGCGAGTCGGGGGTCGGTTGGGCAAACGGCAGAAAAGACAAACAGTGAAAATCAGCTGATAACGAAAGCGCGGAAAACGTGCGTTGCAAGATACAAGAACAAAACAACAAATCTATAAAGACCATTGCCAGAACCGAAATCAACGCTGTAAACTTATGCTGTGTTTGGCGAAACAATACATGCATCAAAATATTTATGATATTTTGAAGTGCATATATATATATTATGCACAAAAAGAAACACTACGATAAGATGTCGGTTTTATTTGTTTTTATAAACACGAAACTAGCGAAAAATTTTTAAAAGGCTATTTGTTTGCTTCGACCGGCAGGTGGCGGGAGCTACCGCATAATAATAAAACACGGAGAAATTGTGCATCGAGTTTTGTCGAACGCGGCTAGGTACTCGGAGGTACCTAGGTAGGGAAACGTGGTTAACTTTTAACCGCGGTTAGAGTTAACCAGCTTCGAGCAAACGGGCCCTGAAGTAAGAGCGCTGAGACAAAAAGTAGCTTCACTGGTAATAACAAACTGCGAACGGTCAGTTAGACGGCATTTAATCCATCACGAAACATTGGGGTCTATTTTAAGTCGCTAAGTTTAAAAAATTAGGAATTTTGTGATAAACATTGTTAGATACTTAGATAGGTTAAGGAAGACGCATTCAACCGGATCCACTCTTAAGAATGTAAAGTAGAGCATCAGTGAAATTTAGGAGACGTGTTTCGCATGTCACTGATTTGCGAAAACCATGACGGGAAAGTGACGAGAACAAATTTGAATCTAAAGAATGAATAATATCATAGTAATGTTTGTGCTCTAAAATTCTGCAGGGCGTGCTGGTGAACGAAATCAGTCGATAATTAAGGGGGCTATGTTCATCACCTGATTTCTGAAGCGGAATTACCTTCCCTTTTTTCCAATATTTTGGTAAGACACCCAAGACTGTTCTTGGTATAGAGGAAGAAAGTTTAGAGTCAGTGGTAAGCATGAGATATAACACAGTGGCTGCTGTACCGAAAGTACATGGGGGTTCGATAACTACTTATATCAAAGAAAAATCAGTACGAAAATTGGATTAATAATCATATTGAAAGAGCCGCAAGAACAATTAGGAAATTCTCCCGACCAATAAATAAGGGGTAAATTAAAATGATCACGAATGGAAATAAATGAGGCGACGAAAACTGAAGCAAACTAAACGCTTAATGGGGCGAACTTGTGCCCAAAACAATATAGAAAAAGGATAGCGTTGCAGGCGTCGATGGCGGCGAAACAGCAAGATCGAACGCTGGGGCGACACTGATTCCGGCTCGCCACATGGAGCCATTTTGTATATCCGTGAGCTTCGGGAACAATAGGCCTAGACGTTTCGGCGCGCAGAACATTTTCACCTCAAACAGACGACAAGGCTCTCGAACTTACGAGAGCGCTAAATTGAAAGAACAATTAAAAGACGCGCCGCTCGCAGGAATCTAACCCGGGGCCTCCGCACGAGAGCCAAGCACCGCAACCATTTGCCCACGCACGCACTCGCTCGGAGACGCGCGCGGCATTACCCGCCCCCCTACACACACACACCAATAAAGAAGCATCGTCTCGGTGCAACTTAATGGGAAATAATGCAGCAAAACAAAAATAATGGCAAACTACGACAGCTTGTAAAAGACAGTGCTATCGAGCGTAGTGCAAAAAAGGAGTTCGCAGTCATATCGGTGGTAGTTCAGCTTGAGGCGCGTGACGTGGACGACTTCCGGTCTTGGAGGGTGGCGTGATGAAGTCCATGCTCCGTCAGCCATCACCTCGCAGTTCAGATCCCCGAGTCGACGAAGCGCTTTACAGGGTCCGAAGTAGCGCTTCGGGAGTTTCTCGCTGAGACCGCGTGGTCGTATCGGGGTTCAGACCCACACACTGTCTCCGGGCTTGAAGCGAACCTCGATCCCACGAAGGTTGTACACGGTGGTGTCGACACGTTGTTGATCGTGAATCCGAAGTCGGGCGAGCCGGCGAACTTCTTCAGCTCATTGAGCCACCATCTGGACGTCATGGATCCTGTCGTCAGCTGGTTCGTGGGGCAGCATCGCGATGATCATGGCCGTTACCTTCCTGCCCTGCAGCAGCTGAAACGGTGTTACTCGTGTGGTCTCTTGCACCGCCGTGTTGTAAGCAAACGTGACGTAGGGTAACACCTCGGCCCACGTTTTGTGCTCTACGTCGACGTACATGGGGATCATGTCGGTGATTATTTTGTTTAGTCTTTTCGTTAGTCTATTTGTCTGCGGATGGCGCACCGTGGTTTGACGGTGACTGGTGCTGCTGACTGGAAGGATTTCTTGCGACAGCGGAGCCATGAACGATGATCCAGGGTCTGTAATAAAGACTTCGGGGGCGCCATGTCGGAGGACAATGGACTCGATGAAAAACTTGGTGACTTCAACAGCCGTACTTGTTGGAAGGGCTTTCGTCTCGGCGTACCGTGTGAGATAATCAGTCGCGACGATTATTCATCTGTTTCCTTGCGTCGAGGGTGGGGGGGGGGGGGGGGGGGGCCTGGACGGTCCAAGTAAATCCATTCCGATTTGCTGAAACGGAGCAGATGGCGGTGCAACAGCCTGAAGAGAGCCTGCCGGTCTCGTTGGTGGTTTCTTCTGTCGTTAACACTCGTGGCAAGATCGGGTGTAGCGATAGACTATCTTTGCAAGTTTGGGCCAGTAGTGCTTTTCGCGTACCCTGGCAAGAGCTCTTCTGTAGCCAAGGTGTCCCGCCGTCGGGTCATTGTGGCATGCTTGAAATATTTTTTCTCGAATACTGGAGGGGATCATAAACAGCCACGGCGTGTTGTTGTCGCTGAAGTTCTCCTTGTAGGGCAACTTGTCGGATGGACAAGGGTGGCAGTGTTAGTATAAAAAGGCGGGGAATAGCGCTTCCTTGCCCTTCTAGGTGCTCAATGAGTGCTCCCGGTTCAAGGTCGCCTCGTTGGAGAGCTGCGTTGTCGCTTACAATCAGAGCACCGAGGAAACACTCATAGTCGTCGCCGCCTTCGGTGTACGCGGGACGGGCCTCGACGGGGGCTGGTCACGCCACACCTTTACCAAAATGTCACGAATGACAATTAATGAGGCGACGAAAACTGAAGCAAACTAAACATTTATTGGGCGAACTTGTGCCTAAAACAAGATAGAAAACGGCTAGCGCCGCAGGCGTCGATGGCGGCGAAACAGCAGGATTGAACGCAGGGGCGAGAAAGACTCTGGCTTGCCACGTGCCCTTTTGTACACCCGTGGGCTTTGGGAACAATTGGCCTAGACGTTTCGGAGCCTAGAAGATTTTACTTTGAACAGACAGCAAGGTTCTGGAATTTACGAGGACGCTAAATTGAAAGAACAAATAAAAGAAGCGCCGCTCCCAGGAATCTAACCCTGGACCGCCGCACGAAAGCCAGGCGCTGTAACCACTTGGTTACGCATGCACTCGCTCGGTGATATTGCCAGTAAAAATATGTGCGCAAGAGTATACCTGGAACAAATAACGTTCGAATCATCGTGAGAGTCTGAAATAAAGCTTATACAGACATTGGAAGGACGGTAGGAGGCGCACAAACTAATATTCTTTGAACACATTGCAAACGCACTCAAACGACTTCCTGTGGGTTGCAATATTCATGTGATAAAATTCAAGCATTCATTCGCTGCTTTCAAGACCCGACCCCCTGGCCTATCTAGTTGGTCGCAACGATAAAGCTTACATTCTCTAGCACAGTCCAAACTTTCCCTATCACACCACACTTGAACCACACTTGATAACCATGTTTTCGTCAGAACCGGAATATCACTTGATGACGCGTCTATGAGCGAAAAAAATTCGTCGCGGTTATGGATAACGATTTATATTTGTGAAAATGACTGAAATGTGTTCTGAAAAAGTAGAAAGGCTACACACTTGTTTATCTCTTCGTTTCTCTATAATTTTGACGCTTTAGTTTTAAAAGCACCATGTCCGATTATTTAGGTCGAGGCGTCATAAATTTAACTGGTATCATAATTAAAAAAAGACTACTTTTCACCGCAATACAGTTTATTGACGAGTAGATTGAAACGAATTGTTTTTGTGTCCGGGCAAATTGCAGAAACCTCTTCCTTGCGAACTGAATATTATTTTAGTAATCCTCACTTACTAATATATCAGTATCTTGAAGTCTAAAGGCGGACCCCAGCACTTTATCACTGCGCTATAATTGAAAAATGTTTTAGAAGATGTCCGCTTTTAGCTGGATTAAATTTCCCATTGCAGTGATCCTGACTGATCTTAGAGGGGTTAATTTGTAGTCCTAGTTTTAACCGAGCACAATTCCAACCCCACTTTTTCAGATCCGGCCCTGGTTTTCTTAACCGTGTTTCTAAGCAACAAAAAAAAAAGAAAAAAAAAAGGGTTTGACGTTGTGAACGACTTTCTGCGTCATCGGACCACAGCTTCACGGATGTTATTTCTAAAAAAAAATACAGATAAAAGTTTTTCTTGTAGTTCTGCCGTCGAGTTAGTTTTAGATTTTGAGATAACAATACCACTTTCAATAATCCCGACACGGGCTGTCAGGGAGGATAATAAACCATTTGTACGTTTTTGCTCCTCATTTATTTCTTTTAACTGGCTCATGGTGCTTGACTGGCCAGCATGAATTTGATAAACAATAGCCTCAATGTTTGCAAGTGACTCGGTCTTTGCTTTAGACATGAGACCAGGGGACCTATGTTGGGCTTTCGAGAAACTAGAAACAGAAGTGACGTAGCGGCAGGAGGAGCGTAACCAAGCAACGGCGCGCACCGCGAAACCGCCCTCTTTGACGCCGTGACGACATGGCAAGATTGGCGTCTGTCACTCTCTTGAGAGGCGTCAAGAGCCAACCCCCGAAGAGCGGAAGTAGCTATGCTGTCCCCCTGCCGAACCTATGCTTTCCAGGCGGTACCTACCTGGAACCCAGACCCTACGCAAGCGTCCGTTTCTCTGGCAACCGGAGGAGCATTTTCTGCTTTTAGTGAAGCAATGGCAGCCAATCCCTTGCGGCGGCGACCTTCACATCGGCTCTATTTTAAAGAAACTTGTCAAACTACAAAAAAATACACGTGTTCTATTGAAATGAAAAACTGATTTTGTAGCGGTTCCAGAAAATATTAGATGGAGTAAACTCGCATAAAAAGTTAGAACAACATGCGGGACGCGGATGAGCGCCTAGTTCAAATTACTGGCGCTGATGACGGCTCAAGAAACGGGAGGATGTGGCCTCTCTGGTACGCGGCGCAACTGAGCTGAGCCCGTCGCTGTCCAGAGACGACAAAGTTCGTCTCTGGAACGAGCTAACCTCCCGGCTCAACTTCTTCGGGCCTCCAAGAAAGGAGCCGGAAGGTTGGAAACGCTACTGGGCCGTGCGGGTGTCGAAGGCGCGGGCTACGGAGCTGGCGAAACAGGCGAGGTAATTTGCGTAGTCTACTCATAGTGTGGACCAAGCTATTGAATTACTTCCTTTACCCGCAGGCAAACAGGGGGCGGAGGCGCGTGGGTGCGCTCACTGGCGTCATCATACTGACGTATTTTGACGCTGGTGGGTGAGGACTCGGCCCTGGGTGCTCCCGGGTTTTCTTTATTTTAAACCAAGATGTCTGCACTCTAGCCCCAACTTGCCACCCGCCTGAAACTGGCCTCCGGGTTTGCCATTTTTCTTTTATCGCAATGAAGTGGAGATTTGGGCGAGTTCGTTCTTTGCAAACAGAAAAAGCGCCGAAAAAAACACAGGGACGCAGCCGAAGGGAAACAGAACAAGGTGCGCTCTCAACTGAAGTTGAATTTTCAATAAACTTCAGTTGAGAGTGCATCTCGTCCTGTTTCCTTCGTCTGTGTCCCTGTGTCTTTTGTTTGCTTGTTTTTTTATATCATTGTTGATCTCAACATGCCTCTACTATGGAATCTGTCATGCTTCCATGTGTGACAAAACAAACGAAATGGCTGTGTACGGAATTAAGTGAAGTGTGAAATAATGTCTGTGATATATCCTGGATAATGACAAAGAATTTATATGGTGTTTACTGTCCATGCTCAATTTCACTTTAAAGAAAGTATTGCAACCTGTGTTTTCAAACATGTTTTTTTTTTCACGTTACGGCATTGTTATAAAAAAAAGAAAGCACTTTCAAAGACAAACTGCTTGTTGTCTTCTTTATACATTCAAACTGAAAGAAATCCAATATGCGATTATCGAGTAATACACCTGGCTCTGTGGTAGCCATAATATATTGTAAAATGAAGCAGGGCAATGGAAGTGTAGAGAAAATGAATCGATATCCAAACCCGATACAAACAATATATTGGAGTAAAAGAAGCAAAACGGGTCTCACCAGTAGCCTCATTGAGTTCTCCGTTTCCTGCAAGGGCGAGCGAGATGCCCCGTTGGCTAGCTAAATAACCCTACAGAACCTTCTGTTATCGTCCCACGCATTTTGTGCACCCTGCTTGCAAATTAAAAAAAGGCTCTATCAACATCACCGTGATGCACCGATTAGCTTTTCTGAGGCAGTTCTACATGTCCGTAAAGGTAACACGGTGGTTGGGCGATGAACTGCGCAAAGCTTTGGAGTTGACACTGTGGAGCTTATGGACGGCCCTGACTGTGGAGCAACAAGTGAAGCACATACTGCCACGGGGGGTGGGGGGGGGGGGGGGGGGGTGCGGGAAGCGGAGGGGGCTTCTCTGGTGGCGAGGGCGTCAGTAAAGGTGAGGACGACGAGGGGTTCGTTGTCGCAAGTGGCGTCCCTGGTGTGCGGGAGTGCCACCGTGGCGACGACGATGAGGCGCTCCCTGTCCCCGATGGTGTCCCTGATGGGCGGGACCTCCGTTGTTGCGACGGACTCCTTGGCGCTGGTGGTGTCCCTGGTGGGCGCGACTGCCATCGTGGTTTGCGTGGGCCTCCCGGAAGGCACAGCTGTGGCGGGTTTGGAACTGGGCAACAAGGCGCTGCCTCAGAGCCCTGCCCCTGTCCGAGAGGCTGACCCGAGGGTGGGCAGGAGCCAGCCTCTCGTCATCCGCCACTGACCCATCCGAGCTCGGCCCAGACTGCAACCCTGGCTCGTCAGGGTCACAGTCTGGCCCCGGTTCTGGCTCCCTCGATGAAAGGCAGATATTGTGGAGCACTGCACACGCCGATATAATGACGGTGGCTGTTGTTGGATGATAATACAGAGTCCGGTGCCTTTGCAGACACTGGAATCTGCTTTTCAACAGCCCAATGCAGCGCTCTAGAACGGACCTTATCAAAGAATGTGCCTTATTAAACCGGCCGCAAGCGGTGGAGATCGCGTGGAATCCAGGGACAGGGGTGATGAGCCAAGGCTCCAAGGCATAGCCGCTGTCACCTGCAGAGTCAGAGAAGGAAATGTATGATATTAACGCTGTTCTCTTTAAAAGAATACTTCTACGACAGTTGAAATATACCCGTCGTGTTCAGAAATAGGCTGAATGTGATCCACAATACCCGTGAATGACAATTGCACATTTGTATGTTGAGCCCTAAGGCTGTATTTTTCGTTATAAACAGCCCACACTGGCAAGCGCTCAGAGAGCAGCCAGCTGAGAGCACGTCACATCCGGTGCACTTGTGATGTAGTTTATCTCGGGATGAGCAAAGCTGCGGCGAGGCAGACGTCGTCAGGATGCCCTAGCTGTTCCAGCAACCAAAGCGGTCGAAGCACGCTAGCGATCGGGCCACCGCAACTAACCCCAAAGCTGCTTTTGTGTGAATTTTGAGTGGCGGGTTTATCGTCTATCATCTTGGGACACAAAAAAGAGAGTCCCGTCGAGTGTGGAGTTCCTCCCTCCCCTTTTCTCGTCTACTGGCCGTAGAGCTGTCGGAATGACGTCAGGTTCAAAGCATGTATAGTTCTAGGTAAAACAGTTATCATCACTACGTGTCAAGGTTCCTAGACGGGCATTACAAACGGCTTTAGCGACATCTAGAAAATGCTCTTTGCTAATCGCCTAATTTTTTTAAAGGCCTTTTTGTGCCTTTTTTAACAAGATATGGATGTGTCCGATGTGATGCTGCTCTTTTGAACACGTATAGACCAAAAAATAAGCACCGAAATTTCGTTGTTGTATTCCTTTAAAATTGTTGACAACTAAGCAGGTAAAACTGCTGTTTGCAACCTTCCCCCCCCCCCTCCCCCCCCCCCCCCCCCGTAGTTCACAGCTGTGTCAGAGTGTTTCCAAGAAGACGTGTCACAACTATGACCAGAGCGCATGCCAGTTATCCATGTTCGGAACAGTATATGTGATATTGTAGCTTATAAGTGGTGCAGAACCATCATCTACAGAACCAACAAATGGAGTATGCTTACCGAGCAGGAGCCTGCCACCGTCTATCAGCCGGCCTTGCTCGAAGTTGCTCCAAAGTCACGAGTAGCGCCACGCGAAGGAGTCGTGCACCGACCCAGGATACCTTGGGTCGATGCTCATCACCCGGCAGTTGGCGTCATGCACCTGCAATAGTGAGACATATGTCGACATCAATTCAACTGAATCCACAAACAGTTCATTGCACTCATTGTCATGGGGCCCGGTCAAACACAATTTACATGCTGACCAACACACCACCAAAAATTATGTAGTTTACAAATTTAAAGTATTAAAACAGCGCAAAAAAAAAGGACGGACTGAATGAAGGAGGACACAGAGAGAGCGCTGTCTGTGTTACAAAGATTAAAATTATATGATCAATAGCCAGTACCTTTGATCCACGTAATAGTTTAGGCAAATTTGTTTTTTTCTTCATAGGAGAGTTTACACTTTATCATGCAGGAGAGGGACTAATGCTTTAAAGCTTAACACGACATGAAAACGAACAGAGTTTGAAAGCTTTTCAGCTAACAAACCCTCCCTTCCTTCGTCGAACAAACGCTTGTGCGGAGGATGAACGAGTACTAAGAATTCATAACTCTCGTTTATAAAATGGCATATCCACACCGTATTAGCGTTACGCTCTTTTTCAAACCCATTCAGAACGGGCATTGACCTATAGCTGAAAGCGCGAGCTAGCTGCTTTGGATAAAGGCCCGGCGGCTGCACGAGCGCTCGTGCAGCAAGTGCTCCAGTCAAGCCGTTCACGCTTGCACAGTCTTCTTAGTTAGTTCATGCTAAGGTGAAACTTAGTATATATGTGATCGTACATACCCCCATCACGTTCAGAGCGTAGAATTGTTTGCGGCACCAATACGCTGCCTTCGTGACGGTGGGGTCGTTCTGTAAAGGGCCGACGATGGCGATCATCGTGCCGTGGACGCAACCGATGACGCCGGGTATCCTGCCGAGCTGTTGGAAGCACCTCTCGACGTCGTCCCTTTTGCCGGTTGTCTAGGGAAAGTCGATCCAGCCGCGCCGGATCCCCAGACGCTGCACAACAGTGAGGGACACAGCCCGCACAACGATGCCGACTGTAGCCTGATTCCTCGCTATGTGCTCGTCGGTCGCCACCATTACCTGAAAGCACCCCACGCAGTTTGCTCCCCGTGGCGCAAAAGCGAAGTGCGCACAACACTTGCTGTTCCACAGACATCACCGTCCACGAACCTTGCAGCCTCAACTCTGGCTCCTCGCGCAGTTCGTCGCACAATCAACGGACCACATTATTGATGAGACGGTACTGCCAGTACTGCCTCCGAAAAGCTTCTTCCGGTAGTTCAAAGGCATCGCGGTCTCGCGGTGCTGCCGTTGGAGCCTTACGGAGGGAAAAGAAAAATTGAACAAAATAAAGACTGTCGCTCTGCCTCCGAGACGCCGTGTTTCCAATTTCGCTACCTCGAAGAGACCATCGACAGACTCGTTCCCTTTTCAGACGAAACACCGAGGAAACGATACGTCAAAGTGTTGTCACTTCCGGTGGGGGCGGTTCGCCGTCTCCGCCCACATTTTCATATGGAACTTTCGTCATTCGAGCCTCAACCAATCATACGCGATGTCGTCACTTCCGTTTCTTTTAGGAGAAACGAAACATTTGTCCAACATAGGTCCCCAGGATAACGTTCCACATTCTCTCCAAGAAGGAACAAGTCGATAAAACTCTTCAAGCACGTCCTTGGGCCGGGCAATGTTATAACGAAGAAGTTTATGCGTACACACCTTTATAAAAAACAGGAGCGGAATATTAGGTGACTTCATCGGAGCATTTTTGCCGTGCCAACTAGTCGAAACATTCCGCATAAAGGGGGTTGAAAACTGTGCGCTTGATGTCGATGTCGGTGAGGCTTTTGTATTCGTCAATACAGCTGGTAGAAACTGCAGCAATTCCCCAGCACCGCTATCTTCTTCACCGAGCGTGTCGGGAAGGAAATTCAGCGGGGCAGATTCCGTTGTCTATTTTTTTTAACATTTCCACAACCTACAATATTGGTGATCGGTTTTTGGCATGCTAAACTATATTACATGTTTGTTAATATTATGACAGATCAGCATGTGCTTCTTTTTCGCATTCACACTACCATCGTGTCTTTAAACAGTAGCCCTAAATAAATAATTGTTCAAGGGAAGAACTAAAGCAACTATAGCCCAGATTTATTCCAGGATCACATTTGTTAGGCAAAGTCATTTGTTGGAGTCCTCTAGGCGTCACATATTTACAGTTTCTGTTTTTAAACGCGATAGCGTCAAGAAGCTTGTGTCGCAGAAAGGCCGTCGGCGGCGGCGTTGTGACGGGAAAATCCTGATCCGTTAATATGGTCATGACGTCACAGTCACATGACCTCTCGAGGGAATTTCAAACAACCCGCAACGCTTACGTGAAACGTGACGTCCGGCGTGTAATGAAAGTGATTCAGAACATCATATGTAATGCAAATTAACAGTCGCCGCATGTCACAAATGATTTCACTCCATAAATATTTAATTTCCCTTAATAATGAGTTTGAAGAATTTTAGATGGGATTCGAACCCTCGACTCTTCTGTTGAGAGCCAGACACGCTACTGAGTAGACCATGTGCGACGCCCTTCCTGCTCACAGGCAGCAAGATAGTGTGAAGCGAATGAGAAGGCGATGCCAACAGGGCCTGATAACGCTATCGTGTTGCACCCTTAAAGACGGAACTCAAGCGTCCTCGAAGTTTTTTGTACTGTTAACGCAACACGTCCTGCAAGAACTAAGTCCTTGCATGGCGTTTCTAAATATTTTGTTCGCTATTTTTATCCCTCTAACACATCCAGTGGCGCCTCAATAAACTCAATTTCACTTTTTTTTTCTGCTAACGCTCTTATATAGTTTTCTTTTCTCAGGGCGAAATTTTTTTCGTTTAGTAAAATATGGGGAATGTTTGTATCTTTCGCAAGTGGTAACCCTGTGACCTAAACAACCCTAGCGAATCGCTTCGCGCCCACTAGCTCCGTCACAAATCATGGGTTCAGCCGACAGGCAAGCTGTAATGATCAATTGTTTCTTCACATAATTCGCAGTGTTGAAGCCTATACTCACAACACTCGGTAACTTTGTCTAAGGGGTATAAACTAGTACTTGAGGGTGAAGATTCCGATTTTCACCGCTTGTGAAACAGGTCCTTGTACTTATTTGCCATGTTGTCGGCGTTTTATCCTAAAAAAAAAACCTATTTTTTAGTCTATTTGATTGTTTCGTTAAGTTCGCAAACCGCAAAATGGGTCGTGCGTGCATTATGCGGGCGTAATTGTAAGTTATGCTCGGTTACGGGGAGCTTTGAGTGGCTCTGAATGCATTGCGCACACGATACATTCATGCGCCCGCCGGGTTTAACAGAAATATACAGACAAGTTTAAATTAATTCAGAACTGATGTATGTGCGAGGACATACAGAGGGGCAAAGCCTGCACCATCTGTACCGGAGTCCACCGCAAAACGGAGAAACAGAACAGAATATAAACTTAAAATAATATTGGGATGCGAACGCCGCTACGTGTGCGTGGCCAATTTCTGAAACTATCCTCTTTTTTTTTATTGTGAAGAGAAGAGGGTACTTCACGTTCCCCCAACCCACCTAGAAGTCACCCTCCTTGTTCGGTCCCTATGCGCGTCGTCCTTCGAACACCTTCTTCTCGGAAAACCACTGGGAGAGGACAATAAGTCGTTTAAAGAAGGTACCGAGGAAGCCGGTCGAACCTTTTTTTGTGTCTCCCGCAAAACGAAAAGAGGGGTAGTTTGCCCTCCCACATCTGCGTGACGCTGCCTACAAGATGTTTCCTTGCCTACATGTCGACTCTTCCTCCCCCTTGCACGGTGAACGGACGGTCTATTGTTCGGGTATGGAAGGCTTCGGAATCCCCCCCCCCCCCCCCCCCCAACGGTGCGGAGCATGCCAAAACTTTGATTAAAAGTTTTCACGGGTTTTGCAAATACTTTACCAGAAAATGCATCTTATTCCGCAAAAATGTAACACGCTTCCAGCTGACATCGTTTCCGCAGTTGGAATGGCTGAACGCACGCAGAGTCGGAGCATTCTCCCACTGAACTGAAAGTGGCAGCTACCGCCGTTTCTTGTCGTAGAAATCCGTCGATACAGCGGAGACAGCCGCCTCTACCGTCTTGGCGAGTCAGCTACATCGGTGCGTCGGGCGCAGCCCTCTGCTTCGGTGCAGCTCGAGATCGCTATACACGAACTCATCTATGTTACGTTACGGCGCAGTGGTGGCGTGTCGGGCGCACTTCAGGTCTGGGGCTGTGGGTGGAAGCCGCCATGCGGCAGGTGTATTCCTAGGTTACTTTGGAAGATACCGGACAAAAACTTACCTTCTCGTCAAAACTCCGCGACTGGGGCTTTACCAAAAAAGTCGGGAATGGTTTGAAGGTCAGTTTTCATGCGTTTTCTTCCTGCTCGGTTCGTCCGAGAACGTGAACAGGGGCCGTGAAAAAGGAAAAACAGACTCCGTCGGACCATAATTGCTTGGGCGGAAAGCACTTTGGATTAAATTCACGGATACTTGTGGTCGTCAGATTTATTTGTTTTGTTCTAAAATGAACGCGGGAAAACCCTCAAGTTGCACGGACCACCTGCGGGCTATGTTCAGTGCATCATCACGTTCAAACGGCCGCCTCATCGTTCGACCTGTCGTCTGCTCTCTCAAACGTTTCTGCTTGTCGACTGCACGTTCGAACGACACCGTCCCGTAGACCAAACGTTGACCCGGCAATTGAGATAAGAAGTGCAGACCTCAAAAGACGTTTAAGTTTGAAGGTTGCTTCGGGTAAGTAGGCTCGGTGTAAACAGGAGATATAAGGAGATGTTGATAACTGTTAGCAGTGGCCATCACCTACTTGTTATGCCTCATTCACTCGGTCCGATTCTGCTTGCGATTTTCAGTATCGACGTCGACGTCTCAGCTACGGCTCAGGCTTTTGCAGCCCGAGCGACGTCATGACTGAAAATAGCGAGCAGAACCCCACCATGTGAACCAGGCGTCCATTCTGCGGCGTCCACGCGGAATGAATCGCCGCATGTTACATTATTCACGCCGAGTTTTGCGGTGTAACGAGCCTTGTTATTTTTGCTGAGGCCGCTCAAGTAGTCAGACACTGCAGGAAGACACAGAATCAACAACTCTAACGTGAAAAAGAGCACGCGGACTCAAACTGACGCCGACAACATCCCCATTCTGATGGTTTATTTATGGGCGACGGCCAGCTTCTTGCCCACACCCGCACCGCGCATGCGCGGCGTCGTTGGCGTCCGCTGGGGGCGCTCCGGTTTGTTTGTAAACATCAGTTGGCGTATAACGTGAACAGCGCGATACTCATGCGTTCTCTCGGACGCGGGGTATCCAAACTGCTCGGGTGCAATCTGGTGCTAAAGGCGCGCTGTTTAATGCAAATAAGAAAAGTTAACCATTTCGTCGTTTGCCCTGAGACTGGGGGGTTATTTGAAGAGCAGAAGTAACAGAAAAAACAGACAGGTCTCACATTGAGACCTGTCTGTTTTTTCTGTTACTTGGGGGGTTATTTGAAGAGCAGAAGTAACAGAAAAAACAGACAGGTCTCACATTGAGACCTGTCTGTTTTTTCTGTTACTTCTGCTCTTCAAATAACCCCCCAGTCTCAGGGTAAACGACGAAATGGTTGACTTCCACCAGCTAGCCTGTACTTTGACTCTTTTAAGAAAAGTTAAGTGTATTGTACTACTAAAGAATCTGGCTCCTGCTGTGGCACATCGGTAGTTTAGCCCCATGCTTAGGTACAAAATACATTGTGCAAATTGTGAGATAAAAATATTATTTTCGGGTAAGGTTCATCAAAATGTTAGGCCCTGCAGAAAATACACCGTCTGTGTTAAGTCCTGATTTTGATTTGCTTTTGTTCACGATCTGCCCGTTCAAAATCATGAAGAAAGAGCTCAAGTGGACACATGAATTCGTCACTCCGCCGTCTCCTTCCGCCAAATAAAGTCCGTCTGCCATGGTCACCATTCCCATGGCAAAGAAGCTTCTACACTATAGACGAACGCGCGAACGCGGTGTCTAAAGCCATCAACAAGAGGGGCCATCCTCGAAATTTCGTCTGCTACAGTGAACGCGGAAACGCTAGACATAGTCGGACGAGCCGTTTTGAGGTCGACGTTGGCAGCGGCAAGTGACCACCTAGGTTAACCTTTGGCGGTCCCCACGAAGCTCGCTGCATGCTCCGGCCTGAGATCATGTTTCCCAGAGCAAAGCAGAGCGAAGCGGAGGGTGACAGCGTTTAGAATGGTTTGTTTGGAAGCCTAGTTTGGAGTCCAAGCTAGCGGTTCCACGTTAGTAGCAGGCGGCATTCGGAAGATGTCACTGCAGTAGATTGCTTTAGGCGCTGTGTTCCCTCCAAGAACTTTCACACAGTCTGCAATGACTGTGTGCAAACTGTAACCGAAAAAAAACTATTCATACTACCGAAATTCTCGGGCACTGGGGTAGGAACATTCCTAAAAATCTAGGACCTCCTTTCAAAGCAGAATTTTGCTTTTAGTCTTTGAAAACTATAATTTGTTCCCAATTAGCCACTTTTTAGTACTTCTCATATATCTATATATATATCATATATATAAGCAAATGAACACGAAACCTAATATTTCAAGATGGTCACCGTTAGACAATAAAGGAAGAAAAAATAAGAAGTTTGGCGAGGATTTGTTTCTCAGGTACAATTCCGGGGTAGTTTCTACTTTATAACCCTGCCTCGGTAAATAGTTATTTGAGAAATTATCACAGCCTAAACGGTGGGAATAGTGCAACAAGGAAAAAAACTTGAGAAAGAACATCAAACAGCGCTAACTTGCAACTAAAAATGTATTATCAAGTCAGTGGAATATATATGTCAGCAAACAATACATAGAAAAAAAAATATACACAAAAACCTCATGAATCACTTTCAGGCATTCCTGAAATCGGTGAGTTTTAACCGTAAGAAAAAAGTTGCACCTTGCAGCTTGGCACTCCATGGACAGGTTTCTTCAAACCCCTTAAGTTTCCGAATGTAGTCAGAAGAAGGGTGAAACTTCATTATCCACTGCCTGTTCTATTTTTACTTGTTTACTTGAACTGCTGCTGGTCCCTTTCATGAGATCCAGCTCCTGCTATAGCTGGAAGATAAATTTTTCTCGGTTTGGGTAACAGAGCAAGGCGGTATTTAATTAAGGCCAACCAGCATTAAAGTTACACCCTACTGTGGAAAATATTACAAATGCAAATGTTAGTTTAAAAGCCCATCAAGCTCTAGCTTTGGTGAAATTAAATATATCCAACTGCTTGTGAATCCCCTAGAGGACTTCTCTGAGACACTGAAATTTTGGCCTTGAGAAAATGGAAACAACGTTCTATATGTATGATTTCATATGTGGTACATTACCGAGCTCCGATCTATTATTTGACCACTGGCAAAATAAAACAAAAACTGACTTGAAAAACTTCTTAACCCTTTTTTGTTTAGGTATGCTTTATAGATAAAATTGTTATCTTGGTGACGAGGTGGACGAGGCAACCACTCTGGTGTGGAAGCAGGAAAAAGGGAATTGCGGTAAACTAAGACATCTGGCCCCTTCCTTCTCATGATGCCACTCTCCAACCATACACTGCAAGTGCGCATGGCACAAACAGGTGATAAACCCAGACAAAGAGCACAACGACACTGCAAGTAGGACTGCTGCAAACCAAGTTGTTAGCTCAATTTAGACAGTGCCTAAGTCTCTTAGTACCCTTCTTGGGTTTGAAGTAACTCAAAACCAGACAAAACTAATGCGCCATTCAGGCTGTTTATTGCTTTGAAAGTTTAGTGGAAAAGGCGTTGAAATTACCACTTCGGGAATGCAGAGGGCCGGGTACAGCTAAATAACATCAGTGGTGGTCTTGCCAGCGATGGCTACCCTCCTTGCCTGTGACGTCTGTGCCATCATTTTAAGTAAGAGCTTCACATCTGGTGCAGCCTTGGAGCATTCAGTAGTTATAATCTCTACGTGGTCTATATGTTGTTGGTACCTTCTCCTACGTCATGATGTGAAACCTGAAAAAAAAAGTTAGTGAATGCACAAAATATGAGATTTGAAAAACAAAGTTGTCTACCAGATGAACTCTAGCAAGGTTTATTTTATGTTATGTGAAAATTTGTAATTTACACAGTGGGTGCACTGTCCAAATATATCTAGTTATATTCCCTCTATATTTTAGCTATAATAAGGCAGTTCAGTGAAACAAAAGAGATTTAACTGATAGACAACCAGAGAGTATTAGATATATCTGACAAGCCATGCAACTGTGACTTTTAGAGATTATATTTACAGCAATGTGATTCGTTCGAGTCACTTTGGAGTACCTGTTGCAGTAGTCAAAGGTCCATTGAGGAGTAGCTAAAAGTCCGTTTAGGAGCAGCTAAAAGATGTATTGGCATGTAAGCACAAACTTCTCTTTATTCTTACCACTGTGAATATTATCATATGGCTACTGCTCAACTAAAACACTATATCTACTTTGCCCTCCCACTCCTGTGCAACCTTTTGTTAGCATGAATTGCTTGACAAGTTTGATTCTTTCGAACAAAGCACTATCTGCTTAGTTGCACATAGAAACACCAGACATGGCAACAGCAGTCTGAATGATCATGGATAGTATGAACTGCTATAAATGGTTGCTTTAGGTACGGAATCAAAAGTAAAGCAAATAGTGTGTACCACTAAAATAAAATAATGTTAAAATAGACACATTTTGAGTACTCAAATTGATGTTTTGTGAGAGTTCTAATGGATATAATAAAACAAAGATTTCGTCATTTGATTGTGAATATCAGTGTCGTATATATAAGACTTCATTAAAAATATCCGGATGCGAACAATAAATATTCCTTTTAAAATCAATGAAGCCGAATTCGGTAAGGTTATTCCCAAGCTTCTAACCATTCCTCTGGTCGGCCAAATGAAAAATGTATAAAGATTCCTCTCATTTTGGCAAAATGTAACAGGCTAAGCACTTTGAAGCATATGGTGCTGCAATTACATAACTACATTTAGCTGAATAACTATTTGAGAACAGTTCCCGCTTCCAGGTTAGTTTTATTTCTTCTAATTGTATCATAACCATGTTTTAACAAGCTTACCATGTTTCTTTTATATTTTAGAATACAGTCACTGCGTTGGCGTTCTCCCTTTCGCTTTCGCCCACCACCTTTGCCATAGTTTTCCTCGTTTTGCTGAACTTCTGGCAGATGCATAAGAAGCAACCTTTCCTTTTTTCTTTTGTTAATAAGGCTGTGTCGCAGCGAATGCTACAGTGAGAGTGATGCGTAGCAAGCCTGTTACTATGCAGATAATGAACTTTGATACAAGCATTTCAATTGTCAGAATTAAAAAGAAACTTCTTGTAAATCCTACGCAGCGTCCAGTGGAGTCGGCCAGGAAGGGGTATGCCGCTCGGAAGGCACGCATGACATCATCTAGCTAAGACCGACTTGGCGTTCTGGTAAGAAATAAACAACAAATGTTACCCTCTATTCTAAAAGATATATAAGTGAGGACTTCAAATGCTGCTGCTTACGGAGTTTTGCTCAGAAAGTCGTCTGCCAACGCAGCGACAAACTTTGTTCGTGCTTCATTTCGCTGTGGTTGAAGGAGCAGTCCACTCTTTTCACCCAGCCTCTGTAACAATGGCGGAGGAAATACTGGGAGAGTATATCTTTTTGGCCATACATTCCTCACAAATTCTGTAGACACAACTAAGGCTGCTGTGTTACTAGCACGAGCCACATTGGAGGGTCCAGGCAAGCTGAAAGATAAGAATGTAATTAGTGCATCTTGAATTTCACAAATGGAACGCCAATTTCCAATTGGGTAATGTGCCCTACCTTTCTTTTATATCTCCTTTTAGCTGTTCAGTCAGTTTTAGCAGTTTGCCTCGCACTAAAATATTAAGGTGGGCTAGTTGGATACGCATATCTCGAAATAAATAGCGCGAAGGTCGAGAACAAACTGACGGTACAAGCGCTAACTCACAACTGTCGTTTTAATAATCACACAGAAGACGAGAAAGAGGTAGCGTTTCTCTCTCGTCTTTCTTTTCGGTATGAAAAAAATTCCTAAAATGAAATTGTCTTGATGGAAGAGGAAGTTACGTTGAGGGAACTGAGAAATAACAATAAAACTGAAAATTAGCAGTAAGAAAGGAAGAAGTTGTCCACAGTGAACCAAACAAACCACCTTAAGTAGGAAAGTTAAGGTAGTTAAGTTCTTTTTCAGTTAATGCCACTGATGGTGCACTGACACACGAGTTCTCCTTTTCTTTTATGGCCATTGCCTCGTATATTTCCCTTGATGTCTTCTCACGGTACCTTCGAAGGATCCTTGTCTCTGTAAGTTTCGGCTTGCAGTGACAGTTTCTTACGTGCACTGCGAGATGCCCCGATGGTTTTGATTTGAGTGAGGCAGCGTGTTCACGTAACCTGGTGTTCACACACCGGCCAGACTGACCAACATATACTCTGCCACAGGTGAAAGGTATTTCATATATAACCTGGCTTTGGCAAGGTATGTATGTTTGCTTGTGCCTCTGGCCGCATTCTTTGCGGCGGTCTTGTGGGGAATCTATCACAGGACAAAGCTTCTTTAGTTTGTCTGGTGCTGAAAAGACGACAGGGATGTCATACCTGGCAGCCACCTTTTTCATGTTGTGTCATACCCGGTGAATGTAGGGTATTACAGCCGGGCGTTGTCCTTTGTTCTTGGCTTTTTCTTTCTGTCTGTGGATGTTGATCATTTTTTCTACTATATCGTACAAGGTGGTACTTGGATAACCAGAGGTCTTGAGTCGGTTTATCTGTGTCTCAAAGCTCTGTCTTGCCGTGTGGTCACATGACTTTTTTAGGGCTGCGCTAAGAGAATGTTTGATTATAGCCATTTTAATGAGTTTTGAATGGGAGGACTCATATTGGAGTAATTGTTTTCTTGAGCGTGGCATGTACATCCAGCAAGTGTGGTTTTGTTGGAATATAATCTGTAGACCAAGAAATTGAAGGCTGTCGCCTGTCGGTAGCTCGTGTGTAAAGTTGAGTCCTTGTGCGTTTTCAGTGAAGATTGAACGTATATTGTTGATTTGTTGCTCGTTATTTACATCAGGTTTGTTTTTTAGTAGCACGAGATAATCGTCCACATATCTGTATATTCTTGATACCTGGTTGTTGGATACCCGCTGGGCGATGGCCCGATCGCATTTGGATAAGAAGATGTTGCATAACACTGGTGCCACACATGATCCAATGCAAATTCCTTTCTTTTGCAGGTAAGTATTCCCGTTGAATGAGACGACTGTGGATGCTAGGTAGAATGTCAGTAACTCCAAGAATGACTCAAGATGTACGCCGGATTTGTTTTGGAAGGGCACTGTACCATTTTCTTCGATACATTCTTTTACAGCTACGAACAGTTGGTCATGAGGTATTGAATAAAACAAATCTTCTACGTCAAGGGAAAAACCATAATGTACTAGTACGTTGTCATTTTTTAGATCTTGTATAACTTGTTCTGAGTTTGAAATCAGGAACGGATCTTCCAGGCGAAGGTTTGATAACTGACTAAATAGGAACCTTGACATAGCTCCTTGCCAAGACCCTTTTTCAGTTACGACTACACGGAAGGGACATTCCACTTTGTGTGTTTTAGCCGTAAAGAACATATCCAAAACATCTTTCTTGGATGCGGTAATTTGCTTTTTCAGATTTGTTAACTCAAGCTTGAAGCACAGTTGAAGTGATTTAGCTTTCACTTTTTGGTCTTTATATCTTGCAACTAGTTGAAGTTCTTTTGTATAGCTAAAGTCGTCTTTTGAAAATACATATTGGTGGGGCATACTGCAAATCCCCCTTCCTTATCTGAAACTAGGAGATTTAAATTATGTGTTTTGAAATAATCGACCACTCTAGGTCTCATTATCTTGTTCTTAACATGTCCGGATTTCGACAAAACCTCAACACATTCATCAATACATCTGGTCCTGTCATTTTCCTGAGCTTTCGCAGCAATGTCGCGTACAGTCGACAGCATCTGTACTTTCTGTATGTGCGGAGCCGTACAAAATTTGGGGCCTTTCTCCAGGACCTTTTCAATGTCTGCGGGAAGAGAGGACTCGCCCAAAAATCTGACCGGCTCGCCTTGGTGTTCCTTCTGTTTGGCTCGTAGATATCGTAGGTGTGGTATGTAGGTCCTCCAGAGAGATTCTGTCATCCTGGTTGAAGTGTGGAGAAAGGACTTGTATCTTGATTCATGGTTGAAGCCGGAGGCATCCGTGTTTGCTAGCAGCCACAGGCACTCACGGTAAAACCTAACTTGTCTCCACAGTTCGGATCGGAGGATCCTGCACATCCTTTTGCTGTGGCGCATTGATGGTTGTGCCAGACCGAACATACCTCCGATGTCATGGGGTATGACATTGCTTCTGATGGCGAAAGCATAAAATCTTGCTCGGCAGGTGGAAATGGCAATTAAATCAATATAATAAGAAACTGGGTCTGGATAAGATACACACGGAAAGGGGCCCATTGCAGAAGAAAGATACTGTACTAAAATATTAAGGTGGGCTAGTTGGATATGCATATTTCGAAATAAATAGCGCGAAGGTCAAGAACAAACTGACGGTACAAGCGCTAACTCACAACTGTCGTTTTAATAATCACACAGAAGACTCTTTCTCGTCTTCTGTGTGATTATTAAAACGACAGTTGTGAGTTAGCGCTTGTACCGTCAGTTTGTTCTTGACCTTCGCGCTATTTATTTCGAAATATGCATATCCAACTAGCCCACCTTAATATTTTAGTACAGTATCTTTCTTCTGCAATGGGCCCCTTTCCGTGTGTATCTTATCCAGACCCAGTTTCTTATTATATTGATTTAATTGCCATTTCCACCTGCCGAGCAAGATTTTATGCTTTCGCCATCAGAAGCAATGTCATACCCCATGACATCGGAGGTATGTTCGGTCTGGCACAACCATCAATGCGCCACAGCAAAAGGATGTGCAGGATCCTCCGATCCGAACTGTGGAGACAAGTTAGGTTTTACCGTGAGTGCCTGTGGCTGCTAGCAAACACGGATGCCTCCGGCTTCAACCATGAATCAAGATACAAGTCCTTTCTCCACACTTCAACCAGGATGACAGAATCTCTCTGGAGGACCTACATACCACACCTACGATATCTACGAGCCAAACAGAAGGAACACCAAGGCGAGCCGGTCAGATTTTTGGGCGAGTCCTCTCTTCCCGCAGACATTGAAAAGGTCCTGGAGAAAGGCCCCAAATTTTGTACGGCTCCGCACATACAGAAAGTACAGATGCTGTCGACTGTACGCGACATTGCTGCGAAAGCTCAGGAAAATGACAGGACCAGATGTATTGATGAATGTGTTGAGGTTTTGTCGAAATCCGGACATGTTAAGAACAAGATAATGAGACCTAGAGTGGTCGATTATTTCAAAACACATAATTTAAATCTCCTAGTTTCAGATAAGGAAGGGGGATTTGCAGTATGCCCCACCAATATGTATTTTCAAAAGGCGACTTTAGCTATACAAAAGAGCTTCAACTAGTTGCAAGATATAAAGACCAAAAAGTGAAAGCTAAAGCACTTCAACTGTGCTTCAAGCTTGAGTTAACAAATCTGAAAAAGCAAATTACCGCATCCAAGAAAGATGTTTTGGATATGTTCTTTACGGCTAAAACACACAAAGTGGAATGTCCCTTCCGTGTAGTCGTAACTGAAAAAGGGTCTTGGCAAGGAGCTATGTCAAGGTTCCTATTTAGTCAGTTATCAAACCTTCGCCTGGAAGATCCGTTCCTGATTTCAAACTCAGAACAAGTTATACAAGATCTAAAAAATGACAACGTACTAGTACAATATGGTTTTTCCCTTGACGTAGAAGATTTGTTTTATTCAATACCTCATGACCAACTGTTCGTAGCTGTAAAAGAATGTATCGAAGAAAATGGTACAGTGCCCTTCCAAAACAAATCCGGCGTACATCTTGAGTCATTCTTGGAGTTACTGACATTCTACCTAGCATCCACAGTCGTCTCATTCAACGGGAATACTTACCTGCAAAAGAAAGGAATTTGCATTGGATCATGTGTGGCACCAGTGTTATGCAACATCTTCTTATCCAAATGCGATCGGGCCATCGCCCAGCGGGTATCCAACAACCAGGTATCAAGAATATACAGATATGTGGACGATTATCTCGTGCTACTAAAAAACAAACCTGATGTAAATAACGAGCAACAAATCAACAATATACGTTCAATCTTCACTGAAAACGCACAAGGACTCAACTTTACACACGAGCTACCGACAGGCGACAGCCTTCAATTTCTTGATCTACAGATTATATTCCAACAAAACCACACTTGCTGGATGTACATGCCACGCTCAAGAAAACAATTACTCCAATATGAGTCCTCCCATTCAAAACTCATTAAAATGGCTATAATCAAACATTCTCTTAGCGCAGCCCTAAAAAAGTCATGTGACCACACGGCAAGACAGAGCTTTGAGACACAGATAAACCGACTCAAGACCTCTGGTTATCCAAGTACCACCTTGTACGATATAGTAGAAAAAAATGATCAACATCCACAGACAGAAAGAAAAAGCCAAGAACAAAGGACAACGCCCGGCTGTAATACCCTACATTCACCTGGTATCACACAACATGAAAAAGGTGGCTGCCAGGTATGACATCCCTGTCGTCTTTTCAGCACCAGACAAACTAAAGAAGCTTTGTCCTGTGATAAATTCCCCACAAGACCGCCGCAAAGAATGCGGCCAGAGGCACAAGCAAACATACATACCTTGCCAAAGCCAGGTTATATATGAAATACCTTTCACCTGTGGCAGAGTATATGTTGGTCAGTCTGGCCGGTGTGTGAACACCAGGTTACGTGAACACGCTGCCTCACTCAAATCAACACCATCGGGGCATCTCGCAGTGCACGTAAGAAACTGTCACTGCAAGCCGAAACGTACAGAGACAAGGATCCTTCGAAGGTACCGTGAGAAGACATCAAGGGAAATATACGAGGCAATGGCCATAAAAGAAAAGGAGAACTCGTGTGTCAGTGCACCATCAGTGGCATTAACTGAAAAAGAACTTAACTACCTTAACTTTCCTACTTAAGGTGGTTTGTTTGGTTCACTGTGGACAACTTCTTCCTTTCTTACTGCTAATTTTCAGTTTTATTGTTATTTCTCAGTTCCCTCAACGTAACTTCCTCTTCCATCAAGACAATTTTATTTTAGGAATTTTTTCATACCGAAAAGAAAGACGAGAGAGAAACGCTACCTCTTTCTCGTCTTCTGTGTGATTATTAAAACGACAGTTGTGAGTTAGCGCTTGTACCGTCAGTTTGTTCTTGCCTCGCAGTTTCATAGCAGGGAGCAACTGCTCAATTATCCTCACTGACAAGTTTAGTAACGTCTCCCCATCAACCTCTTCTGTATAAAAGGAGACAAAATATTGCACAGACAGTATATATCATATACATATATGTTAATCACACAAGTTATACCACATTTTCTACCTTTTTATTCTGATGGTGTACACAAATATAGTATAAAGAAAGTGAAGATGGGGGAGGGGGGAGGCAACCATGGAGCAGTGGCATGCATCACCCTCACACTGCATTCATTTTCTGGTTCCGCATATCCTCCCTCGAGGTGTTTAGGTTTCATGTGCTTCCTGAAGCTCTCAAATGCGGTAAAATGTCGTCCAGACGGAGAGCACTCACCCAACGTGCAAATATAATTAAAGTCCGGGTCACCATGAGCTAACTGGACATGATTTATCAGATGACTCCCAATGTGATAGCACCGCGAACACATTGAACACTCGTATCTGCTCATGCTGAAATCACACAAACGACGACAAATCTCACTAAACGCCGAAAGACCCGGAAGCACTTCCTCGCTCACAAAACATGTCCAAATATCCACACCGCACTACAAGTTTCATAAAAAATATTCGCGTGCACATGGAAGGATAGCACCATCGAGACCCAGATCAGCCGCCCTTACCGGCGCTACCGGCACTGAAAACAGTTGGCAGTTGGAAACTGAAAACGCGAGACGGAACCGACGCCGCCAACCAACACAAACAAAGAGGACGGAGCATTCTGCTTACCTTAGAATCTCTGGGCGAAGTCTCCAAGGTTTTGCTTTGCAAACCAATCTGACACGTCCTGGAGCTTCCATCCAGACACATCTGCATGTTCTCGCACCGTGACCACATCCATTGAATGCCGCCGACAGAACCAGGTCGAAACAGCAAAGACCGAACCCCGAATTCTCGGCCGCCGTTACTTTCGTCTTTACAGAATCTCACGCGGCCAACGGCGCGGCGCACCGGCACTCCTTCGCGCGCAACCGCTATTTTAACCGCTTCAACGTCAAAGCGCTGCTCCGTGACGTCATTCTTTTCATTTCATAAATATTCGATTAATTATCCGTCAAGAGTTCAAAATACAAGTTCATACAAAAAGGTACAAAGATAGCATCATGTCTTTAGCGCTTTTTGTCTACAATTTTTGGGCAAGTCTCGGTTCGAATAAGATGTGGGACTGGTGTCCGCCCTCACGTGGTCACGTTGGTCGCGTACCGGGGAAGCCAGGGAAGCTCTCGAACGAGGCCATCGTATTTGCTTTGGGTGAGCGAGCGAAGACCGGTCGGCGACGGCGATTAAAGGCGTGCGACGTGTGTTTCGACATTTTGCAGCAACCTCCGGAGAGTCTCGACTACCAGACCTGTGTCTTAGCGTAAGGTTAAAATACAGGTATGAGCGTTCTCTATCATTCAACATTTAGCCGAGTTTTTCTTAGGGTCTGCTATGCGCACCGTCCCTGCCAACTGCGTGTCGTGTTGCATTCTCGAACCACTGTGCGTAGGTCTTCACGGAAGATTTGACGTACGGTTTATAACGCGCCTAACTTTGTTTTCAAGCGGCGTCGATCTCGCACTTTCCCTGTACATCGCGATGGCTTGTTGGCCATCCTGTTCCTCTAGATTATGAATTATATATTGACGTCGCCCGCCCACCACAAACGAGGTAATTACGAAGCTCTGACGCAAGTAAACAATCAATCATTCATGCAACATTGCTATTTTTGTTTTACGCTGCCGTGCATACTCCGCTGCATGGCATTTTTTTTTTTTTTTTTACTCCTGATAATTATGTGCAACATCCAGAAACAACGTTGCGCTTCTGTCAAGTATTGAATTTAAAAAGGATTTCATTACTAAATAAAGTAACAAGAGCATCTTACTTTTCTTTATATTCTTTACTTCATGGCTATAGAACTTCTATGACAACTACTAACCGATGGTATGCAACGAGAACTCACAAGAAATCAATGCTGCTGCAAAACAAACAAAAAGCAAAAACGTTATGAAGAACTTTTTTCTAGGCAAACGTTCTTCATCGCCCAGTCGAATTTCCGGTGCGCCAGGGGCCGACACTGTTTGAGAGAAAACAGTTCTTCACGAGGTGGAAGAGTTCTTGGGGCGGCGAAGCACCTTTCAAGAACTGAGTTTTTTAGAATGCATGGCCTTCCCAAAATTTACTCTTCTGGCCACCCGCCGCGTTGACTAGAAGTAGCCGACCGTGGCCGTGATGTGCTTCGGCACCGGAGGCGATGACTAAGCTTCCACCATGCTTTTTAAGCATACCGTGGAGTTTGTCATTCTCAAGTGAAGATAAGTTCCGTCCGAACCCTCCATGGCCACGAACGCGAATTCAAATATTCGTCAACGGATAGAATGTTGTACGGGCGAATACGTCCGAGTTACACAGTGCTCGTGCCCAGCGCGTGAGCTGGGCTCGGCTGACGTGATTGATGACCTCGGATGCATGACAGAGAAAAGGCGGAGAACTTTCGAAGAAAGGGAGGTACGAAATTGTCTGTCGTATTTTAGAAGTTTTGTATTAAAAAACAGGCTTTAATTGTCTACGCTCATGCACTACGTTTATGTTGGCCTACTAAACGATATGCAACTAGAAAAATACCAATTTAGTCAAGCCGGAAATTCGTTTCTTGGTCCATTTAACGGCGTTGCGAGTGCTTTATTTGTATAATAAGTGTGTTTCTCCATTTCGCAAATGCTTTGGTTTATGATTTCAACCGGTTGCTTTTTGACGTGTAGGTTAATTGAACGTACATTTTCATGTTCTTTTATTTTAGAGGCCTGCAGCCCGTCAAGTTGGTTTAACAGCTTTTATTTCTTGTCTACCATCAACATTGTGCGAGGGTGATTCAAATGCAACCCTTGAATAATTATGACTGGAAATGAGCGCCAAAGGAACGGGGACAAGTGAAGAAGTGAACGACAACACCGCACTCGCAACAGAAAGTTTATTAGAAACTTTCTGTTTCATGTTTAAATACCTAAAATAAAACCTTGTCACTTCCAGCGTCCCCCTCTTTTTTCTAAATATAGACCAACGCGCGGCTCTGACGTCACGCTCCTGCGGTGGCGCTGTTGTCGCCCCGGCGTATGCGCAGAAGCTTCACCTCATGTGAATCTCGTTTCTGCGCACGCGCATTGCCCACACCTGGTCTGGGCAAATGCGGGCTTGTTTGTAAACAGCGTGTCGATCTATAGAAGTTCTTTATCTGTTAAGGCCACTGACGGCTCGCTGATACAGATATCAGCCCCTCTTGTTTTGATGATGAATGCTTCGTAAATCTCTCTAATTCTTGTTTTGCTTTTTTTTTTTTTTTTTTTTTTTGCTGTGTTGCTTTAGGATGATTGCATAGAGAAATATAGCACTACGTAAAGAGTGGCCACTCGAGCCATTTCGCGGCCCAGGAGTTAGGGACTCTACTGGCCGTTGGCATGCGCAACAGTACCACTTATCCTGAAAATTTGTCAGATATATAATATTAATAAATGTCTTTGTTGTATAGAGAAAACTTTTAAAATTATTACGAACTTTGAAAACTTTCAAAAACGACTTCAACGGCTGTGGCTACGGCTGCGGCGCGACGGTTGGCTTCGGAGTCGTGGACTCGACGGAGGACGGAAGGCGGATACTTCGGCTGTGTTCGGCTGCTTCGGCTGCTTGGTCTGTGTCTCTTGTCTCGTTGTGTGGGTTGAGTTGATTCCGCGGCTCGTTCTCTCGTGCGGGTTTCTAGCCATTCTTCCGTTGCGGTCAAGGTATACGGTATACGCAAGAAGTATTGTGACTATAGTTTCTTTGTTGACGGATATTTGCATTCGGTCACTGAATTTAGAAGCCCCTGGGCCAGATTGTGCCTCTATTGTTGCTGTATTAGTCACACTGTCATATGTGCAAGCGCTTTTCATAGAACTTCCACGGTAATTTTTTTAATTGCCCTCCATCCTATTGCATTATTCGCTGTAAGTCTTGCTGTAATGCAGTACATTTTTTCCAGTGTTGCACTGTTGACGCGTTACTTATACATTTTGCATGTGTATTCTTATTTTCGTAATGTATGAATAACATACATCGCTCACAGTCTTCAGAGTTGATGTTTCTTTTGCTTGTCATAGTTACGAAAATAAATACGTTTGTGTGTCAATCCCTCGTGTCGTCCCATGTCGTCCCTTCAAGAGAGCACAAATGTGAAAATATCCTTTCCGGTGTACGGTCAGTTTGAATTATATGCAGCGCTGGATGACATTTTTCTGCAGTTCAATTAAGGTATACTTATGAAACAATTCTATTTTAAACGAAAACATGCTAGTTACAATAACACTGACTTATTAAACTAGAGGCCGCATGCTACTGCCCATATAAAAATACCGCAAGAATTTGCCTTGAATCCATTCTTTCATCTGGCCAGCGGTTACTGTGTGTATCCATTCATTTAACACTCAACTACGCACTATACTGGCCGCTGGGTGCGCTCGCTGACACTGAATTGGGCCGCTGGGGCCTACGAAAGTTTCCGTTCTTTACGTAGTACTATATTTCTCTATGATGATTGTGTTTGACAACTTCTGGGTGCACAGGCATCGATCACAATGCACAGCTATATGGCCTGACGGCGTCTGTTTGATAGCTGCCGCGTGCTCCCTTGCACGATCATTAATGCAGCGGCCTGTTTGCCCTACATACGAGCCCCCACAGGATAATGGTATATCGTAGACGATAGATGTTTTACAATCAACAAACTTCGTTTGGTGTTTCTTTTTGCATTCGTCACTAGCCTCTTGCGGAGCATTTATCCTTCTGCATAAGGCCGAGAGTTTCTTCGGGGCCGAGAAGACAACCGGAACGTTTTAACGCTCGGCATCTTTTTTTTTTCTTTTTTTTTTTTAAGTTGTGGAAGATAGCGTGAACGTAAGGAATGATGGCCGGTTTGGTTTTTTGCCGTTTAAGGGCGTTTGGGCGAACACCTCTATATTTCCTTTTCAGGCTGTCCGCTGCGTCAGTCTAGCAAGTGGAAATTTCTAGACTGAAGCAGCGGACAACCTGAAAAGGAAATATAGAGGTGTTCGCCTAAACGCCCGTCAACGGCAAAAAACCAGACCGGCCATCATTCCTTACCTTCAAGCTATTTCCCACAACGTAAAATAAAAATATGCGGAGCGTTAAAACGTTCCGGTTGTCTTTTTGGCCCGAAAAGGAAACACTAAACGAAGTTTGTAGATTGTCAAACATCTGTCGTCTATGATATACCATGGTCCTCTGGGCGCTCGTATGTAGGGCAAGCAGGCCGCTGCATCATTGATCGGGCCAGGGAGCACGCGGCAGCTATCAAACAGACGCCGCCAAGCCATACGGCCGTGCATTGTGATCGATGCCCGTGCACCCCGAAGTTGTCTAACACAATCATCCTGAAGCGACACAGCAAAAAAAAAACAAAAAAACAGATAGATTTACGAAGCATTCATCATCAAAACAAGAGGGGCTGATATCTGTATATGCGAGCCGTCAGTGGCCTTATGAGAAAAAGAACTTCTATATTTAGAAAAAAGGGGGCACGCTGGAAGTGACAAGGTTTTATTTTATGTATTTAAGCATGTATATTTTCTAATAAACTTTCTGTTGGGAGTGCGCCCCGTGTTGTCGCCCACTTTTTCACTTGTCCCCTGTTCCTTTGGCGCTCATTTCCAGTCATGAACCAACAAGCCCAGCTAAACATTTTGTTTCAATAATTAAAATGAGGCAAGTAGGGACATATAAAAATATACATATTTTGGGACGTAGGTCCGATTTCGTGCAATGCACGTGTTCCACCACTTCGCAAGTGCAAGTATACCTTATGCTAAACATTATCTTGGTTGTGACTTCACCCACGCGTGAACCGCGGTGTTCACTCCTTCGTCGCTTCCAAAATGCTTGCCTCCAATAGCTTCTCTGAGAAATCATTAAAATCACTAGGGCTGAGATCGGGATAATAAGGTGGGTTACTGAGACATTCAAATTTAATAACCTTGATTACCGCAAGCGCCGAAAACATCACCGCTACGGCGATGTTTTCGTTCATCACTACGGACTGTGTCAGGTCCACGGCGTCAGCCGCAGAAGTTACGCCGTTTTTAAACCTTCTGCTCCACTCGTACACTTGTTTCAGAGAGACGCACGGATCACCGTACTACGCTTGCATCCTGCGATGAATTTCAGCTGGTTTTACACCTTCCCTACTCGAGAAGACGCCTCCCAGATCGCTGCTCTAACGCCGTGCATGTCGACAACGGGGCGACCAGTTTTGCACTGACGCTGCTTCCTTTTTCTTTGTTGAAGCAACCCTCTGCCACCTGTTGGGAGTTCGTTTTTATTGCAAAAGATAACTCTTACCAATTATCAAATCAAACATACAAATTTTCAAAATTTAATTTTCTTTTTTTTTAATTTGAATCACCTTCGTACTTTCATTGAAACACACGATATTGCTTTGTATTAAGCTTTTGCCTTTTGTAAAAAAATATCTATTCAAACAATTTAGGAGTCGTAGACTTTGTATTTTGTTCATAAGGTGCCTGATTTGACATGATTGTCACGTTCAAGTAACCGCACACACGCACTGCAATTTAAACGCTCCAAGCAGCGGAATGTTCCTGACAAATAGATTCGTTACAAAGTATACAAACATAGTTCAATCAATAAAGGTAGCCCCAATAATTTATAGCGCAGCTCTTCGAACGTGAGCCAGAAGACGACGTTCAAAGCGCATAGGACAATGCCAACGCCAACCCTTAATCTTCACTTTAAAGACCTTCCGGAGAACGATACTTGGTTGTTTTACAATAGCTTGTTATTCTTCCAAGAGGCTTGATGATTTTTAATACATTTCACCTGACGTATTTTAGTACTCCAAAAAACAAACCAGAAGTCTATCTTTGGCGATATGCGACATTCAAGCTGGCAATCGGGAAAGAAGCATATTTTTTATTAAGTAACTTATGTTTCCACCGCGTGCCACTCTCACGTGCTTGCTGAAAGAAGTTTTCCGTTTACAAAGCACTTTGCTTGCATATTTAAAACTGATTCTAAGCTGCAACGCAATGCATTTATGGTGTTCAGCGTGCTGAACAATGAAAATGAACTCATTTCGTCCGCCATTTGCTCGGACCAACGCGTATCCTTTGCTGGAGTCACGATTTTTCCATCCTAAGCGACGCTGTCCCAGCGGTGGAGAATAATCACAAAAATTCACGGATATTTGTTTCAACAAATAAAAAAATAGCTTTTTTTTTTTTGCGATATGTCAGCCAGAATAATTTATCAAATTGTAAACAGAGTATGGCATGGTGAGTCTTAACTTAATTTGAGGTTTCATTTTAGTGTCTTCAGTGTCCCAGACAATCGGTGGCTGTCATTGTTATCGGATGCCGACTAGAATCGGCTTCCACCTTATGATTTGAGATAATCCGTCATGAATAATGCAAATATTAAACAACTTTTCTTAATTTCTTCCTGTCACACTTTTTTCAGCATTAAATGGTATTGTGCAAGATGACATTTTAAAAAAGAATTATATAAATAAGGCACCGGCAAGCCCGTCTTTATTACTCCTAGTTTTCAACATGATACATTCACAATTTTTACTTTTAGATTTCTTGAACAAGGTTGCACAACATGCGTCGTGCGCGTCTCAAACGTTTCGCAAGTGTTTTTTTGTTGTTTTTTTTCAATTGCAACCGTGCTGCCGCTCAAGACATAGCCGTCCCTTTAAATTGTTTTCGAATGTTGAAAGGAAAAAATGAAAGCCGCTTACAACTCCCTGTAACGCCGAATTAGAGCGCAGCTCTTGAGGAGGAGGAGGGAAGGGCACTGGGGGGGGGGGGGGGGTTAAACTAACCAGGGGGGGTCACGTTACCTTGGGGGTCACGTGACCCCCAATGCCGATGATGTCATCACTGACGTCACTGATGACGTCATCAGTGATGATGACGATGCGGGTACCGATGACGTCATTAGTGACGTCACTGATGACTTCACCAGTGATGATGACGATGACGATGCGAATGTCGGTGACGTCATCAGTGACGTCGCTGATGACGTCATCAGTGATGATGACGATGACGATGCGGATGCCGGTGACGACATCAGTGACGTCACTGATGACGTCATCAGTGATGATGACGATGACAATGCGGATGTCGGTGACGTCATCAGTGATGATGACGATGACGATGTGGATGCCGGTGACGTCATCAGTGATGATGACGATGTGGATGCCGGTGACGTCATCAGTGATGATGACGATGACGATGTGGATGCCGGTGACGTCATCAGTGATGATGACGATGACGATGCGGATGCCGGTGACGTCATCAGTGATGATGACAATGACGATGTGGATGCCGGTGACGTCATCAGTGATGATGACGATGACGATGTGGATGCCGGTGACGTCATCAGTGATGATGACGATGACGATGCGGATGCCGGTGACGTCTTCAGTGATGACGATGACGATGTGGATGCCGGTGACGTCATCAGTGATGATGACGATGACGATGTGGATGCCGGTGACGTCATCAGTGATGATGACGATGACGATGTGGATGCCGGTGACGTCATCAGTGACGATGACGTCATCGGGGGGTCACGCGACATCGGCGGGGGTCACGTGACCTCGAGGAGGGGGCCACGTGACCTCAGGGGAGTCACGTGACTTCGGGGGGTCACGTGACCCCCCACGAGGTCACGTGACCTTGGTGGGGGGCTCGCGCGGTGCATTATGGGACATTTCCCATGATGCACCGCGCGGTTACGCCGACGCCGACGGCGACGGCGACGCCGACGCCGACGCCGACGCCGCTCAAGCCGGAAACGGGCCCCTAAGAGCTGCGCTCTAAAAAACTTTGTAAGTGATAAAGGTTTCCAAAAAATGTATGATGCATGTAAGAGCCCAGAGAGAACTTTCCTACCACCTACAAATCACAGTTACATTCTCATTTATGTGTCATTGACTGGCTAACCTAAGCGACTGGCTTTGATACGCGTCTTGGTGACCAGAATCTGGAGCTCAAGGAGGACGCGTCTATATTATGCAGGCCGGTGTGACCACCGAGCTAAGATCTGCGCGGGAATTTTCTTTATAAAACTGGATCGGACTACTCACTTGAATATAGACTTTTTTTTTTTTTGATGAACGAAGGTTATGCCTTACATGCACACCCACACTTGTTAAATTATTGCAGATTTAGAACAAAATAGCAAGCTAACAACGCGGGTTCGAAAGTTCATTATGCGGAGCACAAATGTAATCTGCGTTTGCAGTTTGATTGCGCACACGAAAGAAATGCTCGAACTCCCCTGCGAAGTTCGCAGTTCGTCTGCAGATCAGAATGATAGTACTTATTCTATGAATTTTAATAAGAGGTTAAAATTAAAACACTTAAATCGTGACCAACCCATTTAACCTCCACGTGCACGAGGCGCTTCAACAAGTGACTGTCATAGTCCAATGCCGAGAATGTGATTGAACTCATACCGACGTTCCCGAATATGCTCAGTTGAATTTACAATTTGAATAGTTCATTTTTAGCCTTTCAGTGCTGTACTGATTGTTCTAAATTGTTCATTTCTTTCTTCGCGGGGACTCACTCTTAGCAAGATCGACGCTCAGAAGTAAAGATAATATGAACACAGTATAAAAATATGAATGAAAGCGATATCTCAACGAGGGTTTAGACGTGAACCAACATAAGATAAGAAAAACGCTGAAATCACAAGAATTCAAAGTGCAAGACGCAATACCGATCGTCATAACAACGCTCCAGCGACTTTTGCCATTGCTCTCCGAGATCTAACTGACGTCTGGGCTTTCCTTGATTGTACCCTCTGTTTGAACCCCAAGCACTGCGGGTAAACAAATGACATGTGGATACAAATGTGGCCATTTTATTAACAGTTTAGAACCTACTGTCATTAGAGGAAATCTAAAGTGACCAGACACGCTTCGCATTCAACGGTGGCGAATCATGAAGTGTGGAGCAACCCAAAGAAAACAAAAAGAAACTCACATAGGCTTAACACATGCCGACACGAGCGGGCAGCAAGGCGCACGTGAGTGTGAAGATAATTATAAACTTCACCAACACGTACCAATTTTGAAAAAAAAGAGACATTTCTGCCTCAACATTAAGATCACAAAGGATACGATAAAAGAAGTTCAAGCATCACGTGCGAAGAGTCAATTCTTCTAAAGTAGAATTAACGATTTGACCGCAACAGGGAGGTTATCCGACGTGACTGATAAGGAAACCGGTAAATCTCCAAATGCATGAAATGCATTTTTTTTTCATTCTGGTTTTTGAATTATTTATTGCTTCAGTTGCACGAACGTCAGGGAAGTATAACAATTTACGCCACTGTAACCGGGACGATATCTCGCAATTGAAGATTGTGCTTTTATTGCTTTTTCTATTCTTTACATGGAACGCTTCCTTATACCTCAATATCTTGATAATAGCAACATGCAAAAAGAAACAAGAACATAAAACTGTAAGTTTTTCTATGCTTTGCTGCGTTCATAGGTCCAAGCATGACGGCGAGTAGGAATGTAAAAACCAATCTCAGCGTCGATAACTTGCATGGTACGCGAGCAATATAGTTTAAAAAATAGATTCTCAAACGTGGCGCAGAACAGCTACGGGTTGTTTTTACTTATGGCCAAATTAAATAATATTTTTCTTAATTGTTAATTAAGAAAAAGAAAAATATGCGGGCAAGCGTGGTACAAAGGATCAAGCTTAATAGCTTTTTTTTCATTATAGCCGCACATGTATATTCGTTTCTTTTTATTTTATTTTTAACACAATTGGCTAGGGGGTTGGGACAAAAGGCCAATGCAATCCTCTGACTGGTTCCCAACTTCTGTAGGCAGGCCACAAATGGAGAGAGAAAAATGAAATAAAGATCTAGCTCACAGCAAAAGTTTAAAAAATAAATTATTTCACCCAGCTAAAGACTCTTCAGCATAAAAAAAAACATTAAAAGAATCACAGTTTAATAACACAACTTACTAGGTATCCACACTAAAAAATCAAAATACTCCCCTAGGTATATTTTTTGTTTTTAATGAAACATGGAAGTGATTACCTTGACCATGTCATACACGCAATAATGTTCGTTCAGGACATCTGTAAGCTGGTAGGATAATTTTGAAGTACCATAATTAGTTCTAATTTTTGGTTTTCAAAACTGCTGATGCCTCAGAATGTAATTTGTTTGCTTGGGTAGGTACGTCTTGTGAAAGATATCAGGATCAGTATCAATTTGTGCATGAATTGTAATAGAAACCTTTAGGCAAGAAAGGTTATCTACCGTAAGTAGTTTATGCTCATTAGAATTATATGAAGTCGATTGAAACCAGGGCAAATTATCAATTTGTCGGACCACGAGTTTTTGTAATGTAAGTAATTGCTTAATATTACTTTCTCTTGTTGCTCGCCCCCCCCCCCCCCCCCCGTGAATAAACAGCAATAATGCCTCGAGGGAATTATAGATGTATATATATGTCGTTTTAACCAGTTTGGAAGCAGTTGTCTGCACCTAAAAGGTAAGCCAGTGGATCTAGAAATCTTTTTTCAGAGATAGTTTAATTGGGCAGTCCAATACAAATTTTCGTGGAAATGAACACCAAGAAATTTATAAAACTCTACGCGTTCAATAATTGACTTTTGAAAGGATATAATAATTGCGTTAGTAATGGGGTATTTTTTGTTCCATAAATGATATACTTAGTTTTCGACGTATTTGTTCTGATTTGCAACTAACCACAGGTGAAATTGGTCCAACCAAGTGTCTGTCTGTCTCTCTAATGTGCATAAGCAATTACCGGTGAAAAATACATTCGTCTCATCTGCGTATAAAGGTACGTCAGGAGTTTCTGCGATGTTTATTATGTCGTTAACGTAAAGAAAGAAAAATAGAGTCCCTACACTTATTCCCTGCGGTACACCATACAGAAGTTTTGCTAAAGAAGAGCGCGCATCATGGATGGCCGTATACTGAAGACAAGATGTTCAGCAGCTGCGGATCAGGCTAAGTGCAGAACCTCTTGTGCCATAAAGCGGTAGTTTTCGGAGTAGGATGTGGTGTTTTATGGAGTCAAATGCTTTTTTTTAAAAATATAAAAGAACACCTAGTGTATAACATTGGTTTTCGATGTCGTCTAGGATTTTTTTATTTTTTTTTAAATTTAGCATTGTTATTCCTGTTGCAACAAAATGGTGAGTTGGGCCAGTTGGTTCATAATGGAAAAAAACAAGCGCCGAAAGACCAGGACAAGGTAAGAAGACGACAACACAAGGCGCACTCGCAACTGAAGATTTATTTATGGAAAAACATAGTATTATATACACTTTTAAAAAACACCACGTCACTTTCCACGTGCCCACTCTTTATCCAAGAATAGACACTCTTTTTCTGACAGAGTCACTGAAGGCTCGCTTATGCACTTATCTGCACCCTTCCTTATTGCATACGCCTCATGAATTTCCCTTGTAATCTTTTTGCTGTATCGCCCCAGGATTGCCACGTCATTGAAAACTGGTGTGCATTCACATGCTGTGCATTGCAACCGATGTGAGTGCACACCAGTTTTCAATGACGTGGCAATCCTGGGGCGATACAGCAAAAAGATTACAAGGGAAATTCATGAGGCGTATGCAATAAGGAAGGGTGCAGATAAGTGCATAAGCGAGCCTTCAGTGACTCTGTCAGAAAAAGAGTGTCTATTCTTGGATAAAGAGTGGGCACGTGGAAAGTGACGTGGTGTTTTTTAAAAGTGTATATAATACTATGTTTTTCCATAAATAAATCTTCAGTTGCGAGTGCGCCTTGTGTTGTCGTCTTCTTACCTTGTCCTGGTCTTTCGGCTCTTGTTTTATTCCTGTTGATTTACCTTTCTAAAATTCATACTGGTTGTTTGTGAAATTGGTATGTTTAGCACAGAATTCAAGTAAACGTTTGTAAATTACGCGTTCGACTATTTTTGAGAAAACTGGAAGTACCGAGATTGATCTATAGTTACTCATGTTATTCTTAGGAAAGTCTTTGTGAATACGTACTTTTGCTATTTTCAATTTTTCAGGAAAGGTACCAGTGCTTAAAATAATGTTATAAATGTGGAAAAGATGTGGACAGATTAAAAAGAAAACTTGATTTATTCGCTTAGAACACAAACCATGTTCACCACAGTCAGCGCTGTGCCGTAGGGATTTAATAATCATGTTTGTTTCTATTTCACTGCAGGGTGCTAGAAAAATTGCGTTATCCAAAGGTAATATAACATAAGAATCACACCTTGTTGTGTTCGTGGTAGGTAATATTAAAGAACCCGATGCTAAAAAGTGAGTTAAGTTTTTTTGCAAGAGATTGGCCGGAGTAGGTCACCTGCTCAATTGTAAGTTGTTTTGAGGCAACAGCACGGGGTTTAGAGGTAAGTTCATTTACAGCCTGCAGACTTTCCTTGGATTATCATATAGTATCGAACTAAACTGATGTTTGTAGTAATGAGCTTTCGCTTTTTTTAATATCCGCGTTTAGTTTGTTTCTCATCTTCTTAAATTTTTGTAGTATACCAGAAGCTCCTCTTGTAAGGAACTTTTCGTACAATTTTTTACGTTTCCTTATGCGTTCATATAACGTACATGAAATCCAAGGTTTGCTTTATTTTTTATACTGCTTATATTCTTGCCACGGAAATGCCTGTTCATAACACCTCTGTATAAGGCCTAGAAATAAATTATATCATATATTGGAGTCTGTTTAGGTATCTACAGATTCTCAGTTTACATTTGCTACCAAAAAATAGAAGAACACATTCGAGCTATTATCCATTTTCCTATATAGCACAGGAGTGTTATTATTACAATTACTCTTTAAAATTGGTGGACCGACACTAACGCTGATAATTGGTAAGAGGTCACTTAAATTACAAGATAAGACACCAGCAGCCTCCGTTTGACAGTTTGTAGTACATTGATAAATTAGCGTTTCCTTTTCTGATATTAGTCGAGTCTGGGCTCGTCTGGGCCGCTAACCTAAGCGGTACAATTTAATACCTTCTAATACCAGTTCAAAGTAAAATTCGAAAAATCTTCAACATCGTGTTTGCGGTAACGTTTTCGCCCAGTGTAGGTAGTCCGTTTGATAGTTACACATCTTGGGGCCATCTCGAAAGAAACATGTCAAATGGTTCAAGTAGAAATATATCTCGGTGAAGCTTGTCTGAAAGCGTTGTATTTTAACAATACGTTGAGAAGCAAAATATTTTACAGCATAACTGAATAGCTCGCCTGCACCTTTGCATTATTCGCATTAACATCATTTCGGGACATATTCTTAAACAGAAAAGGTGCGCAAACCAGAGTTAGGACGACGGAGACTTTTCGCGAAGGGGTGTAGATGTGCGGGGCTTCATACCAATGGATTCAAACGGGGCGAGTTCAACCGCAAAGGGTGTTTCGGCTACGGGTTCAAACGAAAAGGTTGTTTATGGACGGGGTCAAAACGGGATGGGTTCAGACGGGAATGATTTGTTTCGGGCTACACCCGGGACAGGACGCACTATTTTTATAAAAAGGAAGAAAATGTATTTTTGAGAGTGGGAATCAATAGTATAATGTGTTAAAGCACCGGAGCTCGGAGCACGAGAACCAAAAAAATAGAGCTACAAAACCAAGTTATGCTGGGAAACACTACCCTTCCCCCTCCTTGCCCATATCGATCTGGGCAACTATCGTATCGACATACGGACGTGTATCCCTATTTTGGGGTAGTGCAAGGTAAAAACCCCGGGCTAGCAAAGTTTCTACACTCGCAAAATATTTTGCCTGCGCATTTCAGACGCCCATTTGTGCTGATTAAGTTTCCTATATCTAAACATACGCTGAACACAATTAGATTACCCTCAATGACGAATGGGGTGAGGTTGACCGGAGGGGACAGAAAGTGATGATGTATAAGGGGACCTCTCTTTTAATTAAATAATAATTGATGTTGTCGTTTCAGGAAAGTGAATGTGAAAAATTCGACACACAAAACTTTGTGTGTAGACTAAATGTGTGTTTCTGGCTGTGAACCGAACACGTATCAACAATGTTGGATATCAGACATTGTTGGGACGCATCGCACAAAACGAGCAATGAAATGTGCAACCTTCCTTTCGGAAGAACATTTGTATTAAATCAAATTGATTTACCCACATTTTCGTGAATGTACAGTACTTCTCAAACCTGTCGCGGCCAGAACATAGTCCGTCTTGGCACTTGTGCTACTCCTGAAGTAAAGGTTCAACTGCATGGTGATGTTTTGTTTCCGATCTCTCAACTTAGCCTGCGTAAGGTAATGCAGCTACTGAAGCGAGGAATGTCGCTCTTTGTAGCCGGCAATATAATAATATTTGGGTAACCGAGTGGCTGTGCTAATGTTCAGGATTATCGTACATACACATCTAAATAAATGGGGTGTACATTTATCACCAACAATTAAAGACGATTACCGGCAAAGTGTGACGAGATGAGACGCTGCAGGGGGCATCCCAATAAAAGCCTTCCGAACAAATTGACTGGTAATCTACTAGGTAGTTACAGAAGTGCTACCCAGACACGTGAAGAGAATGGGTCCGGTTAAGATGTGAAAAATTATTGCCGAAGAATTTCGTATTTTCAAATGTGAAATTGGCGGACGACTGCAAAATATTAAAAACCTTTGTACTCAGGTGTTTTATGTGTCGCTAACGGGGTTCTCAATAACAACGCCTAAGTACATGAAGGCTGTAAGACACTAAATCGATCATAGTTTGTGTTTAACAAATCCTTTTTTTTTTAGTTGGTGTTTTGATCACGGGGGTGTGAGACGAACGCTATTCTGCTTAATTAGCTCGAAATTCCAAGTGACTTGAGGGCGGAAAGAAAGCTACTCTGTGCCCTCTGAAGTTCCTTCATTTGAGACACACTCGATGGTCAACACGTCAGGTTCTCCCCCATTAGCGTAAATCCCTATTAGCGCTTAAGCCCAAATTGTTAGGTTGAGAAAATCTGCCATCGCAAGCCTATACATAAAAGGATTAGGTACGCTGCATTAATGAGCACTTAGCGTTATTTGACGTAGAATACTGTAAGGATCAAAGACACTAAAGGCACGTTCACACACTTGGATGAATTCGACCGAGTACAACTACAGCGGCTCGCGAGGTACAGGTTGCTATTGCAACAGCTGCGTGGTCTCCAACAAAACGAGGTTAAAATCAGTTTTGTTGGATCTCACGCAGCTTTTGCAATATCAGCCAGCCATTGCAAGCCGTTTCAGTAGCACTCTGTGGGACTGGACGCAAGGGTATCAATCGCCCTTAACTGTGATGATGCGACCAGAAATAAAAACTAAGATATGTAGTATTTTAACGCTATAGAGTTAAGGAGCTCGTGTCGCAGAAAATCAGGCGTAGGCGCCAGCGTTGGTGGGACCGGAAAATCCTGATTGGTAGATGGGTTCATGTCGGCGCCGTACAAGTGACGTCAACTGACACGTGACGCTGCTAACTAGACCACGCACAAGCGCTTGCAAGGCTTGGGAACGAGCGCGGGTTTATATGAGGCGGCTTTGCGAACGGGGCCAAATATCGCCATCGCGTCCCACTCTTAAAGGGGTACTCCGACGATTCTTTGAGCAACCCCACCTAACTATGTTTTCGTAATCGCCTTCTTTTACTCTTTCTGGTATGCTATATAGTATCGCGAAATCGAAATAGGTGTTGTGAGTTCGGCAAATGAAAATGACGCCAAAACAAATATTCGAATATACCCGCGCTTTTCATAACCATGACGTCACGGGATGACAGGCTTGCGGTTCGAGCGGGCTGTCTAAAAATGAAGTATGCCGAGCATTTGTTAGGCATAGTTTGAATGGTCACTCCAGCGGGAGCTGGAGCGACCATTCAAAGCATTCATTTGACAGTATCAAACTGCTTGTAATCAGTTGGGAACAAAGTCTACAGCCCAAAGAGTGAAGGCCTGACTTTCCATGACGTCAATTTTTCAATGTTGCCAGTGGAGCGTTTCACATTGAAAAACACGATGAGGACCAAAATTGTAAATTCTATAACTTCACGAAAACAATTTATTTTGGTCAACCATTTGAGTTAACATTTCAGCGATGTGTGTTGGTGTGTTTAGCAATTCCCCAAGCAGCACGTTGTGAATGGGCCATCGCTGGCAAGTGTACTATGGCCAACCAGATTTTCGATGGCCCAAGCTTGGCCAAAGTGCTCGGCAATAGCAGTGTTTTCGTCCTCGTCTGGTGACTTGCCATTCACTTTATGCCAGTCGCTGGCCATTCACTTTAGGCCAGTGACTGGCCATTCACTTTAGGCCAGTGACTGGCTATTCACTTTAGGCCAGTGACTGCCCATTCACCTTTGTCCAGTGGCTGGCCATTCACTTTAGGCCAGAGAATGGCCATTCAGCTTTGGCAGTCACTTTCGGCCAGCCACTGGCCATTCACGTTTGGCCAGCCACTAGCCATTGACTTCCGGCCAGTCACTGGCCAAAAGTGGCTGTAGTTATACACTTAATACATAATTTATCACAGACTGCCAGAAAATTTGGGTGTTCCTCAGAAGACTGTCAAGAGTTTCGGGAGGTCAAGTTTGAGAACTCAACCCCAGAAACTTTTACATAGTAATGACACGCGAAGCTGCTGCAAGTCTGCTCAATATTTATTGGACCTTTTTGAGTACTAAGTCTTACGACACTGGTTGCGACCACCATTCCAGTCGTCGTGGGTTCAGGGATGGTATGTTGTCTCACCATTAAGATCCCCCGGTAGTGCAGCAGTAAAAAAAAAATAAAAAGAAGTAACTTTAGGTGAAGGGACAGTGCAACAATGGAGAGTTTTAGTAGATCGTTCCGATACCTCCGATAGCCCCGATAACGATACTATGCATGCGCAAGGGAGGCGGTGGCGGAGCATCAGGTATCGTTATCGGAGTCATGGAAGCGATCTACTAAAACTCTCTACTCTTCAGTTACAATATTTTTCAGTTTAAACAAGCTTACTGGCACTAATGGCAAAGAGAAGCCTTGAGTACACAGTAAACGTTTTTACACATTTAAGGGTGTAAATCAGTTTGTCCCTGGGCTAACACCCTTATGGCGTTCAGGCCAGCACCCTTCATAAAGGGTGCTTGCTAACACCCTTAGTAAAGGGTGCTTGGCATGAAATGGGCACCTGCTGGGGTGGCCCAGTGGACGCTGGGCCACCCCAGCCAATCTGTCGCCGGGAGAGTATCATGCGACGTTTTGGTTATGTGGAGTACAAGGTCACATGACGCTCTCCCGATGCTGGATTGGCTGGTAGCGTCCGACGCGCTCGGACGAAGGGTGAAATGAAGTATAGACCCCAGTGAACATTTCATTGGAATGTGTTCAATACACATAACAGAACTTGTAAATTGTACAAAAATCATATATGGTATTGCATATTCTTATATTATTATTATATGATTTACAGCTTCTCATGTTTACTGAACACATTTACACTTTTTTCACTTAGAGGGATTGCCACATCACCACATACGAGGCATGTGATAAAGAAATAACGAGTCACACTAAACACAACTCACTTCATGAAGTAATACAAAAGAGCTCCTTGCAAGCCACATCATAACCCCGTGGGCAATTGGGAAGTGCTACGGCACCCCCCTTTCTCGAACTCTAAGTGAGCAAGCAGTGGCCCCAAGCATCGCACTGCACGGCTGAACCACTGTGAACATCATGGTCTGCCACAAACGAAGCATGTAAAGCTTTCCTGTTTGAAGATCAAGTGACATGTTTTGTTTGTCTCAGGGGATTGCAGGCAACCCACGCTTCGGTTATCACTTGTCTCCTACGCGCATCTGGCTCAACTCACAAATCGCGCATTGTACCAAACGGTTCAAGAAGACGGAAAGGAAGGACTCCCCTCATTCTCGGACCCTCGTTCATGCCACCGGAAACAGCCATTCTCCCCCTAGAAAATTAGCCCGTCGCTTAAAACTCGAACAAAAGTTGCTTTCCCCATCCCGTTGAGCCCTAAGCTGGCAGTGTTGTGGAAGCTACGTGCTCCTTGGGCCAGCCCACGTGGGCCAGCCACACGCTCGTCACGCCACTGGTACTTCGAACGGCTCGGTTGTAACGCGCTGACGCTATTGACACCACCACAACGCTGCCAGCGCCACCAAGGGCAAAGCTGATAACCACGCCAGCCTTGCTACTCCACGAATGCGGGGAATCTTTTCTTTCAGCTTTTGTTTGCGCCGGATATCCCCTGACGCATCGCGCTCTCCGTTCGCTTCCTTCGAGCGCTTGCTGGAGTGCACCGTTTGGAACGCAAAATATAGCCAGCCGTTCAAAATACAAACGTGCAATTATCATTTACGGTTATTATCCCTCATACTTGATTCACTTCCAAACGAAACTTGAATATTTCGATTTTTGTTTCCGTACCCCTTTAAAGAACACAACTGTGATGATGATTTAATGAATGATGATGATGCAACAATTTTGACTAAACAGAGTGACCACAAGGGTATACTGAAAGAATCACTAACAATGATGAAACCTAGAAATATATTAGTGCCTTCCCTGTGTTTTGCCATTGAGTGGAAGAAGCCTCTTGGCCTATATTTTTGCTAGAAACAGGTGTGATGCGTCCGTCTGTTTTTTTTTTAAATCTTGATGTTGTGCAATTTTCTATTTCCTAGGTTGAAAGCTCAAGGCATTCCCTGTTGTTTGTTCAACCACATTTACCCAAATGTTAGTAGGTTGCTTTTTATGTTTACTGTCCTTGGGTATGTCAGGGGTTGTGAACAGTAAAACGTTGTAAGGCACAGGAAGGAATTCCCTTTGTAAAGTGCTGGCAAGCAGAAGAGGAATTGTAAAAACTGACTTCATGTCTTCTCCTGCGTTTTCTTTTTTGGGTCGCCTATTCATTTTTCGCCCATTAATACTCAGCTGTGTTTTATACTTCTCTGCGTTTGTGTCATCCTTCAGAGAACCCGTCTTTAATAAATTATGTGTTTAGCCTGTTTAGCTAGCTTGCACCCTCCTTTTTGTTTTTGACCATTAATAAATGACTGTACGATTCAACTGCAAGCACAGTGTTAATGCATAGTAATAAATAGCAGCATACTTTTATTGACTAGTGGTGATGATTGGACTAGTTAGTAGCCAATTATTGAAAAGAAATCATGAAGAATATGGGAACAGAGGATCTGAACACAGCACAGCGCTGTGTTGATCTCCTCCTTCTTGTCCGTGCCATTCACATTCCATGTTTTTAATAACACATTTATTAATAATTTTCTGCTTGGTATCATCTGTATAGGGGTTCACTGGAACGACCCATCTGCTATTGCATTCACTTTAGGGCAGCTCCCCCTTCCTCATGGTGCCATCGCTCAGGAAGTGCAAGGCGGGTGTCACTCTCACTCTTGTGGTTCAGTTCCCCAGGTTCCCATAGGTTTCAAGCTGCTAGCCAAACTGAGTCAGGCCTTCCAGCCCTGCAGGAAATGTCAATTCCACTCTTTTAGACGTAGACACCCACATTTTGCGTGTACGTGAAAGAAGCTCTAACAAAGAGGAAACAAAATGATTGGCCTTTTTTTAATGCATCCTTTTCTTTCGCTGAGAACATACATAAACGTTACACGCTATTGTACATTCAGTGGTGCGGCTTAATTTAGGAAGAGCACTTTTTTCATATAACTTTTATATAAAGAAAAAACTCAATATAATGGGTCGGACATAAATGGTTGCTTTGAACTGCCCTATACATTTACACATTACCTGATATCATCAAAATAGTAGAGTAGCGTAGGGCTGCACTGCACCAATTACGTCTCTGTAACCAATTAATAGTTGGCATTTATTTGTTTATTACTATTGGCTATTATTCTTTGACAGAAAGAATAACCGGGCGAGTTGGTACGGTGGTAGTCTTTGAATTCCATCAAATATTCAGGTTTGACATTAGTTAAAGGGGCCCTCCGGATCGTTATACGATGATCTATTTATGGCGGTAACTCAATCTACAGGCCCTAAGGATCCTGAAAGTCATAAAATTACGGTCATGCGCGGCGGATTTCTCTACTAAAATTGCTATCAAAGTCCACGGCACGCCCCCCTTTCTGAGATGAGCCCGGAAAACGGGAGGGGCATCTCTTTACGCGTCAGCCAATAACAAGCGAAGGATTCCGGCGTAACTGCGCGTCACCAACGCGGCCGACCGCCGACCCGCGGAGGAATCTCTCGAACACGCGCGGACCGTCGTCAAGGGGCCCGGACTTTGTGCTCGGCAGTCGTCGTTCGTCGCACCGCACCGTCGCGCTGCTACTGCAATACGCAGTCGCATTCCACAGATGACAAGGAAAAGTTTGACTCGTTGACGTGGAAGGATCGCAAAGCTGGCTTCGGATTCGGGATCCACGGAAAGGAGGAACATGTGTCCCGCAAACGCACGCCTGCAGACGCCCCGGGAAGCAGACGAGCCGACGTGCCGACGCATCGCCCACTAGCAACAAGCTTGCGGGGAGAAAACATAGTTCGCTGGTATTGGAGCGATAATTGCGGACTATGTTTCCCGCACCACAATCAGTTTACGTTTTTCTAAAACTCTAATTTACAACAAGCTTAAAAAGTGTTGCAATAATAACGTTCGCATTCACCGCGAGATGCAGCATTTCCATTGGTCAAGTTTTAGCGATGGGCAGGGAATGGGGGATCGTCTTCCAAGAGAAAATTGTCCCGATATATTTCTTCTGCCACCTGCTTAATAAACGGTTTTGTAATCTAAAACTTTGTATACATATTAACTTGCGCCTACTATGCAATATAACAACATAAACAGACGATCACAGAAAGCTCCGGAGAGCCCCTTTAATTTTTTCCGCCTTTTTTCATGTTTTTGTTTTTTCTAGCTGCTCTGATTTTTGTAAGGGCTTTCGCCACTACTAAAAAACGTGACATCTAAACTCCTTTTATTTTTGCATCACACAATCGTAAACTTAAAAACTGTGCCGGTTCGGTAAACGCGAAGAGACCTAATTTCCGAGGGTGAAACCTGTAAAAACAACGGACAAGTAAAAGAAACAAACAACACAGGGCGTTGTTTGTCCGTTGTTTTTAGCGCTTTTACCCTCGGAATAATGACGAAGCGACCGCGCGTCTCTACGCACAGGCATTAGCTTATGCAAAAAATCATGCTGCATGCTCGCTCTTCTAACGTTTTTCTCGCTCCCGCTTTATGAAACAAATCGGTGGCGAGCGGCTGTTAGGACAAGATGTCAGAACTAGCATGACCTGTGATTAACACTTTGGGACGGCGACTGAATGCTTGAACTGCCGTCAGACGGCACTTGAACGCTCCGCACAAGCGTCGTCGGACGAGCGCCGCACAACGGCGCAAAGAACATGCTCAAGGTTCCGCCGCGCGCGAATCTTTCTCACACTGCGGAGCGAGCCACAGGTTTTGAAGAAGATACGCCCTTTTCAAATAACGTAATAACACAGGGCAGAAGCATAGTTAGAATCAAGCATAGCTTAGCAAGCACACGGTACACGACAGTTTGAAACAAAAGCCCACTTCGCAGAAACAAAAGAAAGTTGCTAACCGGCGTTTGCACGAGTCGTGCATGGGCGGTTCTGAACTTACGGGCGTTGCCAAGACGCAGCGTCTCCCAGCTCTCAGTCATCGATTGTTATTCTTGAACACGGTATTCGTAAGGAAGATATCTAAAATATCAACTAAAACGGCTAAAACGTAAAAAAAGGAGATTTCCGAAGCTTCTGGAATTTCAACGACCATTCAAACGAGCCCAACGGAAGCTGATTGCGATAGCGATGGTCTTGCGCAGTCTTCAAGAGTCTCTTTTCCTTTTTATTTATTGCTATTTTTTTTAGAACTATACTAAGCAAAATAAATTATATTAGTAACAATAAGAATTTCACTAAAATAATAATGTAAAACATTACAAAAAGTGAGTAAATCTGAGGTTTTATTTAAACTTTAGGTTTTTTCTTTTTTGTGTAAACCGAAACCGAAACTAACTCAAGCAACGCTTCCTTCGTCGTAATTGTTTGCGTGTGCGTGTGTTTGTGCGCACGCGTGTGCATGCGTCCACGTGCACGCGCGTGTGCGTTTCCGGTTGTGCGTGCGCGTGCGTCTGCGCGCGGGCGTGGGTTTGCGCGTGTGCATGCGTGTGTACGTGCGTGCGCGCGTGTATGTGTGCGACTGCGAGCGCGCGTGTATGTGTGCGACTGCGAGCGCGCAAGCGTCTTTTTGTTCGTTCTATTGCACTGCGCCCGCAAGAACAATTGGATGTCCCTGGACACTGTTAAAACACTAACTTATCGATTATTATTATTATTATTATTGTTGTTGTTGCTGTTGTTATTGAAACATAGCCCTGAGACTTTGGACACAGGGCCCTAAACCTTTCTATAGCTGGCTGTAGCTGTATCTATAAATTTTTGAGGCCGACCATGCGAAGCTACAGGGGGTGATAGCCTCCCATTGAATTTCCCATAAGCGACCATAGGCCATTTTTTATGGGATGTCTCGGCCTGGTTTATTATGGGATTTGCCTCTTTATGTGTGTGAGTTTTTGTGCATGTCACCATATTCTCAAATGAATATTTTACTCGGGTTGACATGGTCATGAGACAGGTTCTAGCAGCATGTCATGAATATTTTTCAAACATTTTCACAATATTTTGATTTCATGTTGCCAGATATAAACTCGAGACTAACTGATTTTCTTACTGTACACTTCCATCAATCAATATTTGTAAAAAATGCTAGTACAGTGCATTTCACCCTACTTTCCGATTTCTGAGCATGGAGTGATTTGTAAGAAAATTAAATATGAACTCATATATAAAATTTTGTTTTCAAACATAAAAATTGTATACAAAAGAGGCACTTAATTATCAGCTATTTGCATGAATTACAACTGACATTATAAGAAACTAGACTGCTAACAACTGTTGCTTTTCAAGCAGAAATCTTACCTGTACATTATGTACAGAGCCATATATAAGCTTTCCAAAACCATTTCACATTATTTATTTAGCACCCTCTTCTACACCCTTCTCACATTCTTCACTAAATGTAGGGTGTAACACGAAACAGCACTTTTTTCGGTAAAATTATGAGGTTGTATTCCTAGTTTTAGGTTGTTAAAAAGGTGTAGCCGAGGGTGTAAGTTGCTACAACACCCATTTTACACCCTTAAAGGTGTAAACAATTTTACTGTGTAGTACGGCCGAGCATCACTGGCGTCAATCACCACGATAGCGTCAATAGCGTCACGGCGTTGCCCACCACCCGCCAACAACCCCGTTGTTAACAAGAAAAAAAGCGTTCTGCACTTCTAGGTCGAGATGTCCATTTTCTTTTTCTTTTACGTGTAGCTCGATTTTGAACATTTCCGTTGCGGTTTTAACCGAAGCTTTTAGCTTTCCTTGGCTCAGGAAATCAGTATCCTAGCACCTATATGAAACATTACTGAGACTAGCTTAAGTTTAATCAATATATGAGAGACGTCTTGTTTAGGCTCTTCCAAAACACAAAGCCTGAAATATCCAATCTTATCCGATTCAAGCACACGCTGATCGGGGTGCGTGGCTAGCGTGGCGGTTTACTAAGCTGAGTGCATTGATACACCTATAGGTTTTTAAGGCAGAGAAGGGGGCTTATGGTCGGTATACAGGTACACTGGCTGGGCAACGGTGGGTGCGTCTTCCAGGAAAGGGGAGCATCTGCGCCCGATGCACCCGACTACAACTTTTTTTTCTTCGAGTGCAGTTGGGAAGTAAATATGTGGAGCGGTAACCGAAAAATCGCGGATGTGGCATTCGCACTAAGAGTGCCGCGCGGCGACAGAGCGGTATAGTTAACGCGAAGATGACGTCGGCGCTGCTTTCGTGTTTTATTTTCATAGAACAACGACGGGCACAATATTTTCCCACTTCTAGTATAATGTTCCAAATGAACATATCACACGACAGTGCTAGTTAAGTCAATAGCCTTTCAAGTCTAACGAAAAAAAAAACTGAATAAAACGGTGATCGTTTGCTTGCGCTAACAGTGTTCGCGCGATGCACGCACTAATATTCTGGCAACCACTCGCTCGTGATGCTTCTCTCGCTGCCCGTCGTTATAACAAAGTTTCGTCAACGCGATGAAAGTTTAAATTATGGGTGTCCCTGCGGCGAAACTGAAAATCAGCACTTTTAGCAGAACACTTGTCGGCCATGTTTATGTCCACGGCGGCCAAGCTGAGAATCAGCACTTCTGGCCAAACACTCGCCGGCCGTGTTTATGTTTCCGGCGGCCAAGGTGGAAATCAGCACAGGTGGCCAAACACTTGCCGGCCGTGTTTATGTCTCCGGCGGCCAAGCTGAAAATCAGCATTGCTGGCCAAACACTCGCCGGCCGTGTTTATGTTTCCGGCGGCCAAGCTGAAAAGCAGCACTACTGGCCAAACACTTGCCGGCCGTGTTTATGTCTCCGGCGGCCAAGCTGAAAATCAGCACTTGTGGCCAAACACTTGCCGGGCGTGTCTATGTCCCCGGCGGCCAAGCTCAAAATCACCACTGCTGGCCGAACACTTGCCGGCCGTGTTTATGTCTTCGGCGTCCAAGCTGAAAACCAGCACTTCTGGCCAGGCGCTTGCCGGCAGTGTTTATGTCTCCGGCGGACAAGCTAAAAACAGCTTGTTTGCGGCCGGACTCTTGCCGGCCTTGTTTATGTCTCCGGTGGCCAAGCACTTAAAGTGGCCAAGCTGTCCAGACACTGGCCAACCGTCGGCCGATCGAAATTCACTTTCTGGTGCTGCTTGGGTCCCTACTGAAAATACCCATTGAAACCGAAACGGGTGGCAAACTGGTCGACCCGTTTGAACCAAACGGGCGGAAAACTGGTCGATCCGTTCGGATTAAACGTGATTATGGGATACGAGTACCCGTTTGATACGGTACCCGCTTGATACGGCACCCGTTTTATACGGTACCCGTTTGATACGGTACCCGTTTGATACAGCACCCAATTGATACGGGTGCCCAGACTTGTACGTAATCCGTTACAAGTAACGAAATTACTTGTAATCCCTTACATTTATCAGTATTTAGTAACGGATTAATTACATATTTTCTAGAGTAATTTTAAAGTAATTACGTTACATTTTTTACGTAACGGATTCCTTGTAATCCGTTACATTTTTTTGTCAGAACCACCCGCCCCCCCCCCCCCCCCCCCCCCCGATTCTAAATAAAGTTTTTTTTTCTTTTTGTAAAGTCGAGCGCAGTGACACTGTCACGCGAATCGACCAGCGCAAAGAGAGGCTTGGCACTCTTCAGTTCCGCAAACCCTTTTTTTGCAACACCAAGCCCCTGAATCGAGCTTTTGTTTAGACCCTAACATCAATGTCAAAAAATCCAAATGAACAATTCTACAATAAGAAAAAAAAAAGGGGGGGGGGGGCAAGTCATTTCCGCTTTTTTTTAGTTCCTTTGATTTTCTTTGCGATCGAAGACGGGGAGAGGAGGACACCCAGTGATTGTGCGCCTCTTCGAGAACCTCGAGGCGGTTAGTGCGCTGAAAAGAATTAACAATGTCCTTCTCGGTTATAGTGACTAGGACCATTTTCACAACACGAGACAACGCTCCGTCTACGTACCCTACCTTTTTTGTGAGTCAGCTTTTTGCGAGTACCTATAAAATTGTAATAGTCTTCCTTTCTTCTTCTTCCTCTTTTGCCCCAGCAGGACGTATCTTATCTCAAGCAGATATTTTTACAAATAAAACATAATGGTGGCTGACGTAGACTTGATATTCTGGGCTTGAGGAGAGAGTGAAATTCATGAGTGGGGCCTTAGCGCGGTTTACTTAGTACTCTGCTCTTTGCTGCCCGTGGCATCAGCGGACGTCTATCTGGAGAACACCGGAGCAAACGGCAGTCGGTCCGTGCTCCGTGCGTTTTTGAACGGCACCAAGAAAAGTACACGCGGCAAACGTGCGTTTACATTTCCTTGTTTTAACCGACGCTCTAACACTTGTTGTTATGAGTGTCCTTCTTTTTCTTTTATTACTTATATTTATATACTGGAAACTTTTTTTATTCACCAACGTCTCAAGTGAGGCTCGAACTGTTCAGATCCACAGGAAGAAGAATGTCGAGCCAAACCTTATTTATTATTTAATTATCCCCTTACTGTTACAACTATGTTTTGCTGTTGATGACTTCTACAGCTTCGCGATTTAGACAATAGAGAATTTTAGTAGATCGGTCCGATGACTTCGATAATGATATCCAATACTTCGCCATCGTCTTTGCGTATGCATCATATCGTTATCGGGTACCGTTATCGCGGGTATCGGAAGTATCGGAAGGATCTACTAAATCTCTCGAATAGCAGGCAACGGCTGCAACGACGAAGCTTTGCTCTACATTCGAGGTAACTACTACTTCCCTTGCTTCACCGAAAAAGCTCAATGCAGAGCATGAAGCATTCGTGAGGAACAATATGACACTCCCATCCAGTGCCTCAGCTCAAATGGTGTTCAGCGTAGCAGTCGACATATTGAGTAAGAAATAACGCAAAATGCCTGACGAGACTTTCGAGAGCCAGCTGTTGCTCAAAATAATCAAGGTCATTAACTCGAACAGGAGGCAACAATAAGAACTTTAATAACCCTCTTCCCTTTGTTTCTTACTTGAGGACAATAATGTTAAAAGTAACGCCCGAAAGTAACGGATTACTTTTTGGGGTAACGGTCAGTTACTTTCATGGGAGGGTAATTGTAATTGTAATAAATTACAATTTAGCCTCGAGTAACTGTAAATGTAATTCCTTACTATTTTTCAGTAACGTGTACAAGTCTGCGGGTGCCCCTTCGACCTGGCACGTGACCACACATTTGAACGAGCCATTCGGATAGGCAAATGATTCGCTAACCCTAAATGGGTATTGTCTGGAAGGTTGGTTACCTTAAACTTACTTAAGACGTCCCAAAACTCATAAACCTATTTATAACACGCAGGAAATGCGTAGAAAAAATGTGCTCGCACAGGTGTTTGCAAATAGGCAGGAAAACAGACACAAAATATTTTTTTAAATTTTCCTAGAAGTTTATTACAACCTATATTGTAAACAAGTACAGACTTGCAAGCGGTTTGTGAATTGTGAATAGGCACTCCAATATTTTATACAACTCAAAAGATTGCAGCGCAAACAAGAACTGAGGTAATCCTATACTACAATGGTAAACTTTCGGCGAAACTATTCTCCCGGCTGTCTGGAAGAGTGCGCGTAGAAGAACGATCAATCGTTGTCAACAAGTAGGTTGCAGTGCACTTGCCATAATAACAGCGGACTTGAAAGATGTAATCCGATATGTCGACACGGCAAAAGCAGGACAACCACACAAACACAAAAACAAAAAGAAAGGCTCGTTGAAGTTTCAACACGATGCGACGCACAAGCTGTCATTTGCCGAACCCAACCACACCGGAGGAATTCCTGACTTCTTTGAAGAATCGCTTGTTGCCGATATACGCGTAGGACTTTTTGAACACTGATAGCTCTGGTGCAGATCCAATACGTTGTCGATACATCCAAATAAGACCGCAGGGTAAGGCGACAGGTCGAAGCAGGTTTGACGAACGAAGTTCCAACTGAACGGAGAAGCAGACATAAAAAAAGCGGCTACCAGCGGGCCCACTACCGGATCTATCTCGCATGCGATGCTTATCAGCCTGTAGCTCGCGCGCGCTGGCGCCCTCCTCTCCCCATGGGTCACGTGACAGGTGACCAGAGAGGAGGGACGGGGCGCGGTCTAGGAAGTCAAGGCGCGGCGCAGGCAAAGGCGCCTGCCGCTCAGGTTGCGCCCGGGCGAGGGAAGCACTCATTGCGAGCTCGTAGTTTGACTGCTGCCATGGCGGGCGTGCTCTCGCGATGCTCTATGTTCTTGCAGCCACGTGTTCGAGCGCTACCTTCGCTGCGTCTTGAATTGAGGTGAAACGGTGTTTAGAAGTCTATTCTTTCACGTGTTCGCGTCTTCTGTCAGACAGATTCAAGCTGAACAAGTTAATTGAGCCAACAAAAACGCGGAAGTTGTTAAAGTTCTGTCAAAAATATGGGCCCGCCAACGTCGCACGTTTACGTAAAAAAAAAAAAAAAAAAAAAAAGGTTTGCCTTTTTTAGTTGCAGTTGAAGCGAACATCAGCGCAATTAAAATATAAATATAAATGCTTGCATTACGCGGACGATTTCAAATCGATGAACCGGCGCTCCCGGCCTTCCGGAAACATAGGCTGCCACGGCTGAAACAGGCGTACCCATACTGCCGATCTGTACGTTCAGTATCAAGCGGGCTCCGGTGAGCCGTTTGATTAAACCGCTACAGTTTGGCTGTCACCGGTGACCCGCTTGTGCAACATGTTGACCAGTTTGAGCAAACGTGCGACAACTTGCCCAAACGAGTGGCCCGTTTGCCAAAGAAGTGACCTGTTTGTCCAAATAGGTGACCGTTATGGCTTATATGGGTGAGCCATTTGAGCCACACGAGCGACCCCTTTGGCAAACGGGTTACTTTCATACAGGCGCCAAATGGTTTTTTTTTAGTAGGTAAGTTTTTCGGCAAATCGGGGACTATGAAGAAAACGCCGCAGTACCCCTTTAAATTGGTCCTGCAACGACTTTTTGACTGTTTTATAATTTGCACCTAACCTGAGCGCACTGAACGTCGAAACTTAGTGTACATTTTTCACTTCTCGAATTTCGCTATATTTTAAAGGTCATAGGCAAATTAAACTTACAGAGACAAGAAAAAATTACCTCCTTCATGACGCCCCTGGTCCTGGTTTTGTGACCGTGGACTAGAGGAGGGGCAGTGAGTTCAGCGAACGCTCACGGCTGCCGCACTTCGTGTCGGCGGATCGAGAGTGCGCCACTAAAGCATGGGCCGGATAGGCTGGATGAAGCGGGCGGCCAGGGCTGCTTGCATTGCATTTGCTGTGGGACTAAACACTTTTTATTAAAGCTTTTTGGCTCGAAATATTTCCCGTCTTAGGTCTGAACCTCCGAACCCCACAAAACAATTACGCTACACACGAGTGACGCGATTTGTCGGGCTGTGTTTGCTTTGCGCGTAATAGCAAGCAGAAATGCGCGACGCGCAAGGCGAACGCCGCCAGACTGATTTCCCGGGCGTCGTCTCAAAGCCTGAGTGTTTTAGCACTTAGCGAGAATATTTTAAGGCAGGTTGGCTTACCAGATGAATCTCACTAAAAACAGGGTGAAGTTGTCGCCGCTAACGACGCCTCCTGCTTCAGTCATTCGGCCACAAAGATGCGCATTGTATACAACACCAGGAATGCTGTCTCGTGAATAAATCCCGCTCAGGCTCGGAACTCGGTGACAGCTCCAGTAGTCGGTGGGAAGGAACAGCGTGAAGTATTCTTAGGTCAGACAGGTTTCATCAAACGCCCCGTTATCGGCCGCAGGCGGTGTGGTGCTGCTGGAGGCAGTTGAAGAGGCAGTGCTTGGCCTTTTTTTTTGCGTCAACTGAGGAAGCGTCGGCGTTCTTTCGCTTTCTCGGGGGACTTGGCGGTGTACGCTTTCTTTGTCAGGTAGCTCGGAGCATTAGGAAGCAGCGCCGGCGAAGCGCCCGGAAAGAGCTCTGGCTTTCTATGGGGGCTTGCGCACTTCTTCTCCGTTTATAATGTGAACGAAGTCTCACGTTACAAAACGATGGCACAAAATGAATTTCACACATCGAACATATTTCGTCCAAAATTTTATCCTTGCGATGCCAGTTTTGTTTCTGAACTTCTTTTTTTGTTATTGCTCCCTAGATACTGAGAACAGCGACGGCTGCTCCCCTTTCCGCCACTCATAGACTGACTGACACAAATTTTATCCTAGCGAAGCAGTGTCGTTTTCGTCGTCGGTTTGGCATCTAATTTGGCGTGATACCTAATTAGGTATCACGCCGAAGGCCTTCGGAACGCTCGGAACCTGTATCCATCCCATACGACCACAGCGCCGCCGCGTACATCCAGGCCCTTTCCGCGCTCATTGCTTCCCACTACCACTTTCTAGTTTACGCCGCCTTTTACACCGCTTGGTGACAGGTATGTCAACGGATTCATTTTTTGGTTCCGTACTTCCTTTGAATTCTTGGTTTTGCGCAAAAAAGACGGACACAAGAGAGAGAAACAAACAAACACGTACTTCCTAACTGCATTTGTTTCTTTACTCATGTAAAATACTCAACAAAAGCTACTTTCATAACTAGTTGAAATGGTTCGCGCCACTAATATTTTGTATATCGACGACAAATAAAGCTTTTAGCAGCTCTGACCAGTCGCAGGGCAGAAGCTGACCAGGACCTAAAACGTCAGAATTTTGTCACATGCCGCGCGCGTTCGGCCCCACCGAGTGCCTCCGTAGGAAGAGGAGATTTCCGCGTCGTCCGGTTAAAATATGACGCACTGATATTTTGTTACTTTCTCCTTGTCCGCTGGGTTGGCCGAACTACAAGAGATGCGGAAACCGCAAAAAAGGTAGGCGTTTCAATACGATTGCAGGACCCCTTTAAGGCTCCTACGCAGATCTGCGTTTAAGCGCGGCACGTTCCGTAGCGGCAAGCGGACGCGTTGTGAAGTGAAGAGCGCTTGCGCCAAGCTTGTTCACACTGTTGCGTTGACACGGAGTCAAGCGCATTCAAGAGTCGATAAGGATGTACTATCGTCATTAGTGGCTCACCAATAGTAAGCGCAATTCACGGCAACATTGCGGCGCCCGGCGACAGCGTCGAAGTGTTCACTCTTGACACAATTCCGCTGGCTTCCCTGACATTCTGTTGAGCCTGAACCCTCACAGTCTTGGAAGAAGCAGTCCCCACCGCTCCCCCCCCAAAAAAAGCAAGTTATGCGAGTTGAGAACCGGATACGCCACGCCAAGTGGCGCCAACGAGCACGTTATCCTCCTCTCCTCTTTCAGCTTCTGATTAGTCGAACGCACCGCAACGCTTCGGAAACTTGAGCGAGTCTCTACTCGCTTGTGTCGCGCTACCGAGCTTTGCGGGAAGGCGCGCGTCGCTCCGTAAGCGACCGGTCCTGACCACAAGGACGCCGCAACGCACTCAAACGCGTTCAGACGCGAATGTGCGTATGGGCCATGCAGGCAAATAGAACATAAAAATTAAAGTATAAAAGACGTTTACAAACCTCTGTAATGCGAAATTAGAGCGCAGCTCTTGAGGAGGAGGAGAGAGGGTACGGAGGGCAGGGTATGCCCCTCCTCCTGCTCCGTACCCTCAACTCCTCCTCGCCTACTCCCGTCCGCCTTTCTCTTTTTAGCGAGTAAAACGACATCGGATGACTGGGTGTCACGTCATCTGTGAACAAATTCAGTTTCTCCGCTAGATTTAGCGGGGAAATTGACGTCACATGAACTCAATATTAATTCAATTCGCCTCTATATTTATCGGGCAATAGGTGAGCGGCGTTTGGCGACTTCTGGTTCTCTAACAAAATTTGTTTAGCTGTTCACAAACAACGACGATGATCTGCAAGCCTGTCTAAACATGGTTCCGAAAACTACAGTCTGAAGGTTTCAGAATTATGCTTGCACGGGCATGCAGATCATTGTCGTGGTTTGTCAGCAGTGGAACAAAATTTCCTAAGGAACCGGAAGTTGCAAAACGCCGCTCACCTATTGAACTGGTGTTGAGGTCACGGGACGTCAATTTTTCTGCTAAATTTTGCGCGGCTACGTCGACGGCCACAGAGAAATCGACGGCGTCGCAGACTCCGCGAAACACGGAAACGGGCGCCAAAGAGCTGTGCTCTAAAATCAAGGGCGAAAATTAAGCAGAAACAGACGCAGTACACAGCGGCTGGTGAGGGTCGTATGCGGAGAGTTTTCAACATTCAGTTGAAAGTTACGCCGCGTCCTGCCCAGTTCTCCCTTCATTTTCGCCCATGTTGTTTTGGCGTATTCCACCATGGATGCGGAGAGCAAGTCGTCTGCTTCCTGCACAGGAGCTGGGGTGACGTCAGAACGAAGCCGAGCTCAGATTGGCTTCGATTGAGAGAATAGTGTGTAGACCTCAATGCTAGATACCTTGAGGTCTACGCACTCATTTTCTCGGTCAGCCAATAAGAGCTCGGCGTTCTGACATCATCGCAACCCCAATGCGAGAAGCAGACCAACTTCCGCTCCGCATGAGCTTCTTTCAGAATAGAAGCAAGGATGGAAATCAAGTTTAAGTTTCCCCTACCTTGTCTGAAGTAAACAGAGCCGTACAACAATATTTCATTTTAATTTGCAAACTTTACACAAGCCTACTGGAATCGGTGCGCCCTAACGTACTTGCACGCAATGCCACTGATGACAACGCGTCGTTATAGTGGTGTAATTTAAAGTGCCAAAGCCTTATTTTTTTCAGTCTGTCCCTAGCGAAACCTGATGACGAAGCCATCGCTATCTTAGTGTTGACATAGTCGCATTAACAATCCGTGGTGGCAATATTCAAACACGGCTTATGGGTTGGAGACGAGCGATGCTTGAGCACTTGCTTTTGGTATACTAAAGCCCCTCTATCCTGGGAAAAGTGACGCCATTCATGTTCTGAAAATTCTCGGGACCCGTGCTACGCGCCACTTCTGCAAACCAAATTGTTGTGTGTATGTTTATACAGCCGGAAGTTAATTTGCCTCAGTGGGCCTCTTGTGTCTCAGCTGCAGATGAGCAATTTAGCCAGTGTGGTACAACCACTAACCTGGGGTCTTTCACGTGCACCACGCAGTAGTGATAGACGACCGCACGCCGGTACGATGCTGATTCAGATCGAAACGGGCAGGGGCGGGGATTGAACCCAAAATCCTGGGTTCTGCAGCGCGAGCTTCCGCTGCACGTGCTCCGAGCTGGTGTGCGCTAACCCACTCGGCCACCGATCCTTTTTTTTTTTCTTTATTGCCGGATTTTTTTACATTGTCAAATAGGCAGACATATCGCTCAAAACATAGGAAACAAAGCAAGGCTGAACTAAACCAGTCCGAAGTGACTGGCGTCGGGGGCTAAAATTGTTTCATGGACAAAAGTGCCTCAATGCGCGGAGGCCACTCAGGTTCGCACTTCTGTGCTCTGTTGACTTCAACGAACAACGATACACTTTCACGAAAATGTGCCCGCGCCTCCCGTACAATATTGTCAGCGTTGTGTACAGCCATTCGGGACTTACAAATACTGTGCAGACCCAACAGCAGAACCAGGCTAAAGTAAAAACCTTCCTCGTTTTTAACCGATAGATAACGGATTCCATGCGCCTCTAGGGGGAGGTCCTTTTTCAGGGTACGTTGGAGGATGTCCCAGAAAAAGACCCCATCACAGAACTGAAGGAACACGTGTTCGACCGTCTCTGGCCTCTTGCATAAAAAACAGTGATCCCCCACGGTACAAAAAGTCCCCTCTCGTTTAGCCACATCTTGACCGGCAGTGTACCTGAATGTAATTTAAAAAAGAAAGTATTGGTGCCTGAGGGCACCACCATACTCTTAACGCGCTTCAAGACATCTTGCCCTGGGCCTGTGCAGTATAACGCTCTCTATAGAGGTACAGGAAACACAGTATCGCGCACAGCCTTATGCAATCTTTTTCGAGGAACCTGACTCTAATTCTCAACTGAAAAGCGAGATAACAGAAATTTACATGAGGCAACGACTTCCTTTGAATATTTATGAATACCAGCCGATATAAAAGACGTGGAAAAAATCAACTCGGGCAACCTGCTTGCAACTCTCCCTTGACAAACGGTGCGCAAAAAGGGGTCACTTATGTCCCAAAAATACATGAACGGATTAACAACCTGCCGTAAAAACAAATCCGTCGAACTAAGCCCCCCATTGCGTACGCGCCGGAAAAGATTCGTCCTACTTTATCGTTCCCACGTGGAGCCCCAGATAAACACTGCAAATACCCGCTGCAATTTCTGTACATTTACCCGCGAACAATGCAAGACTTGTAGAACGTAGCACAGTGTGGTGACAAAAAACAAATTACAAACTGTGGTCCGTGCAAAAATAGACAGATCATACCTCCGACTTTTTTCTACTCTTTCGCGAAGTTCCAACGCCTGCCGGCGCGAATAGGGTTCGCTGTCGCGATAATTTTCTAGAGGCACTGCCAAATATTTTACGGGGGTGGTCACCCACTGCATGTTGGCCAACGAACAAGGAGTAGAGCTCCACCCTCCATGCCAAAATCCCAGGCACTTGGCCCAGTTAATAGAGCTGCCACTGACTTCGCAAAAACGTTTAAGCGTGTAAACGAGTTGAACAATACTCTCGCGGTTGGAACAAAACACTGCAATATCATCAGCATACGCTAACATTTTAACTTCGGTCGCATGAAGCCTAAAATCACTAATAGTACTGTTTTTTAAAATTGTAATGCAAAGGGATTTTATGTATATCAAAAAACTAGTGGTGACAAAGGACACTCTTGGCGGACGGATCGATTCACTTTTATACGTTTTCCAACCGACTTCTTCACCATAACTCTCGTCGAGCAACCGTTGTACGCCATGCTGACACGTTCACGGATAACAGCGCCGCCGAAGGTTACATGATCGAGAATGGTTAGAAACAGGTCGTGAGGCACGCAGTCAAAGGCCTTTTTCAAATCTACCTGGAGCATCGCAACGCAAGTACGCATTGCGTCGCAACACTCCAGAACACTGCGTGCTTTATGGATATTGGTGAAAATAGTCCCTCCTTTTATGCCGCACGTTTGATGGGCCCCACTATTTCTGATATTACAGATTGCAATCTTCTTGGTAAGATCTTCATTACAATTTTGTAGTCGACATTAGTCAGACTGATCGGCCGATACGCTGTGAGTTGCTGCAACTTAACCGCGTGATCTGTTTTGGGGATTAACACTGTGTGCGACGACATAGAAGATGGCCTCAACATAATCAAATCATATGCTTCATTGAATACTTTGGCTAGGACTGCGGCAATCTCTTCTTTCTGAGTCTTATAAAAAGCTGCACTTAGGGCATCTGGGCCAGGGGGCTTTCCCGGGTTTTGGTCTTCTATTGCAAAGACCACTTCCTCTACGCTGATGGTCGATTCTAGTAATTCTCTCCTTTCGTCATCTATGCGCGGCATGACACCCACAAATTCATCTTTATAAAGCTGGACATCTACTGGACAGGACGCGAATAATCTACTATAATATTCGAAAAATGCGAGTTCGATTTCTTCCTTATCGCTCGTAACTGGTCCGTTTTTCTCTACCCCCGTTATGTCGTTACGCCGAGCATATATTTTCTCGAGGCTCAGCGCACGCTTAGTTGGCGCTTCGCCTGTTGACCATCTTTCGGCTCTGGCTCTAACAATCACCCCACAATAATTTTCCCGGTCTACACTGTTGAGTTCATCTTTCACAAAAGAAATATCGTCTTTGAATGCCTCAGGCATTTTAGTCTCTTCTTTTAGCAGTATCTCCAAATTATTACATAATAACATTTCGCCCCTTCTTTCAGTGCTTTTAAGTACGCCTGCCCGCTCTAACGCTTTCATTTCTATTTCCTACTTAAAAAGCTCCGACTTTTTTCTGGCTCTTCAGTGTTTCAACCGCGGCCTGCAACTGGGCAGTGAAAACGTCATCCTCCAAACGTTTCGCGTTCAACTTCCATAATTTCCAGCTCAAGACTTTCCTGGCTTGGGATTTACTACGCATGCAAAATGAATTTAGACACTGATCACTAAAGGAAACAGGGGGCACGCGACATTCAAATCGTAATGGTATCAAATCTAAAGAAACGTACGCTCGATCTAGACGGGCGTGCCTCGACCCATGGAAATGGGTGTACTGGATTTTGCGGCCATTCCTCAAACATTCCCCAACCTCATCTCAGCAGGTGCTGAGATGAGGTTGGGGAATGTTTGAGGATGAGGTGGTGATTAAACTAAGAAGGCTCTCGGTGCTTAAATCGTGATAGGGCTATGAACTGGACTTTTCCCCAGCAGAGCAGATGCAAGTAAAACCGCTAAGAAAAATAATAGGGCAATCACTTTTGCAGTACTGATGCATGAAAAAAAAAACACCCGCCGCTCGTCACCCCTTTTAGAGGGGTACAGACAAATTACCCTCCAATCATACGATAAAAGAGAAAAATCACATACAACAAAGTGCCCTGACGCACACGTTGTCACCGCCTCGACTGTTGCGCCCAAACTCTGGCGCACTAACGACAAACAGCCCGCCGACGACCCAACAGCGTGACTAACACACACTTCGTAACGCGCCGTAAAAGGTCTAACCATACAATTGGTCTGGTTCTCACTCTCGACCTTGGTCTCCTGCACAGCGATGATGTAGAGGTCTTGTTCGACTGCTAGACGGTAGAGTTGCCTCTGCCTCCTGCGATCTGAGATGCCTCGGACATTAAGGGTCGCTATTTGGACAGAACGTTGTAAGGAGACCATGGGTTAGTGGGGACCGAGCCGCCTGCACCGCCGTTCACTGCGACAGTTTATTGCGTGATCCTCCGCGGTCTGCGCCGGACCGCTGGTGGCTATCCCCTCCGCTCCCGCCTGACACCATCCTCCAGCTGCGCTCGAGCTGGCGCAGCCGAAGTTCCTGACCAGTCGTGTCCGTGACGTCTTCGAACCTACGCTTCGCAGAGCCCAGCTCGACGTTCATATCTAGTGTGATGGAGACCTCGTCTGACAATGGCGAAGCACCAGCTGCGCCGCCGGCACTCTCTGTTGGAGGTACCATCGAGCGGTCGACTGCAGGTGGATCTGCAAAAGCCGCAGTCGACGGCTTGTCCGGCAGCACGGGGATGCTCACTTCGGGGGAGGTGCAGGAAGCGTCGTCGCTCTTGGCTTGCTCGGCCTGGGTTTTCACTGGCGCGGCCGCTCTCTCCGCCTCTTCCTCGTCCATCATGTCGTCGACGTGGTCTTCGTTGACTCCTCGTCCCACGGCTCGGGCGTAAAAGTGGACGCCGTCGTCACTCTCGTAGCCATATGCGCGGCTGTCGGAGCACCTGGGAGCCCGGCAATCTCGACGGATATGCCTCGTCCTACGGCACCGGAGGCATACTGGGGCCCACCCAGGCATGACGACCAATACCAAGCCGCCTCCGAAGCGCAGCTGATGGGGAGGCGGTCAAAGTTGACACCTTCCCGGAGTACCAGCCGCACTATCCGAGTGGTAGACTCTGCTCCCTCGAAGCCCGGCACCTTCCAGCGGTCCGGCGCAACGTCCTTCACCTCGCCGTACTTCGAGAAAGCCTTGCGAATGGTGTCGTTCGACACGTCAAACGCCACCCAGTGCAACTTGATGCGCACCTCATGCCTGGAGGGGTCCAAGACGATGCAGGTGCGTCCTTTGACAGCGAGCCGCTCTGCGTTCACCAGCTTGAGTTTGGCCGCGTCGGTCCTCAGGTCAAGCAGCCAGACATGGGACATCTGATACGCCCCAATTCCGACTACCCCCCTGAGGATCCCCAGCTCGTCGAGTGGCTGCCGGAAATCCTCAATCCTGTATGGCCTTCCGGCGATGTCCCAGTGAAGGACGACCGCTTTTTTCATTGAATAGCCTGATGGAAGCTGGGGCAACAAAAACCTGTACTCACTTGAGCCGGGAAAAACAGTATCTCCGCGGCCGGCGAGGGCTGTTATCGCCGCTCCTTCGGAGCTCATGATTCCACGTCCTCGCGCTCGTGCGTTCGTAAATGGAATGTCGGCCACCGATCCCCCCGTCACTTCTGGGAAGAACGTGGCGTCTGCAATCTAGCTCAGTGCTGTGCTGTGCCGCCATGATTTTCTCAAGGGCTGCGCGATGCACGTCGCTCGTGCATCGACGGACCTTGCGCTACTTTTAAAACATGCAGGGGCTTTAGGGTATAGCCGATCACCAACAATGATTGGGACTTGCACGTGCCCTGTACATTACCAGCGCGCGTCTATGATGATCGTCCGTGGCATAACCTCGGCACAGTACCACCAAATATATCACATAGAAGACACGGCTTGCGCGTTTTCTCCCCTAAACGTCATCGCTAGTAGATCCCCTCAGGGCCCCCTAGGTGGCCCGGATGAGCACCATCGTCTGCTACATCGTCCGCGACATCGTCTGCTCCATCGCTTGCTTCACTGGTCATGCTACAGTGAACTAGAATAGCAGTAGTGGAAAAATAGACGGCCTTCATGTGAGGCGCGGCGTGTAGAACCTACCAGGTAGCGCTGGTATACGATTCCGGAGCACTTCTGCAAGCGAAGTTCGCGCCAAGTGTAGCTGTTTTTTTTTTTATTTATTTAGCTGTTCATTAGTGTTGCCTATGTATGCTTTATGGGTGCTTTAATTTCTGTGAATTAATGCTTAAAGCTTACTTGGGGAATGTAGTGAAACCAGGGTAACCAGTCCTGCATCCTGGCGCGTAGCGGTGCGCATCCGTCTTCTTTCTTTTCGTTTTCATTGCTTAGCAACAAGACTCGAACGTATGTAATCCCAATCACAACCAATTTCAAGATCACTAGAAGAAGATGGTTTCCGAATCTCATTTCAGTCGGTCATGTCGAATTACATGGAAACGAAAAGGCAGACCAACTTGCCTCCAACGTACACAATTTTCCTATTAGCATCAAGACCTAGAAAATGTTGTCAAATTATAAATGAACACATCTGTGATTTAGCAATAACGCTCTTTTCCCCTACCCAACCGTGTCTAACAGGAAGTCTTCCTCGAGCAGAAGACACTCTTCTCTTCCGCCTACGTACAGGAAGTGGCCGTACAGGAAAATTACTTCACCGCTGGAAAAAAGGCGATGCAGACACCTTTAACGTATGTGGTGTTACCGAAGATATAGACCATATCCTAGAAGACTGCCAGAAATTTGAAATGCAAAGAAAACATCTTTCATCAGAGTTACAAAGACCTCACTTCGTCGTGGAAGACATTGTAAGCATGGTTTTCCCTTCTGGTACCCGTGCTCGGAGGAAATTACTTCAAAGGTTATTCCTGACCTTCCTTCAAGCCACTGGGCTACAAGGTCAACTATAAGAAACAGAGTAATTTTCTAAAGTTATGAGCATAAGCAAGTGCTTTCGTGGTGAATAACTCAACACCTCTCACCTTTCTCTTTATTCTTCTCTTTCTTTACCCTCTTCTTCTATTCTTTTAACATTTTGTTTTCCTTTCTCGGAGCGAACAATGTCAGCTTTATCGGCTAGACTAACCCTCTCCGAATTTTATTATTATTTTAATAAAACTCTTTTCTTTTCTCTCTCTAATCACAATGCCAAGCACTTGACATTCACGAATATAAACTGCGAAAACGACCATAGACACCACAGAAACCATCTGAGAACGTACGCGACGCCATATCCCATGTTACAGTATTCATGTCCTCCGGATCCAGATTTCGTAAACAACGCCACTCCCGGCAGTTTACACTTCTGGCTTCAAACGGCCGATGGGGCGCCGCCAACGCTTTTTTCAGTGCCCCTATATTCTACTTGGTGATTCAAGGAGCGGCCCGGCTCTTTAAATCGACCGCAAAATTTGGATTCGTAACCTATCGGGCTACGACTTTGTGCAGCGTTGCCCACAGATGGTGCATTTTTGTTTTGTAAAGCTTGCAAAGAGTGAGTTTGACCCGAGGAAAAAGTAAAGAAAGAAAAAGGCTTAGCTCCTATGGAAACGCAGCGAAGCCACCGGTCTGCAAACGATACGGCGGCCGTTTCGCACGGGAGACAAGAGATGGCGCAAGTGGTCACGACGTCAACTGCTGCCAACGAACGAGCATACAGCGCCAGGAGCGGACGTCTTTAGCAGGCGATATTTTTCACTCAAAAGTGGCGTGAGCTTTTCTGATATTAGTTGCCAATGAATTATTTTATCATCCTTACTAATAAAACACATTGAATGGAGACATAATCGATTAAAAACGGTTTATCGGGATATTTTGACTTTTTTTTTTGTTTTTTTCAAGGTATTGATATCGTCTGCTTTGCAGTTCATTTTTACTACCGCGTCTGTCTTTGGTTTTGCGACTGTTATCCGCGCTGTCTTCTTACGTTTGACGTCGGTATGGTGCATTTTACTCCCAGCGAACGAGTTAAAGACCGACGACCAGTTCGCGCTTTCCACTTTTCACCCGCTTTCCCCTCTCCCTCCTACCCTTTCCAACCATGTTCGCCCCTCTTGGTCCCTTCTTTCCATCCTTCGCTCCCCTCGCCCGAAGGCGTGGAGAGGAGGGTCTTCTGCCTTGCAGAATCTCGAGTCTGGTCGTCGGCCTTTAAGGCTGTGCTTTGGTACGGGGAGTGCCATAGGACGAAAGAAGTCCGCCGACGCTTCCGAACGGAGTTCAGGCGACGGCCTCCCAGCTCGCCTGCCATCCTCCGCTGAGTGAGGCGCTTCTAAGAGAACGGAGACGTCCGCGACAAGGAACGGACCAGTCTGTCGCCCTCAAAGCAGCAGGTGTTCTTAAAGAATGCAATCCTCGGTGCGTTTGCTGCGGACCCGCACCTGTCAACGCGAAGGGGGGCCAGGCGTTTTGACGTTCCTCAATCCTACGTTCACTGGGTCTTGAAGAAGAACCGTTTGTTTTTATACAAGATGCAGATCCTGAAAGAGCTCTCAGAAAAGGACAAGGCGAAGCGCCTCGGATGTTGTCAAGGTGAGCTAGCCCAAATCGCAGCTGACCCAAGCCATCTCCTGTTTCTTATGTTCAGCGACGAGACAATTTTCCACCTCGATGGCCATGTGACTATTTCCGATATTGGAGTGAGGAAAACCCCCACTGGTACCAGGAGGAAGCTGCCCACACGCCCAAGACTACCGTATGCTGTGGGATTCACAAGAAAGAAATCGTCGGGCCATTTGTTTTTTTTTTTGTTTTTTTGATAGCTCAGTGACCGGCGAGTCTTGTCTTTAGATGTTGCAGGAAGAGTTCCTCCCCAACCTCGAGCAGCTGCTCATGCAAAAAGAAAACTGCATATTTCAGCAGGATGGGGCGCCTCCGCACTACGTGTCCACGGTTCGCGCCTGGCTAGACAGCACATTTCCGGGCCGGTGCATGGGCAGGGCATCCTCTAGCATGCCTTGGCCACCACGCTCCCCGGATCTGACGATCTGCGATTTTTTTTCTTTTGGGGCTTTGTTAAGCCCAAAGTGTACGACGGCCGCATCGCCACCATGGCCGGCATGAAGGCTCGCATTGAGAAGGCCTTTGTGTTGAGATCTGACAGGATGCGTGGCGCAGCCCTTGAGGAGTAACTCCACCGGCTGCGTTGTTGCGTCAACCTCGGTGGAGGACCACGTCAAGCTTCGCTAAACTTGCTGCCCAGTTTTCTTTTTTGTGTGTCTGTGTGTGTGTTTGTGTGGTTGGGGGGGGGGGGGGCGGTGTTTGATGTGTTTTAAAGCCACTCATCGTTTTTTTTTTGTTTGTTAGTATTTTTGACAAGCGTCTCGAAGACTGAGTTGTGCCAAATGGCCCGCATCCTCATAGCTTCGTTGTTCAGGGACTCAAGTTTTCCCCACTGTGCCTTGGTGAGCCAGTAGTGTCGGGCTCCGTAGCAGACTCGGAAGACTACCATGGTCTTTACCATCCTTCTGGCGATCTCGTCGGTTGCACCGCCTTCGGCGTTACAGATTCTTCGGATGACATTGAGGGGAGAAGGTTTTGGATTTGGGCTAGTTGGTTGAACATGTTTAGGGGTTAAAAGCGCTGAATACGACGGACGAGTAGGAGAGACACACACCACAGAGCGCTACTTGCAACTGGTTTAATGTTGGAAAACACACGTACCGCGAAACTAACAAGACACGCATCCGATTCAGTTTCAACCGCCGCTTACCACATTCCGTACCCTTACAACGTGCATGATCGTAAAAACGATAACTCCGATTCAAACAGGGGTATCGATGGAGCACTTACACATGTACAGGTCCCCTCAAAGTACAGGGTGTCACAAAAGAAAATTTACACGGTCTTTTTAACCGCAAAAATAAACTAGGCATCGCCGAACGCTAATTCTCCGCCCAAAGGTAGAGCTAGAGGTCACAACCAGATGCCAAAGTTTCAGCCCGTTCCGATAACTTAATCAAAAGTTATAAGTGATTGTCTGAAAATTTCAATGGGAAAATGGCGGCCGACGGACTTTTCAAACACACGGGGCTCTATGGCACTAGAAACCGAAAACGGGCAAAAATGGGCTCCATTTTCCCATTGAAATTTTCAGAAAATCACTTATAACTTTTGATTGAGTTATTGGATCGGGCTGAAACTTTGGCATCTGGTTGTGACCTCTAGCTCTACCTTTGGGCAAAGAATTAGCGTTAGGCGATGCCTAGTTTATTTTTGCGGTAAAAAAGACAGTGTAAATTTTCTTTTGTGACACCCTGTAAAATGGAGCGCCGGAGCGGCGACCGAACTGCATCGCCGGGTTACCTAGCAGCGCCGGCTGCAACTGATAGGTGCCGTCTGCGCATGCGCGCGTGCCGTTCGCGGTCTCCTTTGTCTTTCTTGTTTGATCCTCGCATTATCGGCGTCTCGAACTGTTAAACGCTGTTCCGATAAACACCGCTAGGTGTTCGGCTCACACGTGGAGATAACGCTGAGGGCAAGTGGGAACGGGCCAGTGTTGTCGATGAGCACCGCCCCTTGTGCTATCAGGCGTCGATTTTAGGAAGATCGTTGCGCCGCTTGAACCACCGATAACGTGCGGGTTGGAAGAAGAAAACGGAGGCTCCAGTGGAAGGCACGTTCGCATGCGCAGATGTAGCCTATCAGTTCCAGCCGGCGCTGCTAGATAGCGCGGCGATGCAATTCGGTCTAAAGCCCCTCGATGTGTTTACGTGTCTTGCAAGTAGCGTCAAACGCGCCAGCGCACGAGGCCCATGTCTCGAGCGGCCCTTGGAAGCAAATGGCTGTGCAGCACTGAAATGAGCGGCCCTTGGAAGCGAATGGCGGCGGAGCACGCGCTCGCGGCACGTGTCTCGCGCGTTTCCACAACAATGGTTGGCGGTACTTGTAAAAAAGGCCTTTATCAAGGGGCTTTAATTCGGTCGCCGCTCCGGCGCTCCGTTTTACTTTGAGGGGACCTGTACCTTCGTCACACTCGGAAATGAAAAAAAAACGCTTCCGTTATCTCCCTTGTTTTTTTTTCTATTTTTGTTTCGTGCCAAAATCACGGTGTTGTCTAAATAGGGTAAACACTCACACCTCATGCAATGCACCGCGAGATTGCTAGAGGGGGCTGACCCCAATGACAGGGCATGTTCCCTCAGTCTTTCGTTCACGCATCGCCCCGACTGCCCCACGTATACCCTCCCATAAGACAGAGGAATTCTGTACACAACCTCCACTCTGCATCCTACGTATTTTTATGCGTGCTTTTTCTGACAGATATCCACCCGTGTGTCACCCCGTTCCACCCTCTCACATAGGTTGCTTAATTTCTGTGGATTTTGTACTCTTACACCGTGCATATTCGTAAAAACAATAACTCCGATTCAAACAGGGTTACCGATGGGGCACTTACACATGTACCTTCGTCACACTCGGAAATAAAAAACGCTTCCGTTATCTCCCTTGTTTTTCTATATTTATTTATTAAGTACATTATGTGGGAGGGTGGGACGGGGTGACACACGGGTAAATATCTTTCAGAAAAAGCACGCAACAAAATACGTAGGATGCAGAGTGGGGGTTGTGTACAGAATTCCTCTGTCTTGTGGCAAGATACACGTGGGGCAGTCGGGGCGATGCGTGAACGAAAGACTGAGGGAACATGCCCTGTCATTCAGGTCAACCCCTCTGGCAATATCGCGGTGCACTGCAATAGGTGTGAGTGTTTACCCTATTTAGATAACGCCGTGATCTTGGCACGAAACAAAAATAGAAAAAAAACAAGGGATATAACGGACGCGTTTTTTATTTCTAAGTGTGACGAAGGACCATGTGTAAGTGCCCCATCAATAACCCTGTTTGAATCGGAGTTATCGTTTTTACGATCATGCACTGTGTAAAAGTACGAAATGTGATAAGCGGCGGTTGGAACTGAATCGGATGTGTGTGTTCTTGGTTTCGCGGTACGTGTGTTTTTCCAACATTAAAACAGTTGCAAGTAGCGCTCTGTGGCGTGTGTCTCTCCTACTCGTCCGTCGTTTTTACCGCTTTTAACCCCTAAACATTGAGGGCAGAGTTGCACTGCTTCAGCGTGTCTTGAATTCATAAGTGTTCTTTGCCTGTCTCCTCCACGGTAATTACCAGGATCTTGACAGACGTAGAGGGCTGGATTCGCTTTCCTGCGAGCACGAGATGGAGTTGGTTTCAAATGTTCATTACTCGTTGTCGTTTGGGTGCTATGGTGACATAGTTTGTCTTGTCTGGGGAGGCTTGGAGGCCTACCATGTGAAGGTGGGCTTCAATCATGTCCAGGCCGGCTTGGAGTGTGGCTTGTTGCCTCTCGATATCTTCGCTCTTGGTGGACATCGATACTTCGTCGGCATACATCGTAAACCCTAGTTTGTTAATTTTTTCGAGTTCGTAGGGTAGGGCCGCCATCACGATGTTGAAAAGCATCTGTGAGATGAGATCCTTGCGGGACACCTACGAAGTTGGCCTTGGGTTCACTGCAGTTGGCTCCGCGACGGACCGAAAAAGTTCTGCCTTCGAGTAAAGTTTTGATGAAGTTCAGTGATGCAAGGCGCTGAGATTCCTTTATGATTGTTGAGTGTGGAACAGAATCGAAAGCCTTTTTGACGTCAACTGTGATGATGGTTATGATCGTGAAGCGGTTCCCCTCTCCAGAACCCCGCAGACCCATAGGGTAATGAAACCGTGTGGGTCCCACAAACATTTTGAGGGGTGTTCGGGTCCCTATGGGTCCCCGCACAGTTTGTTTGGGTGTGTGGGTCCCCACAGAGTTTGTGTAGGTGTATAGGTCCCCGTGGGTCGCCGCACAGTGTGTGTGGACCTAAGAAAGCTGTGTGAGTTCCGCAGAGATATCCAAGAGCTGCGTAGGGTCAAAGTCCTGTGCGAGCCGTGTGGGTAACCCATAGGGTTTCATAACCCCATGCTCTGTGGGCAATCTTTGTGGGAACCTGTGGGGGAATGCATGCTTGACACCGCATTTTACTGCAGCCCATTTCCAAGAACCGGTTGGTTCTATGTTCATTTAGTGCTTGGCTCTTCGTTGGTCTTGCTTTCGCCGGTTGTTTATTTTTCCTCCCAGTATGTGGTTCACTTTTGCTGTCGTCGACATTACAGCAATGACATCCACATGATGTTTTTGGCCACGGAGCTTCATCACTAGACATTTTGAAAAATATGCAATCACGAAGTATTTAAAGGAGCACAACTTGTAGAGGTAAGGCTTAAACAAATATTCATTTAAATCACATGCCACATCACTTTCATTAACAATTTCATTAGGAATAGCCTTTTAAAATGACACCCTTCGAAATTGAAATGGCGACATGCCCTATAAAATTAATAACTAAAAAGTTAATTAACAATTCGTGGTTAATTAGTCAACATATTGTGACGGTTATCCCCTTATCTATGTCCGCCGAGCCCCACAAATACACAGTGAAAAAGGCATCCACGTAACTCCCACCCCCATTTTTTAAAAATTATGTTCGAATTAAAATGGTACATTCTGTATGATGTCAAACGCGATTATATAAAACTATCCCTAGTATCAAACTATCTGTGAACAGACTAGTAGCGGCAATAAAAATGCATAGCGAAATATACGGTCACATTGAACGAAAATTGAAGTCTCCCAATAGATCGAACTTCCAAGAGCGCCGTTTAGCTCTGCAAGCTGGCTTTCCCCCATCGCCGCTAATCAATCGGGGGAAAGCGAGCTTGCAGAGAAATCTGTCTTTCTTTTTTTCTTTTGGGCAGCCGCGTCGACCGCCCGGAAGTGCGGAGAGGATGAGCCGGTGAGATCTTGAAAAACAAAGAAGCGGCCACTGAATAGCCACGTGGAGCGTCCCTTATGACGTACAGTTGCTCCTTCGAGAGTAAACAACTTTCTTAAATATGTCGTGTTTGTTTGTTGTCAGATTCATGCAAATTTTCATGTAGAATTACCCGCTATATCGAACTGGCAGACAGTTTTTTGCGAGTACGACATAAGTGGGTTTGACTGGATAGCAATTAGCCATCATCGCATTTGAAAGCTTTCTACGTCCAGTTCCTGGATTTACAAGTATTGGTCTCCTGAAAGATACCGTCACCACGTCACCGTTTTCGACAATCAATATCCCTAGAAAAAAAGTGCTCGTTATACCCTTAATGTATTTTTTTACACTTATGCCTGACTGCGCGGGCGGCTAGCATACGCCAAGCGGGCCACGAGTTTAAGACGCGACATATGGTGTCCCTTTCCCATCTAATGTTTGAGCAAGCCAAGATCAAACCATTAAAAAATAAGTACAATGGTGATGTTTACTTAAGTTTAAAGAAAGTGATTTAGAGTGTTCAAATATCCTACCAGTCATTGAGGGTACTAATATACATCACATACTATAATCCTGCCTTTGTTTTCCATGGCATGACAAGTACTCAGAGCTACTGTAATTTTACACAACAACTACTGGGATTTCACATAGTTCCATGGGCACATCGAAGTGACCAGATAAATGGGGATTTTGCGCTATGATTTATTACAAGGGCATGCCTGAAAGTGGTGGCTTCAGCATTTCAAAGATCAGGACATAAACCCCCTTGAGTCAAAAAAAAAAAAAAGAAAGAAGAGAATTGTTGCATATTGCAACAATTCTCTTCTTGAAAAAAAAAAAATTACGAGAGCCTTTTTTTTTGGTGAAGACATCAGATATTATTCACTGTTCACTGTGGGATGGATTGCAACTGCAAATGATTGTAATAAAAAGGAAGTGCCCTACACATTGCTCACTTCATATAGCCAGAATAAAGGCCAGTGGCACAAAAAAAATATAGTGTTTGCACGTAAAGTATAAAAAATATACTTTTTGTGTTTTACTGAGGTTACCTAACGTTCCGATAATTTCACTGAAACCTTCCACCATTATGTCACACCTGTGCTCTCAATCCCCTCAGTTTTATGCGGTCCATCCAAAGACCACCGAAACCTTGTGAACTCCCAGTATAATACCAAATAGCTGCCAAGATAAGGCCTTGATTGAGAAGATTTTTGAAATAACTGCTTAGGTTACGTTTACGTGAGATAACTTGCGCTCGCCTCTTGAGAATGCCACTTTCTTGGGTGTCAAAAGCTACCGGCTGTCCTTGTTCAGACCGGCATTCGACGCCACTTCGGTCACATTCCTCGGCAGACCCTTAGCGAAAAGTCGGTCAAAATCAGTATACTGAAAGTATACTAGTAGTGAACTTGGGGTATGTACTGAAATCGTACTAGTTTCACACTTTTATGAAACAAAATAGTATACCTTTAGTACACCCCAAGTACATATGTAGTATACCATAAGTGCACCTACATGTATGCTTTTAGTGTACTAAATGTACACTACCAGTACATATATGCGGAGCGTCCTAGATAACTTGCACCAAACTTGAAAACAAAAACAAACAAAAAAAACGGAGCGTTCTGCGGGATTGAAACCAACTGTACGCTGTTAAAAAGTCTCTTGCGAAAGTGCACGAAATTGGTTTAGTGCGCCTAATTATTTAATTAAGAGTAGCAAGCTAACTTTTGAAATCTTCGTTTAAAAGCCGAGGTGTGAAATGGAAAGTTGTAGAGCGCATTAAGAAACACCCAATTAAATCATTTTCAACAAGGTGCACTTTGCATGCTCCTTTTTCCTAGCCTTAAAAAAAAACGCCCGCGAAATACAAAAATATACCGCGTGACAACTCACTTCTCCAATCACGGCGTGCGAGCGCGTCGTGAATGTGCGTCCTTTGAAGGCCGAAAAAAGCACAAAAACGTATTATATTCCAAAGACATTAATTGGGTGTTTCTAAATGCGCCCTGACACTTCACAATTGACATCTTGGCCTTTAAAATAATATTTGAAAGGTTAGCTCTTTATTCTTAGTTATTTACATAACCAGGCGCATTAAAAAAATCTGTACACTTCCTCAAGACTCTTGCTAACGACAGTTGATTTCACTCCTGCAGAGCCCTCCGGTGTTTTCTTAAGTATGGTGCAAGTTATCTGGGACGCCGTGTATGTCGGGCGTTCTGAATGGAAATACCGGTCTCAAATTGGCCAGAAAAATCGGCACCTGCACTTAAAAAGCTGACTTTTCAAAGGTGTTTCATTGAACGGCTGTATTCCAACCTGTGAAATTTCATGTCATATAGCTCCATCCTCGTGAAATGTTAAGAAATGCCGTTGACAACTCAATTGATGATGATAATGCAGAGGCGCCACCATCGGGAGATCCACTCTTAAAAATGTGTCAGGAAATTAACGAGAAAAATTTTGGTAGCTCTATTCCTCGTTAGAACGACGTACCGGCGTCTTCTAAAACTGTGTGAGAAAAGCCACAAAGAAGAGGTGCATTGCAGTTTTCAACTGAAAGTATGTATGTGTAGCATACAAACATTATGATCAGTGTTCTTCGCGTAATTGATAAGACAGAAATTGAAATCCTACTTATCACTTTATTCAAGTTTCCGAGCCTGCCTCACTGTACACTCTCCTTTGTGATGATGGTATGCCATTACATCCTGCGTAAAAAGAGAAGAGAAAATTACCCTATGCCACTCTATGATATAACATCACATAATCCGCTGAAAGGACCACTATGTGAGGACGGCAAGATAGCAACAAATTCATACTGACAAAAGGGTGAAGAAAATCGTACAATATCGTTTCTGGAAGCCTGATATGTCAGACATTAATAGTGTGCCTTCTTTGCATGCCCAGGACTATGCTACAGGTAATAGTGTTTGCAGGGCACAACATTTATTACCTCAAATCTTAGGCACCATAAAGAAAAAAAAGAAAAGATTCAAGGTTGCAGCTTCTACATTTTAAGCACATGGATTGATGAAGGCCACAACGAAAACATCTGAGAATGGCCAATTTCAGGGCTGTGTGTGCTAATAATAAAATTGTATTTTAGAAGTTTAGTATAATATGGTATTCGATATTGGTTTCAAGATTAATTGTACTAGTGTAAACGACTTAATTTTCGCAAAGGCTTAGTTTTTGCGAGTTTATCGAAATTGCTCAAAATTGCTCATGCAAAAAAGTAACCCCATGGAAACGAATGCATTGAACATTACTCCTGATTGCAAAATTTTGTACCTGGAAAGTAGTCTCAATACTAACACTTCATAAAATGAATGAAATATTGAGCTCGCGCAAATAAAGTTGTTTATGCCATTCAAGCCTTTCAAAGCGCTCGCAAAGTCACCATTGCGATAGGTTTGCTTTGTTGAGTGCGCTTCTCCACATGTGCCAGTGCGCTGCAGAAATTAGTTCTGGATGAAATCCCGAGAATAGGGGGACATACACACTTTTTGATAAAATAGAATCTAAAAATGTTCATGTCGAATGGTTTCCCAGGAGACTTCTCGGGTCCGGATGCACTGTTACTCTGCAACAAGCAGGCTCTCTTGGGATGAGAAGAAAAAACTCAGCACCCTTAACGCTGTTCGAACCAACACTCCGAAGAGTTGAAAAGCCTGTCAAACGCTCGCTATCGGAGCAGGCTGCTAACTTCCGGTGGCTTCATACCTGTCTGCTCGATGCACCATCCAGCCACCATAATAGAGTCACTTTTACTCTTGTGATGCAGGTCCCTGCAGGTTCCAGTAGGGAGCAACCGGCTAGCACAACTGAGTCAGGCCTGCAGCCTTGCGGGGAATGTCAATTACACTTTTTTAGATGTAGACACCCACATGTTGCGTGTACCTGAAAGAAGCTCTAACGCAGAGCAAACAAAATGATTGGACTTTTTTTAATGCCCCCTTTTCTTTTGCTGAGAACACACATACAAGTCATACGCTATTACACATTCAGTGGTGCGGCTTAATTTATGATCAGCACTTTTTTTTATATAACTTCGAGCTTTTAGAGAAAAGATTCAATATAATGGGTCGGACATAAATGGTTGCTATGAACTATCCTATATATTTACACATTATCTGATATCATAAAATCACTAGAGCAGGGTAGGGGTGTACTGCATCAATTATAAATTTCTAACCAATTAAAAGTTGGCATTTATTTATTAATATTGGCTATTCTTTGACAAAGAATAACTGGGCGAGTTGGTACGTTGGTAGTCTTTCTACCCATCGAATATTCAGGTCCTTCTAACATTTTTTCATGATTTTGCTTTTTCTAACTGCTCTGTCTCTTGTAGCGGCTTCCGCCGCCACTACAAAACGTGACTTCCAAACTCACTTTACTCACAACACACAATCGCAAACTTGGAAAGCGTGCCGCTTCGGCAAACGCAAAGAGATCGTCCGTCTCTAGGGCACAGGCATCAGCACGGGCAAGAAATCATACTGCTCGCTCTTGTAACGTTTTTCTCGCTCCCGCTTTATGAAACAAATCGTTGAAGAGAGACTGTTGGGATCACGCGTCAGAACTAGCATGACCTGTGATTGCTTGAACTGCCGTCAGACTGTACTTGAACGCTCCGCAAAAGCGTCGTCGGGCGACCGTCGTAGGGACGGCGCCCAGGACAGGTCCTCGGCTGGCCCTCGGTTACGCCGCACGCCAATCTTTCTCACTCTGCGGAGTGAGCCATAAATTTTGAAATCACGCTCTTCTCAAATACCGAAATAAAACCGGGTAGAGCATAGTGAGAGTCAAGCATAGCTTAGCAAGCGCACGGTACAAAACAAATTTTGAAACAGCGGCGCACTTCGCAGAAACAAAAGAGACTTCCTCACCTTCGCTTGCACTCGTCGGCCATGACTGTCCGCCACTTGCGACGCTGCGTCTCACAGCTCTCAGTAATCGCTTGCTATTATTGAACACGATATTCGTAAGTAAGCTATCTAAAATATCCGCTAAAATACAAGTTCTCGCCTCTTCAGCTTGCTATTAGTGACTGGAACCAACTACCCGAAGCCATTGTCACAATAATAGACCCACAGAAATTCGCCGATAATGTTGCCGTTCATCTCCATCTGTGATAATTTTCTTGTTTTATATTACTAGCGTTCTTTTCTTTTGACACTGTCCTGCCAAATGTCCCCCCCTTTGTAATACCCCTCGTGGGTCTTAAGGGGAACCAATAAATGAAATGAAATGAAATGAAAACGGCTAAAACGTAAAAAGGAAGCGATGCTCGAACCTTCGGAACTCCAACGGCGGCCGAACGGAAGCTGATTGCAATAGCGATGGTCTTGCGCAGTTTTCAAAAGTCTCTTCTTTTTGTTCTTTGTTTTTGTGAAGACAAAACTAAGCAAATCAATATATTAATAATAATAATGTCACTTTATTATATTCGTAAAAAATTAACAAAACGTTTAGTCTATCTTAGGTTTTATCTAAACTTTCGGTTTTCTATTTCAGTGTAAAACCGAAACCATCTCAAGCAATTTCTCCCTTGTCGCCAAGGCTATTTTGATTCATCAGCGCATGCTTGCACCGCAGGGATTTCGGCTTTTCTGGAAGGATCGGCTGTCCCGGCACATAAATAATGAGGGCAACCTCGTGTTTTTGAACAATGAGCCTGCCTGTCTTTTTTGACGAGGGAAAGACACATTAAATTTACGTCGATTTTTTTACAGTGTGGAACTCTCGATCGACGGTGTTGTTCGTTGTTGCAATTGTCAATCTCTTTTCACGTGAAATGAATAGGTTATACATTAAAACGCTGTTGTCTTAGAGGTGCCTTAAATTAGGTGTCTTAGAGTTTTGCAAGATAAACCTACACCATGAAACACTTTCGGTGAAAGCTCGAGGTTGTTACATGAAGGCGCCGATTTCTCCAGCCAATTTCAGAGCGAGCTTCCATTCATAACACCACTTCGCTTACGCGGTTCAGAAGTTGATTTGCGCTGCGTGGGACTATGCAAGGTGGAGCATCTTATGTCCCCATTATTAGCCGTGGTTTCTTTTGCCTCCTGTCCTTTTGATTGCTGTGGATGCAGATATCTGAAACAGCGTATAGTTGCCGCTGACACCTGCATTACAAAAACATCGGATTATGCTGCAAACGCAATTTGTCTACTAGCCTATGAGGCAGCACGGAAGTGGCGGTGCACTTTGAAAAAAAAAGTCATGTGCATGCTTTTTCATCAGCAGCATTAAACACTTGGTGCGATTGTCCTCGATTGCCTAGCTTCCGAATAGTGCTAACAGTTTTTTTTACAGTAAACTTTTATTCTTCCATAAAGGTGACAAATACAGCTCAGGGAAAATAAAAGCTATCTTTGCATTAAAAGTAGACTTTTCAATTGCTAATTTTATAGAAATGACTACCTAAAATAATTATTGACAGGTTAGATAACGCTACTTTCCGTGGCGTACAATGTAGCTAATTTTTATATTTGTGCTTTTTTTAGACGTAAGTCTATGTTGCATTTGCGACGTAAGTATGCTATGACAGTGCCGGTCGTTTCCCCGGGGAACTTTTGGACCTCGTTGTCTGCAGTGAAATGAGCAATGAAGCATCCCTTTGTCACATTATGTCAGCTATACCCGGTGATATTTTTAATCAACTGGTTTCAGGAAAATCGGGGCTCACTGTCATGTTGATGCACTCTTCATGTGTGTCGTGCGACTCGGCGGAAGTTACATGGGAGAATAACCGCGGCAACATTTTTTTAAGTAATTAACATCCGTAAATTAAATTTTTATTATTATTGCTGTTTTAGAGGCAATCGTTATTAGAGCCTAACATAATCAAAACTATTCACAAAATAGCCAAGGGGCTTTCAGATATTTATTTATCAAATTTCGCACTTTTTTCCCTCGATTCAAGAACCACGCGCGACAGGGTCGGGCAAAGTGGAGAGTGACTTAGCGGTTTGACATGGCATATTGGTGATGGCATGTTTGTCTGTGTTAGCGAGAACTTCTCATACTGGAGTTCTATACAATATTTAAATTTCAAGTGAAGTTACAACCCTCATAAAGTGCTGTCGCATTCAGCATGAACGAAGTTGCACACTTTTGACAGCTTGCCTTTGGTGGATGCTCTAGCATACTTCCAGCGGTTCGACTGAAGGGAATACGTAAGAATAGCATTCTGCGCTCTGTCCAGCGCGCTGTTTTTAATCAGGCGACGAAAGGCAGAGTTTTAGCTATGAATAACCCAAAACTCGTCACCTTTTCGCAAACTGTTTCAGTTGGGCAAGAGTTTATTCATAGCCCCTTTAAAATTGAAAATTCAACATGGTCAATTACACTGTCAATTAAGAAAGCTAATTAGACAACGTACTGTGACGTTTATTTACTCCTCTAATGTCCGCCGAGCCCCACTAATATTGTGTGAAAACGGCATCGGCCTATTTATCGCGTTTTTAGGTTGTTGATGTTAAAAATCGCACTATCATATATATATATATATATATATATATATATATATATATATACACATATATATAATTTATTATTATTAAGTTATTATAACTTAAGTACACCGACTGCAAGCACTGAAAGTAGACCTGTAGTATACCTAAGTGCACTTTCTGTATACTGATTTTGAACTACTTTTTACCGCGGGCACTACGATTCTACTACGTGTACTAGTTTTGTACGGACGAGTATACTTTCAGTCCACCGCCATTTTTACTGGATTTATACTTTAAGTACACTTAAAGTATACAATCAGTACAAGGACCGCACTGAAAGTATACTTTTAGTATACTTCAGTACACTTCGAGTGTACTGATTTTGAACGACTTTTCGCTAAGGGGAAGGACACTGGACCCCCACAAAGCAATGGCCAGGTTCTTCACAGGAACGCTTGGCCTTACGTCCTGGTTCACTGTGTTGTCACCCCAGCAGGCTGTCGAACCGGAACCAAACCGAACCGAAAACCGGAACAGAACCGTTATTTTTAGCCGAACCGGAACTGAACCGAACCGAAATCTTCGCCGCCATCTTGGAACTGAACCGGAACCGAACCGAAAAAAAATATAACTGTAGCCGGTTCAAAACAGTTCAAGGCAATATTTTTTTTTCTTTTTTGCTAGTGTCACAAAATGAACATATGGGAATAAAAAATTGGCGGCTGTATTTTTATCTATGGATCAAATCGTCATATACAGAATTGAAAAGTATGGTAAGTTGTGCGTTTTCATGGCAATATGATTAACCATATGTCACGTTGTCACGTGACGTCATGGTGTCAATACATGTTGTCACGTGACCTCGTGACGTCACGTGACTCACTGCGTCAACTCGATTTAATTTGAGGAAGTCACTAAATGTATTAACATTGTTGACAGCATGACGTAACATGACTTCACGATTTCGCACCGAGAGTCACGTGACACCGTGACATAAGCGATTTACATAACCCCTGGTCGAGTGCTCGGGTTCATGACAATGAGCACCGCCAAACATTCGGGTAACGGCTCATGTCAATTACATATGATCATAGCCCAACTCTAAAAATATCTGAAGCTCAGCCCAAGCTTTTGCTTTCGAAACCCTAGCCGTCTAGAGCATGACTGTGATGAACACTGGCGGTATCAGATCACGTGGCCGCTTGTTTAAATTGAGAGTTGAGGAGATATCGACAGCTGTCTCTTTTCTTTATTTTTTCTGCATCTACTATTAGGGGAAAACTAATCGATGTTTCCGCAAGCTATCAACGTTAGGGGTTATTTCTTAACATTATTTATTGAAAGTACAACAAAAGTTGTTGCAAGACCCATTTTACATTATTGAGCACCCAAATATTTTTTCCTTGTTGCTGAACTGCATCCGAAAGATCTCCCTTAATACAGAAGTACTGAAATTACTAAATGCGACTTATTAATATCACGTTACATAGAACTAAATGTGTGTACGGAAGGAGTACTAAAAAAAATGTATTTTAGTGACCTCAGAAAGACAGCCGAACGTCCGCTGTCGCTGTAAGTCTCACACGAGCGTCGTTCTCAAGGTATTGCCCAAGTTTAGACTCACCCTGTACTTTGCTTAAAGGAGCTGTAAAAATGTTTCTATACATCACTAAATACTATTCAGGATCACTCCCTAACGTAACTGCTTGAACTTGGCTTTGCTCTTTTTTCTAGGCAAGGGCAGCCGCCGAAAAATTCGAGAAATATGAGCATCGTTCATACCCTCAATTCCGAGCCAAAAGCGGCCATGTGGCCTGGTGCCTATCTTATGCCGCCAACGTTAATCATACCCCCGCGCTTGGGTTTTAAAGAAAGGAAAAGCGTGCTCAGGCTCCAGGCATTGTTCGAGTTCGGCTATTCTCATCACCGCACTGGTTGGACACGAACCACTACCCAAGTGTCTGCCAAGACATTGATTGTTACGAGCCGATGTACGGTGCTCACGCAGTCCTCCTGTCCAATTCATGAGCCGCGATTGACTGTCGTCAGGCAGGTGGTTTTGATCCTACAATCGCGACATCAATCTTTGGGAAGGCAAGACTAAAAGAAATAGTCTCATTTGATCCTCGCAATTTTACCGCGACAAAGAAGCTTCTGAATTAGTGGCGGCCTGTGCGAGTATACTTGGGCCAGAGGACCAGTTCGCCTCGTAAAAGTCATGAACATTCCAACCCGATGTCGTTTTACGACCCATCTAAGCTTCACGGGGTGCCAAAGAAAAGCAATGAAGGGTTGCGGTTAACAAGTGTCAAATAAAATTGTCGAATGAACACACACCAACGGAGGAGGCAATTCGTCAGGAATGCTTTCAGCCTTTTTACTCTGGTGAAGAAGGAACACCAGCGAAGCTGTACTATGGTGGAAATGAAGTAATGGCCGGCCGCAAGTCGGCAAGCCAGAGTGGAAAGTCTGGAGAGCTTGCCGCCATCTATGCGCGACGGCGGCAACCAGACAACCGGCAAGCCGGTTGTCTCGTTGTCGTCGTCATTTATAGATAGCGGTAGATGTCCAGAGTTGAGTGTCATCATTTGTTTGCTGACGGACACGACACTGGGGAAACTAGCCCTTAACAGCTCCGCTGTATAAAGAAGTGCGTGTGTGTGTGTGGGGGGGGGGGGGGGGGGGGACGGGGGGGAGGGGGGGGAGGGGGGAGTTTCAAAAACATACTGTGTTGTAAAGGTTCCTCTTCCCTGGATCTTTGGCGCAGACCAAAAAGCGTGACTCCGGAAACTACTTTGCTTGCAAAAACGCTCTTACCAAAAAGCACGTTTTTGTCGTGTCAGACGCTCGAGCCGTTCCTAGTGAAAAGCGTCTGACTCGCAAGTAAAGGGTCGTGGGTTCGGATCCCGCCTAAAGTTCTTAATTTTTTTCTTTAAGGCAAGATAATTGCTTTTAAAAGTAAAATCATTTGAGACATACGGTGACCTTTAATTCGCATTACATGTCATGTTTTAATCACTCTCATTCCACGCGTTATGTCACGTTTCACGTGAGCATTGTGGGTTGCTTTAAATTCTTGCTCTAGGGTATGTAGCTCTGACGTATGAACCTATCGACCAATCAGGATTTTCCAGTCACGCCACCGACATCGGCTTTTCTGCAACATGAGCTCCTTAACGCTATCGAGTTAAAATCATCAGTTAGCAACGGTGATGCTCATTTGCAAATTAAATTGACCGGCATCTTGTCAAGAACAAACCTCAACAGCCAGGCTATGCCAGCTTATTCTGCATAAGAAAATGTTCACTTGGGCAAGCGCTATTTTAGCCCAGATTCGATCTGAGTGCGAAGGTGCATATAGATTAGAGTGAACAATTGCGACTACTTCTTGTTGCATGATTAGTGGCATGCATGCGGTGCTGAGTGTAAACAATGTTTTTGGAATTATCCTAAAACTTTTGTTAAATTCTTAAAATTGCATTGCTTTTAGCTCAGTTGCGTCATCATCATATACATATATATTGTGAAGTGTATTTCGTAAACCTTATTTCATAATTAGCATGAGCACCCAGGTGCTCATTTCATAATTTTATGTGATGTAATTAATTCCTTAGTTCAAGGACAAATCACGATTTCGTTTTTAACACTGCGACACAAAGTTGTACCAAACACGGGTATTTTAGGCGACCTACCACACTTTGCGACAACATTTTATACCGTGTAAATAGAGCAGCTTGAATTTTAGAATTTTGCTTAAACACGAAGAAAGCACAATAAAACACAGTATAGTTCTGAATTTGAAGCTGATCTATTTACAGGTATTTACCAACCAGCTCACCTCTTTACTCTTGTACTTAAACATTTTGATTCAGGTAAAATATATGTTACTGTTAAACAAAGGGATGTGGAGTCGTATGAACACGACGTTATGTACGTTAATGTAATTTTTTTTCACCTTTGCGTCAAAATTATATAACTGAATTTAATATTTTTGGTACCTAAGAAACAAAAGTATATTGCACAGACGATCGAAGAAACTATATAGTTCATCGTTTCACGGCGTAAATTGTGTATATTGCCAGAAGAACGCGAAAAATATATCCTCAATTTAGCGGTTCAAACCGGTTCGAACCGGTTTGAACCGTTATGTTTTCCTCCCCGGAACTGAACCGGAACCGAACCGAAAGCCGTGAACCCGAACCGGAACCGAACCGATAAAAATTTCGGTTCGACACTCTGCACCCCAGACTTTCCACGTTACCTCGACATCGACCGTCGTAGAAATGCATATACAAAAATTAAAAGAGGAGGAGAAATAGATGTATTTGTTGGTGAGATCCTCTTTTCATGAAATGCTGCTTCGTGCATATTGATTAAAGTAAGTTTTCGTTAGTTTAACCCCTTTTTAAATAGAATCATTTTCAAACGTCCTGGGAAGCGCCCATACAACAGTGCTACGCTGCTCGAGCTATCAAGCTCTTTTGTTACGGGTCCTGATCCTGCCGCCGTCGAACTGCAAGGGGTACTAGATGGCAAGCCCTCTTGTGGCGACGGCTGATGGCTAAGATTATTTGGCCGGCTCAGGAAAACCTGACAGTGCGCTCACTTGCTGTCCGTACGCCTTGTGATTTCGCTCTTTCCTTTCCAGCCCTCTTTGCCTCCTAGCCCAGCCCCTTCGATGGTATTTCATGATCCCCCTCCCCTACCCACCCGCCCCCTAAAGTTTTCGGTCGGCGTAATGTATAGAGAAGATGAGAAGTTGTGCCCACTGATTTCGGCTGCCGGTGCAATGCGCGTCACTTTTTTACCTGTGTGTGGGGTTATTATGCAACCTCGAGCGTGGCTGGGACTATAAAACTAACGCCTTAAAAGAACAGAAGCCACTTTATGCTCCAAGATGGCTGGAGTTTCATTCCCATGTACCTGGTGAAAATAAAAAGAATGTAGCATTTTCAAAACCTAAGCAAGCAACATTGAAGGTCGCCATTTCTTGGACACGAAAGCTGTGATTGGATCGAAGTCCACGTGGAACGCTGACCTTGCACTCACGTCTATCCACGCCAATCAATGACGCGGTGGTTGTTTCCAACACGTACGTGGGATCCGCGTTTAGGAAATTGCGGCCTTGGACATGCACACACTTCTGAAAAGGGTTTAGTGTATAAGCCAAAGGTAGTTAATGGGGAATATGATGCTCCAAGTCTTTCTTCCCTATGCACTGAAAATGTTGAGCAGAATGTTAGAGATGCAGGTCTAAACTTTTTACAAAGAGATGTCGCCTTAGATATGTTTTTCAAGACATTATAAACTTGGTTCTAACGCCACGGCTGGTGAAGTGATGCAACACCAAAAAACAATCATTTGTGGCGATGGTGCTGAAAGAGATCTCATTTTAGCAACATTTATCGAGATCTACATGGTCAATGACAAATTGTCAAGGTCTTTTCATCCTGAAGACATTGTGCAAGGATAGAAATATTTTCTCTCCAGAGGTATCTCCTATAAAGCAAAAAATTACCAAATGAACTTACCATATCACGTTCTAGGAAGTTTAGGAGCTGATATGCATCCACCTCAGCGGGTGCTTTAGCAACGGCCTCAGCGAATGCAGGTCCGACTGTACCAGCTGCTCTATCTAATGTTGCAGGTATTGCATCTGCACCACCCAAGGCTGCACCTGTGTGGCACACGCTCTGCATCACAGGTGCTGGTGCTGGTGCTGCTGCCACTTGTTCTGTGAAAAATATAAAAAATATATGACATGCCTCAGAACAGTGTGCAGCACTGCCACAAAATGTGCGTGGTGCTACACTAAAAGCTGAGAGTGGGGTGGCAAGTATATACCAACTCAATTATCCACCAACTAGCTTTGAGCAATGCGGCTGCACTCCTGCCCCTGCGAATACAGGGAGAGCAGTGTCACATAACACAAATCTGATTGCAGTTTGGTCCAGCCCATACACAGCTTCCATGACACCGTCAGCCAAAAACTTAATAGGTATAGTAAGGGTCGTGGACATGACATTTATGATGCTGTAGCTGGTCAAAGAGAGTACGTCGAATGCATACCATGCTCCTGCAGTCAAGTATTCGTGGTTAGAAAATAGCACGGAATATTTTTCACAAAAATCTACCGCAAAGCTTCCAACTCAGGAGTGATCTGGAGAGTTTTACAGATCATAGCTTCTTGACTACACGGCTTGATAGACCAAGTAAAATGTTTTCGGACATATGTGAGGGAGATATGTACAAGAATATATGCAAAATGTCCGCAGTTCATGGAGATCAGAGTTCGGAACAAGTGTGACAGAATTCGGCACGACAAATAAGACAATGCCATTATTTGTTTTTGCAACATTAAAATGACTCTGAAAGTGCTACCAGCTACAGGGTGTATTCACGCAAGTCTTGCGAGTGTCGAATTGTAGGTACAGCGCCCTGGTTGCGTTTATGTGCGATAGTTCACGAAATATTATAAAGAGCAATACTGGAAACTTCTCTGAAAACCAATGGGCACGGTGGCGAAGAACCAGAGTGGCACTGTGGACCACTCTCGCCGTTCGTTTTTCTTTGTTTGTTACTACTAACAAGCGCACCAATGGGAAGGATTTAGCCATTATTGGGAACACTAAATAAGCAAATACAAAATACAAATACAACACACACAGCAACACTGCATGCAAGTAGTGATGCACTTCTGTTGTCAACTCTGCATTCCGCTTACGAATGAAATGCGCAATTTCCCTAGAGGCTTTCATTCCAAGCGAGGGGCATCACAATTGCTAAAGGCCAGCCCATAAACACAGTCTTTGTTAAAAACAATCCTAGCAGCAATAAGATGCTATTATATTGCCCAATATGTAGAGCACCTTACCATTAACAGCCTTGGCAGTCTTCCATGAAGTCTGGACTTCAGCAGGGGAGACTGTCATCCTGTGTCTTCTCAGGACACTCACATCGGGAGGGTGAAAGTGAATGCCAACTTCTGCTTGGCGAGGGCTGCAGTAAGTATAAAGATGAAAACACAGAGTAGTATATACAATAAAAAATATCATGAACCAACTTGAAAAAAGTGCACAAAAAGACAAGGACAAAATTACAGGAACACGAGGACACAGACAGGTGCACACTAGCAACTCAATCTATTGAACACAAAAGAAAAAAGAGAGGATCTGAGAAATCAGAAAGGCTGTGCTCGAAGAACGGAGCTGCAGGAAGCGGGGTGCGAAGAAAAGATTTCAGGTAGGTTGTTTTACAGACACTCTGGAATTAACAACAGCCTTTCCATGTAGTAAAGTTGTGAGTTCATTCTAATTGAACATCTTAAAAATAGTACACAAAGAACAATAAGTAAAGGGGAGGAATACATACACTACATACAAGTGCAGACGCCCAAGTCACGTAAATTAGAAACGATGAAAAATAAAAAATGCGGAAGGATTTTTAGCAAAAGTTCAAACAGGTCTAAGTGGAACGTGCTAATTCACCCATATGCACAATACTAAAAACAATTTCCTTGGTAGCTCAAGTAAAAAACGAATGTGCGGACACGTTGGTGGACCATACTATGAATTATAAAGGCCTAAAATAAACCTCTTGCAAGTTTTTCATAGTATATGCTAATTATTCACTTTTTTTCTAAGGATGACATACACGAGCAGTGTAAACAGTGCATAGATAGCTGACAGTTCATCGTGAAATTTCGAGAGAGATTGAGTTGTTTTGATGTATTAGCCATCCATCTGTTACCTTAACTGACGAGGAAATTATGTTTTAAAATCTGCTCTTGCTAATGGGTGAATCAGCGCGTTCCACTTGGGCCTCTGCCTGAGCTCCTTCCGCATTCATTATTTCCTTTTTCTCTGTTTATGCGAGTTGAGTGTCTGCGCTTGAATATGGTCTATGCAAGCACCCAGTCGTTTGCAGACGACTGGGCGGCGGAACCTACGTGTCTGCTTGATCAATCAATCACTGCCTTTTGCCTGGCCGATCTCTCCGGATGCAAGTACGCATACAGAATCCACCCGCAGTGTCAAACCAAGAGCTTCGGTGATGGAGGGGCACCGCGCTTTTCCAGGCATTCTAATTTAACAGTAAACAATACGGTGGAGGGAGGCAAAAGGCAGCAATTGATTGATCGAGCAGGCGTTGCTTTTCCGCCTTTGCCTGCCCGCCCGCCCTCATGTCACAAACATTTCCGCCGCTACTGATGGACCTGAAGCGAGTACGCAGCCTAAGCGCCCATCTGTTACCGATAGTTAGCGCGAGGATGGAGTGCTCTGCATCGAGAAAAGAAAAACAGCCTCCCATAACACCATTCGCGCACAGTTAGTAATAATGGAAAAAAGCAAGTAATCTAGAGACAATAAGAAGCATTTTGAACGGAGGAAAGAATAATCTAGCCCTAACGAACAAAGAAAGCAACTTACTTCGGAACGACCGTGCCACGACCTTGGCTGTTGAGCAGATTCTACGTAGTTCCACGGCTCACAGTCGCTTCCTTTTCTTTCGGACACATTTGAAACAAAGGTAAACTCCACGCATCACGACTAATCGGTAAATTTACCTTAAGACAGAGATATGAAACACACACGGCCAACACGACCGGCGAAACATGCAAAAAAGGTTGTGGATTGGATTGGATTGCACTCGTTGGCTATTATGGATGCCTAGTGACTTTACGGAGGCTATGTTCGCGTATCTTTAACACGCTTGCAATAAAACGATCATCAAAGCGCCATAAACAAAGTATTAGGAGACACAGTAATAATAAATTATTGAGCATGCCAACATTGCCACAATGTTAGCAATACGATCCTGAACAGGTAGCAAAGAATTAAATACGAGACGGACCACACAATGTCTCCAAACGAATTCAGCAGACATATTACCTTCTAAAAAATACCTCTCTACGGTTGGGTGTTTGGCCTTCCTTGTTAACGCACGGTGCTGTTGATCGTGTGATCGGTGGTTTGAATCCCAGTAGAGCGAAGTTTTCTGAAAATTTTTATTAAGTTTTTCTTTGTTTTTATCGTATTAAATATTTGCTATGTTTTTTGCAGTTGCCGGCCCCCTACTTTAGGATAAAAATCACGCACAATGGGAAAATGGAAACTGCGAGCCCAAGTTTCAATTGATGCAATGCACAATTAAACCGTGGCCCTCTTGTTTTACCGGGATGATTCGCTCCCTCCGTGCTAATACGTGGGTCAGTGTGGTAGGCAAACAGCGCAAGTCGTTTCAACGAAGTAAGGAAGGTAATATTGATGGGAATATTAAGAGAAAACTGGGAAAATGCGTAAGAGGTCAAACTTCCGCAGTGATGCAGCTACAGTTTGGCTGCACTGTAAAAAATTTCCCTAATTTTACAAACACTTTTGTCGTAATTCTGACGGACTCTGTGTCCGTTTCTTAGTTAACGGACATAAAACCCGTTTTTTGCTACATCGAACCAGCAACTTTTTCCGTAAAATGGGGCGAAAATTGTTTACAGTGATAGGTAGAATAAACTTTCATACAGTTGTGTGTCAATGCATACTATAGTAGAGGATAAAAGCGTTAAATGTGCTTTTAAAGTTTAATCCTGCTAAAAGCAATTCCTTATTGTAAAGAGGCCAAGGGCTACAAAAAATTCTACCGTACCCTGCAAAAGGAACAGATAAAAGGGGCGATGGAAAAAACCGAATAGAAATTAAGTAAAAGTACATAATTCCCAGTAAAGCACATAGACACCGCTTCACTTCACTGAGGGTGAAGCTGACGAGTAGCACGCCTACAGAAGTTTTCGACCTTGTGATGATTGTTAGGGGGGTTCTGCATGAGTGCACAAAGAGAGATTGCCATAACAGTGAAGACCACAACAAGAAGGAATGTTGTTGCTCTATGGTAGGAAACGGTTGAAAGGCACCGGCACGATTCTTGCGAACAACTCCCTTCAGTGCTGTCACGTGACCTTGCAGTTCCACAAGGTTGTCTAGGAGGCAGAACACCTCTGGCCCACCAGTGAAGGGCCAGAATTCCAGCCAATGTCAGAGCAGTGAGTGATCCGTAGAGAGCTTAGCTGCCAAAGAATAGCCTAAGCTGCCTTCTTTTGCTGAACACTTTCACCTGATCTTACAAGATCAACCTCATAGGAGTCTAATATGGAGCTGCACTACTTTAGGTGTGGCAGGACCAGGGCTGTGGAAAACACCTAAGTGTGCTATGGCCGGTTCCACTGGATGCGCTTGCTGCTGCGCCAGAAAACTCCAAATTCATTCATTCATCAACTGGATACGCAAAGTAAAAGACCCAGTGTTCCGCATGTTTTGGACAAAACTACTTAAAATGCTATGTGAAGATGCATAGATGGTTGTTTATAGTACACATATCGATGTTGTTCTGCAAACCCTCGTGGTTTCTCGTCATCCGCAGCAGCAGGGGAGTCGATATCAGGCAGGCATTATCACGATTAATAAACATGTTTAGAACAATTGCACTGAGCACACTGTCCCGTTGAACTGTCGAGCGTTTGGGCCACTGGAAATGGTTCCATGGTATACACTGCACTCTGAGCGACTCAACTGGAAGACTTCTAGTATGCACACATTTAATTAATTTGTGTTAATCAGCACCAGTGGCACGCTGGGCAAATCATAGGAGTCAGCTTTCACGGAAGCCGGGCATCACGCACAGCATAGCAACACCTTGCCATGCTTGTGGGAGGTTCCAGCTTCAGGTTACGGTGTCACCAAAAGGGTAATGGTATAGGTACCACAACTAGCACACCTCCACAGTTCTTAGCACGATCTTTTCTGTAAGCAGTGTGCTCCACTGTAGCAATCGACAATGTGACTGTCATAAACCGAATCCTACATCCACGCTTTACATACCGCTAGAACTGTTGAGGGATGCGTCTCGCGGAGTGAGTGAAGGTGCAGCAGCTTATTCGGGAGCAAGTGCCGTGTTTGAGAGCCACACTGCGAGTTGAAGCAAGGCAAACCAGGGTGTGCAGGGATGAGATTCGTCCGGGTGGGCCAGGGTGGTGGAACACGTGGGGCAGCGTCACTGGTTGCCCGGGCAGGCCAGCGTACGGTGCCCGTACTCGAGACAGTTGTTGCAATGTTGGGCTCGAGGTTTGAAGGGACGGCAGCAAAATTCGAGGCGACGGTAGTACACTGTGTAAGGGACATGGGCTCCGATGAAGGTGATGATGGCTGAACCTGTTGTATCCATTTTCCTTGCGTGAAGGAGCTGTGCGGGGAGCTGTGCGGCTTGCAAGAACGCCGGCGAAATGCCAAGAGGCTGCACAGCTGCGCCAGCAGGAAGGATTGGGAGATGCACTATAACTGCGTGAAGTTCGGGGTTGGGGTGGGCCGAAAGACGAGATTCGCGGGGCTTTCTAGGGGTGATCCATTTCCCACCTAGCTCATCTCCCTCTAGAGGGATTTTCACGTCCTGGCTCAAGATGGATGCAGAGATATTGGCGAGCTGCGAAGCGGCGGTGTCGGCTGAAGCCATATTCGAAGCAGAAACGGGCGCGCCGCTCACAGAACGAGACTCGAGCAAGCCGATCTCTCGCTGGACGTGCTGCGGCGGGCCGACAGTGCGAGGCAATATTTATACAAGTATCACGTACAGTTTTTAGGGTTTGCGGAGCCCGGAAAAGACGTCCGTTCTCGTCGGAAAATCGCAGCAGTCTCCGGACGCTGAAGGTAAGAGCGTTCACATCGAAGAGCTCACCATTGAAGGGGGCTACTGAGGTTATAAGAGCCACTGATCGTAGTAATGGCATTCCAAAGACACCGCGTTGTCGTAAATTGTTTTTCAACGGCTACGTCATATACGGCTGAGGCCAGGGCTTGGGGATCCATCGCCGGAAACGTGGAGGCACCAAGCAACGACGTGAGGCTTGTCGAGTCGGTTCGTGGGTGCCGACGACGTCCGAGCAACCCTAGTGGGGACCTTGCTTCCAAGAAGACTGGATATTCTTTCCGGCGAGCTGACAATATAGCATGCTTGTTGCTGATGCGCATCCCAGGAGGTGGATAACAAGACAACCAATGCACAGCAAATAGGTCGAGCACGCTACATGGGACAGTGGTGGTCGCCGCCATCATAAACTGAAACGAAGCCGAGCCGGCCAAGCCTGGCCAAGCTTCAGTTTAGTACACAATGCACTACAACATGGTTTATTACAAATAATTATGTAAATGTCAAAAACAACTTTCTGTATTTGAAAATTTGAAATTCAGTTGACTAAAGCAAGCACATTTATGTTGCGTCAAATGAGCTTGGTCGGAACCACGGTGGCCAGAACCAACGAGCATCGCCGCATCGCCATCACCATCGTAACAAAACACAAAAACAAAGCGAGTTTCAAACTTTCGGGCGTAATGTTGGGCGCTTCCAATCTTTCGGAAAAGAACATCGAAGAACGTTCTTGGAAAAACGAAGTGTATTACGTGCCGGCGGGCCCGTGGAACCAGCTGTGGAGTTGAGTCTAATTGGTGAGTGCTCGCCGATTTGTTTTACTTCTTCAGTCCTTTCTGTTCGGAGCGTTTATGTCGTGTTCTTGTGTGTGCAGGTGGCGTGAAAGCGACCGTGAGCGGTTCCTTGTCGCACACGTGCGTTCCGCATTGGATGGCCCTCGAGCTTTTGCCAAGGAAGTCCCGGAACCGATCTGTCACTGAGCGAGCAGTCAGATTGCGGGAAGGCACCCAGAGGCAAAGGTTCCACCGGAGGCAGCTGGGGCGGCCGAGCGAGGCACTTGGTGATTATATCGGAGCTTCATCTCGTAGATCGGTAAACAAGGCTTGACTGCCGCAAATCGCGTGGTGTCTTGGTATCGCCTAGCTAGGCGGTGTGTTTTGCAGAACCCATGACTGGTAAAAGTACCCGTTAGCGTGCTGGCGCGCGTATTCGTTTCCACTGTGGGGGGTTGGATTCTAGTTCGTTTTTTCTTTGTTTTCAGAAACTGCTCGAAACAATGCGTGACGTGCGCCTTTAGAAGTAGGGTCTGTATTGATGATGTTGTTTGCGGAGAGTATAAAGAGTTCTTTCTCGACTGGGGCACTGACTTTCTATACAAAATCCTGTATACGTTGCGCTTATTTACTAACCCTCTGGCAATACTTGATTGAGAAGGTTGGAAGAAAAAACAAAAACGCGCATTGAGTAGTAACAAAAGAAACAGAAAAAAGGTGTTTTAAACAACTTCCTCTAAAGACCATGAACTGATTTTCGAACCACCACCTCCTCACTTCATAAGCAAGCGAGAAATCATGTGGTGGTATTTCACTGGAACCCAAAGTTTTCCCATCAGTCTGACAGTCGGAAGGGCAAAGCCCTCGATAAAATTCAAGCTTAACATTTTCGCAATAGCCGACAACCATAAAGTATAAACCGCAGGCTTGTAGCCAGGATTTTGTTTCGGAAAGGGAAGGGGGGGGGGGGGGGGGAGGGGGGGCTCGCCCATTGCAAAATTTTGTATGAGGGGTAGGGGGGAGAGGAGGCCCCAGCAAAATGGAAGATTAGGGGGGGGGGGGCGGGCCCCATTCCTCCCCCCCCCCTGGCTACGTGCCTGATAAACCGCATGTAAGCAATTTAGCGAGCAACAAGACAAATGATGGCAACCATTTTCGCAATCGCTCGATCAGCCGCACGACGAGGCGAATCACACGAAAACGACGGGAACAAGCGACCAAGGCGATGAGCAACTTTTTCTATAAATCGAAAAACCGAGCTACAGTGAGATTTCTTCGTCGCTTGCTAATCGCGTACATGCGGTTCAGCCTTAATTGTGTAAGCTCGAGAGACAGTGCCACTCACTTCCAAGTGCCTTTCATTTCAGAGCTAAATTGCCATACCCTGCAGCGACTGTCCAGCGTTTCAAAGCGCCCTATCAATGGAAACAACCCACCAGCGCCACTCCAAGGAGCGCTTTTGCCGGCTCTCCGGTATCACGCAGGAGATCGCGATTCAGGAAAACCGATAGAACTATCATTTCTAAAATTTCCAGCCTCACCCGGCGGCGGAAACGAACCTTCAACTAAGTGTTGTAGACGATAAAATCGAGTCAGTCACCACTGCAAATTATCAATATTAAGATATATTCAGTTACAAAATTTTACTAGCTGAAACAGCAGTTATCACGAGAAAACTCGCACGCACGTTGCGAGCGTACCCCATGTTCATTGGCGATACAGCGTTCGGTGCGCGCTCCATTCACGAAAAATGTTCCAAGAACAGTCGAGAGGTTGTCGTTGAGGAAACGCCTTTTCGGTTCACGGACACAATCCACTGCCGCCTGAAACCGGGGTCATGTGGAAAGCATGGAGCTTAAACGCCGTTCACACTCTTGCGAACGAGTACAACCGAGAGAGACCAGACTGGTTTTTAAGCCTTTTGCGACTTCTTAGGACCGGATGGGCTGCAGCGCGGAGGTGGTCCTAAGGGATCGCAAGAGGCTTAAAAAGCGGTCTGGTCTCGCTCGGTCTTACTCGGTCGCAAGAGTGTGAACAGGCCTTTAAAGACCACTGCAGCCGCTCTCGCCTTGCCGGATTCCTTGCAAGCTACATAGGCCTTCCGACAGTATTCAACACTTTCTGTTTTTATTCGAGCACCTTATGACCGAGCAATGGTGTCCCGATGACTGGGGGACTGTTGCCATCGAAGCCCGTAGCTGTAATTAACTGTGCGAGTTTAAAACAGAAAAGAAGCTGCGAACGAAGTTGGGGCACTGCAGACACCCAACACCGGCCAAGCCTCTCATCCGGGACTTTCACTCTTTCTACACAACCAGAAAGGAGGAAAGCGCCGGTAGCTTTCCCCTTTTCTCTCTCGCCCTCTTTCAGTAAACAGTCTATACAGCCGTCCCTAAACCGTTTAGGATGAGTGTACCGCATCCGTGCACCATACCTTACCCCTTGTTTCTTTTTAAGTATCCCAGGTTTGGTCTGAGCATACCTCTCGTTGCAGCTTTTGTAGCTGCTTAGAGATGGCAGCACTCATTTTTTTTATTGTGCAGGTTTTTAAGGATGGTGACTGATTGTGGAAACATGTGCGGCCTGGGCCGTACGTGCAATAAAAAAAAAAGCTAGAGGAAAGAAAAAAGTTGAGCGGTTACGGTGAACAATGTGCAACATTATTATGCATTTTCCTCGTTCCTTTGAGAATATCTAACTGGATACAAGACACACTTTCATGACGTGCAGGCAACGTCAACAGAAATGTTAAGTGAGTACAGACTTTGCAGTCTACTTATAACCGATTCACACGACGAGCTTATCTGCAGATGGTTTGATCACTTGCAAGACGTCCACGGAACGTCGGTCCCCCAAGTGCGTCCACACAGAGGAGACGAGCTGATGACAGCGAGGACAGACTGAACCTTTTCAAGGCCCTGCAATTCCACAAAAGGCCAACATCGCACTGTGGCACCGTTTTCCAAGGTCAGAAGTGATGTTTGCGACTACGATCACGGTGCTATCATGAAAAAGAATCGTTGTGTGACGCTTTTACATACCGAGCGAGACAAAGCATTGTGACAGGCTTAGTGTGAAGCACCACTAGCTCTACTAACCACATGACAAAAGTACAGTCCCGCTCCAGAAGGCTTCAGCATTAAAGCGATTAAGTCTTGAGGTCGCGGAGAGGCAATTGGAAATGCCCTTACGCATTGCTTCCTTGTGCACCACTCTTCAGCACACTACAGCCGTAAGAAAGGTCTTGCTGGGTGGAAAACTGGGCGGACGTGCAGGAAAGATTGCAGCGTGCTAGGCAAGTTTTCACAGAAGCTTGTTGACACCTACCTGGAGGAGTACCAGAACCTGCGGCGCATCAACTGGGCAAAGTTCTTGCAGCTTCTTTCACGAGTGGAAAATAAGAATGGCTCGACAAAATGAAACAGCGAATGACAAAACACAGTGGTGCACTATCTTTGTTTGGCTTATTCGAAAACAAAAATATTGCTGTGCTGTTGGTACTCTACTGTACATAAACGCTTTTACTGTTACTCACCCGCCAGAAATCTGCGCGTGAAAAGGCACTCTGCCCTCACAGTCTGGGCGTCCGCTGACGAGGTGCAAATCGTAGGAATAGCCGACATGATGGTAACGTGACAAACGGTCCACGGATGAAAATTGCGATTGAATCCATCATGTGAATCTACCATTATTTGTCAATAATCCTAATATTTGATCCTAAGAAAGAGCAATTGTTCTTTAAAACAGTGTAATGAAAGTAAGCTTTTATTAACAGTGCCTGCTCCTTTCTTTGACAATGGAATGGTACGAGTCTTGGTAAAACAGAAACTTCCTGTAGATCAGACATTGCAGATTGCAGACGTCTGCTCATTCCATGCTCTAACATGAGCTTGTATTGGCAATGCCAACCACCTGTGTATGATCTGAAAATTCCTTAAATGGATACTGAATCGGAATTTCGAGCTCACAAAACAAGGCTGGACGGATAGGCGGGACGCTGCAAAACCCAAAAACATCACTCATACAGCAATATCTCTAACGGATTGCCGTTCTTTTAGAAAAGAAATTCGCGATTGAACACGGCTGACGAGGCCGACGAGACAAGACACGTCATGATTCCCATTCCCTCTCCACCTTGCTACGTCTCGTGTCGAGTTGGTGAACCGAAGCAAGGAGCAGAGAAGCGAGCCGCTTCCCCTCATTCTCAAATTTTCCCGTAGGACAATTACGTCAAAGACCTCGCTTGATCGCGCCCTTCATTCCCAAAAGTACGGCCATCCATTTGAGATATCAATGTTTGAGTGATGTTCTGCAGTTCGTAGCGTCCCGTTCAACGCTTCTACAGCCTTATTTTGCGAAATCCAAATTTCAGTTCAGTATCCCTTTAATGACTGTGGTCAAGGGAGAGTAGTTTCTGCTGTCAAGAACAGGATGGAGTAAAAGGAAAAGTGTCTCGACGAACAATGAATGCTCCGGGTTACCCATTCGGCCAAATTTCTGCAACATGAACCGGGCTCTAACAGAAAGACGTAGGGTAAGCACTTTGAAATCTTTAGGATTTGCCAAAGGATGAAATAAATTAAATGCACAGAAAAGTAGGGGAAGGAGAATGGCAGGAAAATTTTGGGGCTTGTGTTTTTACAGTTTTTTTAATTGTTTGTGCAGGAAGCATTACTGAAACATCACTTCAGTCCTGGGGCTACAATTCATTGCTAGTCAAAGCCTGTTTCCAGAGATGCGCATCAGGTGAGCAGCTTCTTTTTAAAGAACATTAAGTGTTTTTTAACATTACCCTCCAATCTTAAAATGTTGTCCATCTATCCGTGCATTTGCCGCTAAATTTAGCGGGGACATTGCGTCTACACGAGTTCAGTTTCCCCTCTAAATTTAGCAGAAAAATTTATGTCACGAGACCTACAGACAATTTAAAGCTCTTCGATAAATTTAGCGGAAAAATAGACGTCATGTGACCTATGCAACCATTCAATTTCCCCCTCCAAATTTAGCGGAAATATTGATGTCATCTGACCTATGCACTAATTCAGTTCCCCTGCTAGATTTAGAGAGACAATTGATTTCATGTGCCCTGACGTCATGTGACCTACAGACAAATTCAGGTTCCCCGCTAAATTTAGCGGGTAAATTGATGTCACATGACCTACACACCGATTCAATTTACCCACTAAATTTGGCAGAAAAAGTTGTCATGTAATCTGACATCATGTGACCTACAAGGTAAGGTTCCTGCTAAATGCAGCGGAAAAATGGATGTCACGTGACCTATGTACCAATTCAGCTTCCCCACTAAATTTGGCAGAAAAATTGATGTCGCTTGATCTGACGTCATGTGGCCTATACACACATTCAGTTTAAAATAAAAAAAAAAAAAACCTCTTAAATACTGCATTTCATGTGTTATAGCTAGGGGTGTGCAAATACTCGAATATACGAGTTCGAATCGAATAGAAAGTTCCCGAATAATTCGATTCGCGAATCGAATTCCTAGTATTCGGTCACTCGAATATTCAATATATGTGGCCAAAGACGCGCGGTCGGCGTGGAGCTGACAAAAAAGTCGTTCTTTCTCCCGACGTAAGCGCTGTGATATTAGACAGACCATGCGAGAAACACCTCTTGGTCCTACCATTCCACAAAAATCTAACGCGCAGGTTAGCAAAAAGAAAATTAACGAAAGCCACAAACTTTATAGCACGCAGATTAACTCACGATCGTGACACAATCTTCCCTTGAATCACAACCGAAACATCCCGTTACGCCGCGCCATGCCTAATTGTTTTTCACGAGGGCCGATGTAGAACACACTTGCCGCATTCACGGAAATCAGCGACTGCACTATCACACAAAGAAAACTACGTTAACCACGCCGATGAAACCAGCCGAGTTATTGTCGTTGTTCTTTTGGAGCTGTAAGCCGCAAATTCTGATTCTGAACAAAACTGAACGGAAAGATAGTGTGCCTAGATTTGAGAGGGTTTCCAACTGTTCGATAGCCGCGCTTGAATTACGAACTGTGAGAAGCTGACGAAAAGACGGAAGCGTTGATCGGGATCGGGCAGGCAGGGCAGGCGTCGTCGCTCTTTTGTTTGCTTGCCTTCTTTCCACGCGACAACACAACACATGCACATTTACAACCAACCTGCGCTGGAGCAGTCTTCGTAATTTCCGTTTCGCTTGCTCCCTCTTTTAAATCAAGGCTCTCTAAAACAGGATAGATAGACGGAAAAATTGATGCATAGCGGCAGTTGGACGGTGACTTGCGCCACCCAACCAAGTTTTGTTTCCTTGCTTCAGATTATATTGTTTAAGCCTGTTTACTCGGATTTAACACCTATCTGTTTATTTATGCGAAATAAATGCCCGGTGTCCTTTTTCTTCCTTAAAATGGAGACCAAATATCGCATAATGTCCCTTTTCTGAGATACACAAATATTTTTTTTTAAAAAGGTTGCGGTGTTAGGATGTGCTTTTAACGAGAAGGCACGCGTGGATGTAACTTTTTTTTGTGACGTTTAGGGTAGATAGATTATGTTTGCGCCATAAAATTGGATCTTTAGTGGTCAACGTCCAACAGCAACTGCTTTTATTTTTTTACCAGAAGTTTTTTTACACTTTTGCTTTTGTTCCGTACAAGATGCATATTCTACACCAGGCACATACTCTGCACATATAATAGTCTCATTTGCAGCACACTTTGAAAAATTCCTACAAATAAAATCACTATTCGATATTCGATTCAATATTCGGGTTTTTTTTTTCTTGATTCGGTTGGGTATTCGATTCGAAAACTACTATTCGGTATTTGCACACCCCTAGTTATAGCACTTTGAAGGTAAAAGTCACTTCCGATTTTAAATAATGTTTTTACTTTAAAGAAACAACTTTTCTCTAATTGTTTTGATTGAACACTAGTGTCATAAACTGCTCCTAGCAGCCTTGAACAGTAAAGTTTGCACATCTGGGCCCGTTTGCTCGAAAGCGCTAACCACGGCTAGAGTTAGCCAGAGCACCTAGGAGAGGGATTTTGAAATCACGTGACTGGCTCGGTAGGGATGCGGGGAAACATGGCGGTGCCCCAATAACGGAGCGCCGCTCGCTTTGGAACTAATATGTCATTGTAGCTGCAATATCGGGCGCTTTAGTCAGCAACGAATGGTGCAGTATGCTTCCGCTTTGCCTTACCTCACTTAAATCGCAAAACACGAGCAATGACCTCGCCGCATTGTTTAGATAGTCTTTTGATTCTGGCCATTCCTAAGCCTAAATGAACGCGGTAGCTGTCGACATGGCAACATCTTTGGAAAGTGGATTGCCTTGACTCAATCGGCCGGGTATTGATAGCGCACAAAAGCTGACAGCGTCCCATAAACCTTTCTCTAAACTTCCCAAGCACCGAGGTGCACGCTACGAGTGTAGTTACACACGTTGCACGTGCTGGCGTCTGCAGTAGTAATTGCAAATACGATATAGCTTCGCCAATACTGGAAACTCCTCCGAAAACACATAGGAGCGGCGGCGAACGTGACAGTGGCGCCTCTAGCGGACTCGGAGTCTACGGAAGCAGTCGTCGCAATGGAAAAGTATAGGCTCCGCGACGTCCTCGAGTTCTACAAGCCCCGTATCGTCACCCTAACAGCAGAAACAATTTATTACGGTCAGTTCGCTTGCAAAGCGGAATCCACTGATCGCAACTGCATCGACAAACAAATAACAACGTGCGCAGAAACAAAAATAGAGCAGTTTATTTAGCGGTCTCAAACGCCTCTCAGGGGATCACACGCGTTTAAAACGCGTCTGGGAAGCGGAAAAAAGGCGTTTAGCGACTCGAACTACGTCGTAATCGTTAAAACATGCAAAAACGACATGTTAATATTACCAGAGCAAGCGCACGATCTGTTGGAGCATAAAATCAAAACAAAAAGTAAGGATAAAAATGAGCGTGCAAACACTTACCGAACTTTGCAGAAAAAATGGTGTCGCCATTCCCGACGAAAATAAGAAGAAACGGGAAAGAGAAGCGAACAACGGCGAACAAAACAAAGAAGCTAGCAAAAAACTATTGCAACGACGACGATCGTTGCGGCGCTTATAGAAAAAAAAGAAAGAAAAATGGAAAGCAGCAAATGAATAGCTGGTGGTCGCCACCGGTGTTGAGCTCACGACAAACGAAGCGGAAGCAACAGACGAAACTAATGGAAAAAGAAGAAAGCGACCCCTTTTTTTTTTTCAGCTGCTTGTTGTACATTTGTTTATTTGCTTTCGCGGCGTAGGTACGAACTAAAAACAAAACAGGGGAAATAAATAACGTAGTGCAGCTCACACAGCCCGGTAAAAAAGAGTGGCAGAAATGTTTTGGTCGCAAACAGCAATCTTCTATATGTGCTAGCAGTGAGTAACCTTTTTTTGCTTTCGAATTTCTTTTTCCAGTGACTTTGGCGGGTTGTTCGTTCGCTCACTTGACGAAGCAGTTTAATAGTGCATTCAAGTACTTGTTGACGTAGGTGTCCGCAGGTTGACGTAGGAAACAGAAGAAAGATTTTCCACCACATCGCACAAACTTGTTCTTGCAATGGTAGGCACCACATCGCACAAACTTGTTCTTGAATGCGGCCGGTTGATCAACAAACGATGACCCGTAGCAGACGTGCCGGCCGGAGTACACAAATAAAATTCGAATAAAAATGGGTAACGAGCTTACACTTCTTAATATATTTATTAAATCTCAAAAAGCACGTATGACGATTTTGGATTAGAAACTCAATCGAAGGCGAAAATAGGAGGTTATCGCAGACGACAGTGGAAGAAAACAACAACAACAGCAAAGTTGCAGACGGCCCTCAAAATGCCCGGGCCTAGCGCAGACGAACCGCGGGTAGTAGGCACCGAAGCGAAGGCAAGGGAGTAAGACTAAGCCAAACAAAGCAAGGATACGCAATTGTTTACACGTCGGGCAAAGAAAAAAAAAGCAAACAAAAAATATACACAGCAACAGATCAGCAGGAGGAAGAAATAACGCGGCAGAGTGACGTCGCCTCAAAAATATAAAAGGAAGAAGACTCAAAAAATGGAAAGAGTGGAGACGGTTCAACGGGTGTCGGCCTTTATCGCAGAAGTAAAGAAGCAGCGAAGCAGAAGATGTTGGTCGTCCCCGCGCTAACAATCGGAATTTGTGCACTGTAAATAACGTGACTGAAATCATCTTTTTTCGCGGGGCTACGACGCTCTCCCCTTCTTTCTTTGCAAGCGCTAGAAGTCTGCTTTTTTCGTAACTCAGCTTTTGTTAATCTATAGTCGCGTCAGATTTGCATATGCACAACGCCTTCTTTCGGAGCACACTGACTTCGCCGTAACGTACGTGGTTCGAAATTGACTCCTGCTTCTTCATCCGGAGACAATCTTAACGGGATTAGCCAGCTCGCCTGTTCGACAAAACGGTTATAAGCAAGACACTCATGAGAAATGGGAATTGCAACGACAAAACGAATTGACTGATAAGAACAATAAAGTTGAAACGAAGCTATGTTCTGAAACGTTTGTACACTTCCCTTTTTCACGAAACAGCGCGAAGGCATACATTCGTGTTTTGCTTGGCTTACATAAGTTGACAGAATGGTTTCTTCGGGAGAACTCCGAAATTGCACCCAGAAAGCTGTAACATCTTTCCCACGCGAAGAGAATGTCTTTCACTCATGAGCTGGTACCCATTTTTTAACTTTCAAAGCAGCGAATGTCCGTGACAATTTTTTTTCGTTAGTCACCTCGCACGGAGATAGGCAAAACCAATGCATTTCGGAGAATTTGTCTGCCAGCGGAGACTCCGAGCTCGCCAGGGGCGCTGCAATCACTTTTCGCCCGTTTTCCGCGGGAGTTGCCAGTATTGGCTTCCACGGTATTTGGTAATTGTTCAAAAGCAAAAAGTCTAAAACAAATTTTGCCTTGCACGTGTGTTCGTCAAAGCCTTCTTATGATTATATACTTCGAATCTTTTATAAGAGGGAGGCCAGCGCGTGCAGACCGTAGAATTACACTTTCAGCGTTCTCCTCGATGCTTGGGTAATTTAGAAAAAAAGTCTATTGGGACGCTGTCTGTTTTTGTGTGCTATCGATACCCGGCGGATTGAGTCAAGGCAATCCGCTTTCCAAAGACGTTGCCATGCCGACAATTATCGTGTTCATTAGGCTTAGGAATTGCCAGAATCGAAAGATTATCTAAAAAATGCGGCGAGGTCATTGCTTATGCTTTGCAATATAAGTCAGGTAAGGCAAAGCGAAAGCCTACTGCAGCATTTGTTGCTGACTATGCGCCCGATATTGCAGCTACAACGACATATTAATTCCAAAGCGAGCGGCGCTCAGTCACCGGGGCCCCGCCATGTTTCCCCGCATCCCTACCGAGCCCGTCACCTGATTTCAAAATCCCTCTCCTAGGTGCTGCGGCTAACTTTAGCCGCGGTTAGCGCTTCGAGCAGACGGGCCCATAAGGATTGCTAATTTTTAACAATATCTCTTGTCTCTTCCAATTGCACAAAATATGCACAGGAAGGTGAACAATACTTTCTTTTTACAGAGCCAGCTCTTCAGTTCTGGGAGCAATGAGTCAATGCCTGATTCCACAGATGCCTATGAGGTGAGCACCTCTTAACGAAACAACTTTGCTCTCATTGTTCTAATTTAATAATAGTGTGGGAAATCTTGTTTTACTACAGTTCTTGAGGTGAAAACGGGTATAGTATTTCAGGTTCATGAAGTACTTCATAGGCACCATGTTTAAAGAAACACTAAAAAAGTTCTTGAATTCAAAACAAAAACCGGCACTTTCGCCCTTGCTGGAGTGTTAGAAAGAGTGAGTCCCGGATGAGAGGCTTTGCCGGTGTTGGGTGCCTGCATTTCTTCTCTGTTTTAAACTCCCAAACCTAATTAGAGCCACGGGCTTCGATGGCGACGATCCCCTTGTCATCGGGACACCATTGCTCGGTTATAGGGTGCACAAATAACGACAGAAAGCGTTGAATACTCTCTGGGGACCTAAGTACTTGTACGGAATCCGGCAAGGCGAGTGCGGCTGTTTCCACGTGACCCCGATTTCTGGCAGCAGTGGGTTGCGTCCATAAACCGAAAATACTTTTCCCTTATGCCATCCTTTTGACTGTGCTCAGAACATTTTGTGAATGAAGTGCGCACCGAACTTAACGCTGTACAGTCGATGAAATCGGGTGCGCTCGCAAGGTGCGTGCAAGTTTTCTCCTTATAATTACTGTTTCAGCTTGTAACTTTTTGTAACTGAATTTATTCTAATATTGATATTTTGAAGTGTTTACAATGACTCAGTTTTATCGACCACAACACTTAGTTGAAGGCTCATTTCCGCCGCCGGGTGTGACTGGAAATTGTCGAAAAGTTAGTTCTATCAGTTTTCCAGAATTGCTATCTCCTGCTCAATACCAGAGAGGCGTGAACCTATGTAGACCATCACAATGTGACTGGATTCTTCTTGTTTTCAAAATTAGTACATAATGTAGCCGGAAAGAAACCTTCAATTTCTGTTGCTGACAGTTTAAACATGCTCATGCACAATTTCGAATCGTTGAATCATTGATCGACTCGCTCCGGCAATAGGCGCATCTCGACTTTGCTGTTTTCAGTTTTCGACAAAAGACACACTCGTCGGCACGGGATCCTCAAATAAAACGTTTATAAACACCTATGCAGGAGCATGTTTCTACATTTATAAACATCGATGCATGAGCATGTTTCAACTTTCAGCAACATAAATTGAAGGTTTCTTTCCAGCTACAATAGGTACTAATTTTGAAAATAAAAATAATCTAGTCGCGCTGTGACGGTCAACAGAGGTTCACGGCTCTCTGGTATCGCGCAGGAGATCGCGATTCAGGCAAAAGCAATAGGACTAGCTTTTCGACAATTTCCGGCCACACCCAACAGCGGTAATCAGCCTTCAACTAAGTGCTCTAGATAATAAAATAAAATCAGTGTCAACACTTCAAAATATCAATATTAAGATAAACTCTGTTACAACATTTTACAAGCTGAAACAGCAATTATCAGGAGAACACTTGCACGCACCTTGCGAGCGTACTCCATGTTCATTGACGGTACAGCATTAAGTGCGGTGCACGCTTCATTCACAAAATGTTCCGAGCACAGTCGAGAGGATGGCATTTGGGAAATGTCTTTTCGGGGTCATGTGGAAAGAGATGGGGCTTAAAGACATTGCAGCCGCACTCGTCTTGTCGGATTCCATGCAAGCTACATAGGTCCTCGGCAGTATTCAACGCTTTCTGTCGTTCTTCGTGCAGCCTATAACCGAGCAATGATGTCCCCATGACCGGGGGACTGTCGCTATCAAAGTCCGTGGCTCTAATTAAGTTTGGGAATTTAAAACAGAGAAGAAAGCGCAAACAAAGTGCGAGCAATGCCTACACCCAACACCAACGAAGCCTCTCATCTGGAATTTTCACTCTTTCAAACGCTGCAGCAAGGTGGAAAATGCCAGTAGCCCTTTCCCCTTTCCTCTCGCCATCTTTCAGTAAAACAGCCTATATACAGCTCTACTCTCCTTTAGCCTCGTTGAGTGTACTTCGTACCGAGCACCGGTGCACTGCGAAAAAGCAACACCTTCTCCACAGTGCTCAGAAAGAAGTGCTCTCAACGGTGCCGCGAGAACAAAAAGTGTGGATTGCACGAAAGCGCCGTTCGAGTTAAGCGGCTTATGAATACATTGAAAACGTAGCAGGACAACCCAAGTTTTTTTAAAATTTGTTTGACCTGAAGTATTAAATATCAGAGTTTGAATTATTGCGAGCCTACTGTGTAAACTAAGGGAGATCCGGCTGAATTCAATGTGCTTAATATCACTGAATAGTTGTGCAATTTTAATTTGCTTGTTTTATTTCTCAAACACTTCTATTAGGTATTGAAGTCAATGCAAATTTTATTTTGGTTCAATTTATGAAAGGTTTGTTTTGTATGTCATAAAGAAAGTTGGATAGCTGGGATAGTTGATAAGCACGTTGCTTGCAGACTTTAACCATGTATGTCATATACAATTTGTTGTGATTGTCTTTTGATTTCGAATCCTCTACTGTTCTTTATTTCAAGCTGCCCTTACATGCACTATGAAGATACTGAAGATGTCTTCAATTGAAGGACAACTATAAGCAAAAGCAAGGAGGGGCATCTAGATGGCCAGCGCAAGGACAAATATAATGTAAAATTTCTCCAAACTTAAAGCAGGGCATGCCTTCTTCCAATAAAGGTATCGTGGCAAAATTTCTTAATTGCTTTGTTTGTTCAGCTGTTGCCTATAGGAACAGCTGATCTCACACAACATAACGCTGGCAAGGAGTAGTACAGGTTGTGTGCTCTTTTTCTTTCGCAAAACATGAACTGTTGCGTGTTTTGTCTAAAGATGAAAAATTATACAAGTGCATATATTGAATGACGGAGCTATGAACTCTCCATACCAATCTGTACCCCAAAGCTTCGTGTGACTTCGGCTTACTTGGACATGGAAGCTGTTCACACTAAGTAATGAAGCACTATACCTTTCTGTCTTTTTGAAGGCCATAGCTACGAGCCGTCTGCACCAATCCTGCACCTTTGATGCGTTAGGTGAAACCCCTGGCAGGGCTAGAGCTCTGCGAGGGGAGTCTGCATATGTATCGGAGGTGCTGGTAGTACGAATGGCTCGTAGCTTTGGCCTGATATAAGGCGGAAAGGTATAGTGCTTCGTTACTTAGTGCGAACAGCTTTTATATTTCCTACGGATAGCTGTCCGTAAGGTGGGCTACAGACATTCCGTCATTTTACAAAATATATGCCTTGTTTTTACGGACGTTTCAGTTTCTAGATTACGGAAACCATGTCGGCAATATTGAACCGGCAACTTTTCCCGTAAAATGAAAAATGGATAATTGTTCGTAAAGTGAGCTACGGACGTTCCGTCATTTTACGAAATTATATGTCTTGTTTTCACAGACGGTCCATATTCTGGATTACGGAAAACATGTCGGCAATATTGAACCGGCAACTTTTGCCGTAAAATGGGGCAAAAATTGTTTACAGTGTGAAGGTGGTCATCTTTACCCACTATTGAAACGAAAATAACGCTATTTTAAGGCTGTAATTTACCTGAGCTCATAGCGCGCTGCGTATTAAGCATATCGCTTAATTTTCTGACTTCCGGAAAGTAGTGCTTAATTTTGTTCTCGTACATCCTGGTTTTACTTATCGAGACTGCACTCCGCAGATTTACTTTTTTATTAGGCCTAGACATATTTTTATTTCTGACATCCAACAGTGCGGATGGTTACACTAGTTTTCAGAAACGGTATCTTTCGGTGTTAATGCATTGGTGTTTCCCGTTTTTTCTTGCTAAAAAAAAAAAGAAAAGTTTTTATATTCCCATTTTCTAGTGCGGTATGTCGTACAACATAAGCTATCGGGAGACAGATCGTCTGGCTATGTGAATATTTCAAATATTTTTGTTAGAGGATCGCAGCTGCCACAGAAGACAGTCGATTCCTGCCGGAAATAGCATATTGTTACACTCAATTAAAATCACTAATAACATGATCTGAAAAGAGTTATGTACACCCGCCGGCAATATGAAGGTGAACACCTTACCTGGTTTCTTGCCTGTTTTACGGCTCCCTAAAGCTATACTGACATTCAACGTCTCAAATGGTACGTGGCTTGGAGGTCTAAACTTTGTGTTCTAGCCCTCTTCTGGAACAGAGCTTGTTCCGAAACTTGCAGGAGCGTCAAAAACAAGAAGAGGTCTGTTCACCTTGAAGTACAGTGCAGATAAATAAACAAGCTTTCAGAAACGGTGTCGTTCGGCGTTGTAACATTTGTTTTTTTCCGTAGCGTCAAGGGGTAACATTCACAAACCCGGCAGTGTAAACATCCACAACAGATTGGTGTTTCTCGCTTTTTGCGTTTTTTTTATATATATTTGCGTTTTGTTTTGGTGCGGTATGTCGTATAACATAAGCTATCGGAAGGCAGATATCGCCTGGCTATCTGAACATTAGAACTATTTCTGTTAGATGATCGTTACTACCACAGAAAACAGTCGATTCCTGTCTTAAATATCCTATTTTCAGACTCAATTAAAATCACCAATAACATGATTTGAAGAAATTACCTCTCGTGGCGTCGTAAGCAATAAACACATCTCTTACTTTACTAGTTCCTGGAGAGTAGTGTTTATTATTATTTTTGTAGCTCAAAGCGCGTGCTCATTCCTGCCACCTGCTTTTCTTTTTCATTTGGAGGCTCCGCTATACAGTTTTTATTTTTTATCTGAGCCAAATACGTGCGTATACCGCCGGACGTTAAGTTGTACATCAAATTAAACTAGATTCCTGAAAAAGTATCGTTCGGCGATGTAAAATTTATTTTTGATGTCGTACGCCTCCAAAAAAAATTTTTTTTAATTTTTATGTAACCCACAGGCTCTGTGCGTTACCTATCACTGTAAACGAAAAGTAGCCCGGATGGGGGTTTTAAAGAATAAGATACCGATTAAACTCCCAAGCCTAAAGCATTCACTCCCGCACATGGGAGTATAAAAACTAGAAACCACCACTTTACTCTGGTCGCTAAGAGACGAGGTATAAAAGCGACAATACCTGATTTTACTCCCATTTTAAACTGGAGTTCTTGTGTGACAACCCTCCGCAAGACGAAATGGGAGGTGAAAATACTCCCATCCGTCCACCCGTCTGCGGGAGATCGGCCGCCATTGACGCAGCCGGCGTTTCCCCCGTTCCGCTCAGTCCCGGCTCTGGCACCAACGGGTTTCCCGTCGTGGAAGAGTACGTTATAATGGGTCCAAGACGTTTTGGGGCTGGTTTTTGTCCAAAATCCCGACGCTCTCGAACAACAAATATTACACTAGTGAAAAACCAATCACAAAATACGAACTTTTCGCTCAATCTGGCGAATACTCAAAAGTTGAGGGTAGTATGGGGAAGCAGAAGGCAATCCAGCTCTTTTCGGGCAGACTCAAGTATAGTGCAACCATTGTGTGTTGTTTAAAGGCCCTTTCACACGATGCATTTTTCTGGCGCATCTTGACTCGCGAAACGAGTTTCGTGAAATGAATGCGCCGTCTGAACAGGACCGAAAAATGTGCGTCTGCATCTCCCTGGGTTTTCACGAAAAACACAGCCAACGGCCTCTCGAGAAAGCTTTCACGCGATCTCAAAAGGATAAGCGAGCCGTTGGCGGGGCCCAGTGGCGGATTAAGAGGGGGCGGGGGGGGGGGGGGGGGGGGGGGGCGGGCGGTCTGTTCAGATGTTCTGACTTCCTCTTGATTTGTGCATGTGTAAAAATTTAGGGCGGGAAAACAAAGGGAAAGGGTGGGGGGGGGGGGGGGGGGGAGGGGGGTTTCAAAAGACATCTGATACGCTAACCTCCCCTCTCTGGAAATACCTGCGTCGGTACCTGGCGGGGCCAGATTTCTTCCCGATTCCCAGCCATAGCAGAAAAAAAAGTAAATAAACACGGCGCGATCCACGGATGGATACGTAGGTTGCGTTTTCTTGGTCCACACGAGTTCGGGTGCGCACAGGTCGGTGGCGCGTGGCAGCTTTCTCGATTTTTGTGCACTCGTAGCGACGAGCGCGAACGTTGCACGCCGCCGCCAAGAATGCTCTATTCGCGTCATCAACGAGCCCGGAGAGCGCTGCCCGACGGCGGTGACTACCCAGAAGCCCACGCGCGAGCGCCCCATTCGGGAATTCGGGGCAGCTGGGGCCAGTGTGGTGCTCGAGGCGCTCACTTCTGCGATCTGAATCTGCCGTTCTTGCCGCGTGTCGTCTGCTGTACACGTTTTTCCGTGCTGGTGTGCATTTCTAACGTTCGTGCGCTCGACTGGGCGATTGTGCGCGTGGACGTGGACTGCTCCGAGGATGTGCTACCGCCGTTAGGCCTATCTGTCCAACGAGCCCGGGCCCATAGGCCTAACAGCCGGTGGTGGTGGTGGTGTGCCGGCGAAAGCGGAAAGCTCCATGACGCGTCAAAGGTAGAGTTAATTAGAATTAACGATGACCTCATGTGTGTTCTATATTTTATCATGTGCTAGTCGTACGTTAAGGCAGCCGTTCCCGGTCGAAACAAGCGCCATCGAATGTACGGGAACGGAATTCGGGGCAGCTGGGGCCAGTGTGGTGCTCGAGGCGCTCATTTCTGCGAACTGAACCTGCCGTTCTTGCCGCGTGTCGTCTTCTGTCCACGTTTTCCCGTACTGGTGTGCATATTTAACGTCCGTGCGCTTACTGGGCGATTGTGGACGTGAACTGCTCCGAGGATGTGCTACCGCCATTAGGCCTATCTGTCTAGCGAGCTCGGGCCCAGAGGCCTAACAGCCGGTGGTGGTGGTGGTGGGGTGCCGGCACAAGCGGGAATCTCCATGACACGCCAAAGGTAGAGTTAATTAGAATTAAGGATGACCTCATGTGTGTGTGCTATATTTTATCATGTGCTAGTCGTACGTAATGGCAGCCGTTCCCGGTCGAAACAAGCGCCATCGAATGTACGGGAACGGTGGACCCAATGAAACATTTTAACCAAGCCGGCCAGAAATTTTCATCTGGAGTGTCTCGGCTAGGTAAACGATAGCAGCGGTCCGCGATGAAAGTGGGACTGAATTTTTGCATTGCTTGCAAAGGTTCTGTGAAATGCGCTACAATTTCAAACGCGTACGTTGTGTAATTAGGCTTCGTCCGCTTTCTTCGGTGTCAGTTTCTTGACTCGGCGAACAGACTGGCCATCTGTCAGAAAGAGGTCGCTGTGGAATATCGATTTCATCGAAGCATTCCGGCGGAATCACCAGAGTCGCTTGACACCACTCCGGAAAATCCGCCAAGCAGCTAGTTTCGACAAACCCGACAGTGTGATTTGTGTTTTGTCACATTTGTGTGAGATTTTGGAGAAAATAAATGCTGGTCTGCATTCGTTATCCCCCAACATTTGTTTGTTTTCGATCTGCTAACCACTACCCCGAATCGTTGTTTTGAAGTGGGTCCAAACCACGGGAACGAAAAGGTACCGACTGGGAATCCGACATTCGGTACGTGTAAATACGACGCGGTTGCCGCGAAGACACGCATGCTCAAGGTGGCAGCTCGTCGGAATGCGCTGGCTGGCCGCGCTGATAAACCAGACATTGGCGTAGCCAGGTCGTGTTCAAGGGTCGAAGCACCTTCGAAATTGCATGGTTTTCCTCTTTCCCCCTTTCCCTTTTTCATTGTCAGCTTTTTTTTTTTTTTTTTTTTTTTTTGTGAAGGCATTAAAAGTCCTATGTGCTTCTCTTTCTGTTCGACAACCCACTACGGCGAGGGGCCGGAACATTCCAAAGCAAAACGAAGATGACAACACTGTCCGTGGACTGCGTGAGCGTGAGAAATAGAAGTCCGGCTCCGGCTTTCCGAAGAGCTCTCGCCAAACTCGACAGTGTTATTAGCAACCTAAGCCTTTCTTCGGGCTCGCAAGTGCGGATGACTCCGCTCCTGACGTCACATAAGCCGCGAAATCCTGACCTCGAAGGACGCTGGCCTCGCCTCGGAGAATGCAGGCGGCTTGAATAAAGTTCCCCTAGTCTTTGAGCCTCAAGGACTCCACGCCACTATCAGGGCAGCGAAACAAAATTTCAAAATAGCAATACTTTGACTTTGCAAACCCTACAACCCTACAAACAGGACGACAAAATGACAAACAGCTTAGCTTTCTTTTTTTTCTTTTCGTCCCGTCTTTTATTTGTTTTGGGGGCATACCAAAATGTAAAAAAGAAAAAAGCGGGAGAGAAATGCGGCAGCATATGCACCGTAGAAGCACTTTGGAATGCGCATAATTCTTTTGGTTTCAAAGCGTACCGAGGTTACTTCTTTAATCACTGCAGTGGGTAATGTTTATAATCTTGCGTTCAACACGTGAGTCGTGAAAGTTCCTTTACGTATATAGACTCTCAAAAATTAATTCAATAGCCAAAGCTGTCGCTTGACGCTTTTTTAAATAATGATTATTGACCTACAACTTCAAGCGTGCCATCAACGTCTCCAACAGAGTCGGCACATTCACGTCAGGCAGCATCGTCCGCCCTAGGCGAGAGCAATGTCATGGCCAACGACGTCGGTTTCAATGTCGCAATCCTCGGGTTTGGCCAATCACCAGCCTGTGCGGAGCATTCGTTTCATTAAACAAACTGTCTGAGGAAGTTCTGGTTTGGACACAGATGTAAAGGGACCGCACCGCTTAGCGCGTGTCACCGATAGAGACAATTTGCCTTGGTCCCCAGGTCTTGTATTCTAATGTCAATCGCCTGCTGCAAATCCTGGCCACCATGCCCGTTAGCGCCGCTGAGGCGGAACGTTCGGTCTCGAGACTCCGAAGACGGGAGCCATACCTGAGAGCATCAACGTCCCCGGAGCGCTTGCTACTCCGTTCTTAGCTCGGACCAGAAGCTCCGCCTTCAGCGCGAGCTCGCTGGCTTCCGCTGTGCTTTGTTTGCGCGCGCCTGCGCGTTCAGACTTGTGCCAGCAAGGGCAGAAAGCTCGCGCTGAAGGCGGAGCTTCTAGTCTCAGCTAAGGGTGAACGGAGTATAGGGGTTGCACTTTTGAACATTCACGGGAACATCCAAGACAGCTCCGAAAGGGTCCTCTCGCTTCTTTCGATCGACCGACCGCAGCTTTCACTAAATGTTTAGACCCCACAAAACGATAGAAACTGGTACTTTTCTCTGCCACTTTCTCGGAAAACCACAACGAAGAACGAAAAAAACCAGAAACATGACCGCAACACGATCATTTCTGAAAAATGTGCGCCGGAACAATGAGCGTGACGTTTCACTTGCTCGTTGCCCCGGTCAGTGCGCATTGGAGTTTTTATGTGTAATCGTATTCTAAACTTCCCTATTCTTTGGCACTCTTACGTAGTTTTCAGTCATTGGATCCACAGAGAAGGGAACGCACCGGAATATTTTGTGAGCCTGTCTAGACTTTTTTGTTCAAAGCGCATTATTATATTTTATGATTGCGTGTTTTCGTTGTTCCACAGTAAAGTTCCCCTCTTTAAAGATCGGAGGGACGAAATAAAAAAGGTTGAATTCTTGTCTTCTGAGAAACAGAAAAATAGCAACTAAAATTCTGTTTCCGGGATTTCTTTTCCTCTTTCTTGATTTTTTTTTTTCTACTTTTGAATGGTCTGGGCAAAGGAAAGCATCCCCTGAAAACATTTCCTGGCTACGGCACTGGCGGACTGCTTTCTAACTGTTCGCGTACCGGATCGCCGTGCAATGCTCGAAAAGGACAACGAGCTGGCGTGTTATCTCCGATGGGTGGAAAACGCACCAATCTCGCCGTGCCCTTTTATTTCGATATGGCGTAAAATGTGCGTGAAATATCAACAGGTAAAGTGACAAAATTTAGGCACATAAACAAAATCAATCATACTGTGAATTAAAGTCGTCCATCTTTATATTTAATCCCGTGTAGGTATGCCGCGAACTTTTTTCGACCGAAGTTTCGATGATCTATTCAAGTGGTTCAAAAGATTTCGAATTTTAGAACTTTCCATATTGAGAAATTCGACGGAAGTCGAATTTTCGAACTTATTAAACTAAGAAGTTCGACGCTTTCCGAGATTTCGAACTTATTACCCGGCAAGATTCGATGCTTGTCGAACTTCGAACTTGATAGACTAAAAAATCGATGATTTTCGAACTTTCGACCTTCTTGCACTAAAAAGTTCGAAGTTTTTCGAACTTTCAAACTTCCTACGGTAAGAAATTCGAAAATTTACGAACTTTCGAACTTATTAATCTACAGAATTCAAAAATTGTCGAACTTTCGATTCCTGAAACGTCAAAGGTTTGACGAACTTCGAGCTTTTAGGGTAAAAGTTCGAAGTTCGTCGAACTTCAAAAAACCGGCGGGCGGTTTCATTTAGATTCAAGCAGTGAGGTACATTCGCAATTTTTTTTTTCGCAATTTTACATGCGTTGTCACATTCCTTGCGAAAGACAATGCCGTTTATTTCAATCATCTGGCATGCTTGGTTTTAAAGAAATAGATTCCCGAAGGAGCGAGGAAGGACGACGGGTTTTTGACAATTGTCGTTCGTGCCGTATTTGAAGCGCGCTATAGCCGAAGCTATTTATGGTAGAGATGTTAAACTTTTTTAAAGGTAAGTGTCGTCTTAAGATATGATTATTGTTGTTCAAGACAAGTTTCGAAGAAATATCAAAACATATACCTACGGGCAATTATGCCCTAAACTTGGTAATTTTTTTCGCCTACATTCTTTAGGTATCGCAGTTAAATTAACACCAGAGACAGTACATATCATTACCATCTACAGAATACAAAATGATGTATTTCTTTTTTTCCCCCCGTTGAGGAACAAATTAACTCATGGGGGAAGATTTCTAAAATTGCTCAAGTTCAGCACGTCATAAAAAAAAACACTTTTTTTTTTCTCAATTTACGTTTTTGGGACGTGTTTCTTTTGGCCTGTACACATTTTGGTGGGAGAAACTTGTTTCATAGTTCTGGGCCTCTGAATATGCAAGAATACAACACTTCCGGCTGGTTCTTGATAGTTCTTTTTTCTCTCCAGCTTTTTATTTTTGCATTTATTGTTATGTGTATTTATTGATTATTTTTTACCAATGACACAGTTATTTAGGGCGAAAAGACATAGCTTTGAACTTCCGAGCCACCGAGCATGTGACGAGTAGTGCCTTCTGACAACGAGTTTCTAACAATGACCATCTACGCGATCTTTTATGCAGTGAAGAGCGACAGTAGCTATACATATGCATAAATAATTTCAGATTAAAAGAAGCTAGACCATGCCCTCTTTCCCTGTATTGTTTTCTTTAACAGTCCGAAATATCTGGGAGGGGGAGGGGGGGGGGGAGGGAGGGACTGGAGCCCCCCCCCCCCCCCCCCCCCCCCCCCCTCCGTTTTTCCGCTTCCGACGCCACTGGTATTGTAGAACGCTCCTCGACCTCAAGTTGCATCAACTTCTGTGCTTTTTGCTCGGCGTTTCTTCCGCCCCGGAAAATAAACCTCCAAAGCAATTACAAACAAAAAAAAATGTCAAGATGCAGGCAAGCTGGTGTATGTTGATCATGATACAAAATACCCCGAGACTGGGAATGAAATTCGCAAGAAATAGTGTAAAAAGAAAGAAAAAAAGGAACAGGACAACGTCTCAAACTTAGCTGAGTTGAGTTTGAGACGTTTTCCTGAGCTGAGTTTGAGACGTTGTCCTGTCCCCTTTTTTCCTGTCTTCTTACAATTTTTCTTTAAAATTTCATTCCCAGAGCTGAGTTTGAGGCGTTGTCCTGTCCCTTTCTTTCTGCCTTCTTACACTTTTTCTTCAAAATTTCATTCCCAGTCTCAGGATTTTGCATCATGTACAAACTAAACTTACTATATGCCAGCGCATATCCTCCTCTGGAGGCTATGGCCAGCGTCACTCGGGCGGCGTTTGATCGGATTACTACCAGCGTGCAAGGGGGTAGGGGGGCAGTTTGCCAGATCACTTCAAGGTTTCTCTGAGCCTCAACCACCTGCCTGCCCCCGGCCGTTTTGAACTGGATGAGTATCGTTAAACAGTGCGTTCGTAGAATCACTACTTCGTGATGCACGTTAATGACCACCCCGGGCTGGCGGTCACAATTACTGATCTATTGTCACTGGTCACTCTGCACTGGCAAATATTCCAGCACATCCCGGACACTCGTCGTCTCATTTAATTGCCTGACCAACTTCGCGCAGTCTAAATATCACACCCGAACTTTTCTAAACCTGATTTCGTGAAAACCAGTGTGGCGTGAAAACGTTATTTGAAACTGAAACTGGTGGCGGAACATGAAAACCCGACTTCGAACTTTGCGCACTTGGACATCAAAAAAATTTAAAACCTTAAAAGTTTTTTTTTTTTTTTTTTTTGAAAGAGAAGCGAAACCTTCGATTCGACCTTTTCGAACTTTATGTAAAAAGAAAATCGAAATCTTGGAATTTATCGACCTTTGTCTTTAAAAATTCGAAACGCTCGAATTTGAGATCTAAAGCAATTCGAAACGTTCAAATCTCTCGAATTTCAAATTAGGGAAGTTCGAAATCTTTAAATTTATCCAACCTCAAGTAAACAAAAATTCTAAATAATCGACCCCAACTTTTAGAAACCGTGAAAGCTTCGAACTTTTCGATTTCGAAACCCCGCGATTTAGGAAAGCTGCGAATTTTTCGATTTCAAACCTCCGTATAGTCGAAAATATAGAAGCCTTTCGAATTCGAGCATCAGTTCGGGTCGAAAATATCGAAACCTTTCGAAATCGACCCTAGGGTGGTTCGCGGCATCCCTAATCACGTGCAAAAATAAATATGTTCAAAAATTCATTTGCCAAAAAAAAAAAAAAAAAAAAAAAAGATTTTGTATTAAAGTGATAGGCAGCATTATCTTCAATCTACCTTTCAAATTCAGGTTCCGATAATTTTAGTGGTTTTAAGTACTATTTGTATCCGATAAAACGATTTTATCTTTTTCGGTTTTGAAACCGAAACCGAAACAGGGTGCCTATGGCAGGTGGCGCTAGCTATCGCCCAAAATCTCCCCGCTCATATCTTGTTTTGAATGGGCGTCCATAACTTTGCTCTCAGAGGCGAGTCGTCGGGTGTCGTCGTCTTGTGCCGGCGTTCGTCGCTTATTTTTTACTTTTAAGAACCTTAATAATGGGCGTTTCTTACTAGTACCTTGTTCAAGAGTGTCAAACGGTATCTCGGAGACGCCGCGTCTAGTCATAGACCGTTGGCTGGCAGCGAGAGGCTACGAAAACTTCAAACGGCCGGTGAGCACAACTCTTTTCTTTGTTCAGAACGAAGTGTTACTTTTGCCGTAAGCTTGCTACGCTATGCTCTAACATTTAGCCTCTTTCCCTGGCAAATCGCGAGCGCTTGTTTCGCACTTGGACTCGTCTTCGTGGTTGTGCGACGGCACCGCGTTGTATCGGATCGCCTACTTCTGATGCTCGTAACTGGGCTTGTAACAGTACCGCATCCCTCAGATGTCCACGCAACTTTCTATTGCGAAGTGGCACTGGCACAATCAGTTTCGTGAGTGCCACAACATCGCCAACAGAAATATTGAAGCTGAAATGTTGCGAGTGATTTCCGAATAAACTGCTCCGAAAAAGGCAGAGAACTTCTGTGGCTCGCTCGACGCGCTCCGCCCCTTTCCCACGGATCGGTTGGAGCTAGACTTTTAGTAGATCGTTTTCAGAGGCTCTGTACTGCTACGGGCGCGCGCTTCAGAGCATGCATCGCGAAGTGGCAGCGCGAGCTCCCGCTACGAATAGCGTGGTCTGAAAACACGGCCGCTCGCCGAGCGCTCTACCGGCTCCAGATTTACCAGCGGCACAAGAATCCGCCCGGCGAGCGCGTGCTATTTGCCAAGGGAAGGGCTACTAGTATGCTTGTGACCTGGGCCGGTTTTCTGGTTAGCGACGTTGTGTTTGTCCTTTACCTGTCTCGGCTTTCAGTATGTCGAATGCGCCAAGCGACTGAGAGAGAGGAAGAGACGAGTGCGCGAGGACGTCAGAACGCTGAGCTCTGGTCGGATTGATTAGTGGGTAGACCTAAAGCCAGGTACCTTGGTCTGCACTGCATGTGTCGAACACATTCTGATGCAAGAGCATAACGCCAGACGCATTCTAGCTCGTTCGACAAGTGACAAAGGCAGCTAAATTTAGATCTACCCACTAATCATTCAAACGAAAGCTCGGCATTCTGATGTCCCCACGCTCTCTCATTTCCCCTTCTCTCTTAGTCTCCTGCCCAGTATTGTTACCTTCAATAACCGTTTATGTCGTCCAAGTTTGCCACGTTTACATAAATCCGACTTGAGTGCGTAGACTTTAATTATTCTCAGAATTAAGCCGATACGCCAGCATTCACCTTAAAGGGGCCCTGCAATCATATTTAAGCGTCAACCTTTTTTGCGGTTTCCACTTCTCTTCTGGTTCGGGCAAGCCAGCGGGTACGGAGAGAGTAACTAATTATCAGTGCGTCATATTTTAACCGGACGACGCGGAAACCTCCTCCACCTACGGGGGCGCCCCGCGGTACCGAAAGTGCACGAAATGTGACGTCTTTGATCCTGGGCTTACTACTGGTGAGAGCCGCTAAAAGCTTCTTTTAGTCGAAATACAAAATATAAGTGGCAATAACCGTCTCAATTATTTATGCAAGTAGTTTTTGTTCAGTATTTTAGATCAGAAAAGAAACAAATGCAGTTTATAAAGTCCGGAAACCAGAAATGACCCGTCGACATACCCGCCACCAAGCGGTAAAAAAGGCGGCGCATACTAGAAACGAATAGTAGGATCAGGCTCCAACGAGTGGCGAGCGTAGAAAGGTCCCGGATGTATGCGGTGGCACTGCGGTCATTTACGGACTCGGGGATTTGACCGGTTCCGAGCGTTCGGCACAGGTTTGGCTTGCAGTTTGGCCGTTTCGCGGTATGGCAGCGCGAAGTGGCTCCTGTTCTGAACTGATCTTTACCCCATGTTTGCTGTCGTTTGTGGCCAATGAAGTGTCATGCCGAATTAGTGTTTAATCGTGCAGCAAATGCAATGCGAGCCGCCCTGGCTGCCTGCTCCTACAGCCTATCCAGAACATGCTTTTGTGGCACCCTCTCGAGCTGTCGACGCAGAGTGCGGCAGCCATGAGCGCTCGCTGCGCTCACTACCCCTCCTCTAGTTCACGGCCACTGAAGTGGCCAAAGACGTCACGAAGGAAGTTATTTTTTGCTTGTTTTTGTAATATTAATTTGCCTGTAACTTTTAAGATAAAGCGAAATTCGAGGGGAAAAAAAAAGTTTCATTAAGTTACTATGTTTAGTGCGCTTAAGTTCGGTGCAAATTAAAAACCAGTAAAAAAGTCATTGCAAGGCCCCTTTAATGCTCAAGTCCTATGCTAAGATGGCACCATGTTGTGTCACATCTCAAAGTTAAACCAGCATTTCCAACTCAAGCCGAACATTGTAATCACATTTTCTGTCTGGTGTTCCGGATGCGGTAGCCTTTCTGATAGCATAAAGATCTTAACCACTGTCTTTGATGCTCTGCAAGAAGTTACAGGATGCAAGAAAGCGCTGATAGTTCTGGGCCTTGCCACTCTAGAACCGAGGGAACAATACTGCACACGACATGGCGAGCAAGATCGTTTCCAACGGCTTTCAAGACACTACAGCTACTTCGATCATGGTTGGACCACAAGGACGAGAGGTTCCAGTGCAAGCAGGAGCAGCACTGAGGTAGGAACTACTTTTTCTGCAGTACCTGCACTTTGAGCTCGCGACGCCATTCCTGCTTACAACTTACTCTAGGGGCTCCCTCCGATGCGCAAGGCCAGAGTGGGTGCCGCCCTCGCCGAGCAGCTCAGCTATTTGCGACTCCAGCGAACTATAGGGGCGCGCCGGTCAGGCAGTATGGTGGGCGAAAGGAGGTTGCTTTCGTCGTTCAGCACGCTGACCACCATAAATTCTTTCACTGCAGCGTAAGATCGGTGTTACATGTGAAAGCGAAGCGATTTTTCGACGGTAGAAACCTTCTAGTCAGTGCGTAGGAATAACACGGCGGAAGCATAACAATAATTACTGGAAGCAATGTTTGTTTCTATGCTGCCTACGTGAACCAAGCAGCGATAACAGACGACAGAGTGGAAACGACCTCCTCTCCTGAGCTTCTCGGTGTTGCCGCTACGCAGCGTTGATTTCGCTGGAGTCTCCAATAGTCAGCTCATTTACAATGGCAAGAAAGGTTTTCGTTTCTTCTCGAGAGAAACTTACGGAGGGACACCCAGGATTGTGCCCACTTTTTTTCTGCTGCCAACAAGACAAGACTCACCGCCTCCATGTTCTCAGCTAGGCACATAGCCAGGATTTTGATTCAAGGGGGGGGGGGGGGGAGATGTGCCCGGTTTTTGCTACCAAGTCTGCCAATACCGAGTTGGCGGCAAAAGGAAAAGGAATGCTATACTCTAGCTCTGCAATGCCTATACAGTTACTCTATATCTGGACTAAGCGCAGCGCTCGCGTTAAACCACAAAACTAAAAAAAAAAAAGATCGCAAGAGTGCAAAGACAGGAAAGGACCTTGAGACAAGGTGAAAAATGTGTCATCTCGGGATCATCCTTATGTTAATTTTATTTCTTACGTTTTGTAACAAGTCGTCGCAGATTGTCACCGCGAAGCGGCTTGAATGGGTGGACCAGGTAGGTTAAAGGGATACTGAACCGAAATTTGGATTTCCCAAAGTAAGGCTGCAGAAGTGTTGAACCAGATGCTACGAACTCCAAAACATCCCTCGAACATCGATGTCTCCAACGGATGGCCATACTTTTGCAAAAAGAAGGGCGCGATCAAGCGAGTTCTTTGACGTAACTGTCCTCCGGGAGAATTTGAGAATGAGGAGAAGCGGCCTCGCTTCTCTCCTCCTCGCTTCGGTTCACCAGCTTGGCGGGACGTAGCGAGGAGAGAGAATGGGAATCGTGACGTGCCTTGTCTCGTCGGCCGGGTTCAATCGCGCACTTCTTTCCCAAAAAAATACGGCGATCCGTTAGATATATCGCCGTATGTGTGGTATTTTTTGGTTTTGCAACTTCCCACCTATCCGCCCGGCCTTGTTTAGTTAGCTCGAAATCTCTGTTCAGTATCCCTTTAACACGCGCCTTAGTGTTACGTGTGCGACATAGTGGTCGTCCCCCACTGCAGTGGCGTGGACAGGGAGGAGGCTTATGGGGCTTCAGCCCTCCCTCCCCTGGTGATAAAGATCCCAGCCTCCTCAGCCAGCCCCCCCCCCCCCCCTCCCTCCCTCCTAAAAAAATCTACGCATGGCACCGTGAAAGTGGCAAGTTATTTTCTTCGACAAGGAAGGGCACATGGGGGTAAATTACCTTGCTGCAATTTTAGGGATTTCTATGGTGCAGTATTTGCTTTAAAATGTCAGGGAAAAAAGTATATTTTGGCTTTTAAAAAGCTGCATCCAGTTAACATCCGCAACGATTTTTCGTGCAGCGAATTGCCCTATGACGAATCGGCCTATTCGATGAATGAATTGCCGACGAGTTGACCATCGACAATTTGTCCTAGACCCTCACCACATCATATCAGCTGCGATCTACAATGCAGGACGACATTGCATTCCTATAGGACAGGGGTCTCAAGCACGCGGCCCGCGACTCGCTGGGACGCGGCCCGTAGGCAACCGGCTACGCGTTCCGGTTCCTGTGCGCTGGAAATGGCATGCGCCATAGTGATCTCATCACGCCGATTCATTTCCGCTCAAAAAGTAGCTCTGCTATTTTAACGTATTCACATAGTTTATACTTATCTGTGCTCATTTGCCCTTTGTTTCGCTTTATTTTTTTGCTTCCCGGCTTTTTGTAATGTACAACAATTACACTACTGCTGCAAGCGCAAACTATTCATTTCAGGATACATCTCGGCTGCGCGAACTCTCTATCAGCAGGAGTAGCTGCCAAAGATAAAGCTACGAGGTCGGGACTAGATCCATCACAGTATTTTCTCAGTGTGTTGTAATAAAAATCGTCAGGAAAGCAAGGACTGTCAAATTAACTGATTGATTTTTTAGAGACAAGTTGAGCTTGGTGAATTTCCGAGCAAATTAAGCAACGAAAACGACAGTGCAATTTCTCTCTTGTTCCATTAAAAATGCTAGCATGCTGGCGGGGCGGTGTCATTTTAATTATTGATATCACATGACGTGAGGCCCCAAAGTAGTCATATAAGCCAATCAAATCTACACATGTCACTGGCAAAACTGTGAGTTACAAAAAGCATAGAGGACGAGGTCTTTTCATTTTTAAAATCGTCTAACTCCCCCCCCCCCCCCCCCCCCCGTTGCTTTGGCCCTCGACCTTTCCGGTATGGGATATCTGGCCCTCAGACTCAAATGAGTTTGAGACCACTGCTATAGGAGGTGCGCGTCAGAAACGTTTAATAGGACCCAACAAGGTGGGCAACAATTGCCGGCAACTTGCGACGCGCAAACGTTTCTCGGTGAAGTTATGGAGTGCGAAGGTCAGTACACGAGACCTCTCTTGCTTAGGCGACGCAGGTGGACATTACCAGTCGACTGCTTCCGTTGCATTCTCATATTTAAACAAATCTAAAATTATTACTGTAAACCAAGAAACTTTTTTTCTTCTCAAGTTACAGTATTTTGTGTGCAAAATAAAAAGTGTTACTGTATCTTTGTGGCGTTGCAAGCACGAGGTGCTTAGGCCTTTCCGTTGCAGTGTAGAAACGTTATTCTAAAACACCCTGGCAGAGCGCGCGCTAACGCATGCGCTAAATTTAGTGCTAGCATGCGCTCGGTCGCTCCGGCGAAAAGTAAATCCGGTAGAATAAACACAAATTCGGGACGAAAACAGACGCATGCAACTCTTTCAACTCTCAACGAGATTTATTTCGTCTCCGTTCAAACGACGGCCATCGAGCAGGTTCAGGGGAGGGAGCAGAGAAGGAAAAAAAAAAAAGGGGGGGGGGGGTTGAAAGAGGAAGAGGAGGAAAAACAGGTTATTCGCGGCCTTCCCTCAAGGCCCCTGGTCCCTTCCGCCCAGTTCAGGATGGAGGAATTTCATCTCCCTGTCTGAAAGGGCTAGAGAAGCCGAAGCAACGTTAGTGGCCGAGCTGTTAATGGCGTACGATTCGGTGACTTCCCTGCCAAATCTCTGCCGGTGTCCTCCCAATACGTGCGTACCTTCGTATCTGGGCGAACAACCGTCGCACTTCATACGGTGTACGACTATTGGATGCATGGAGTCGTCGGGGGGTTTTCTCACCTTTCGCGAGTGTTCCCTCAGGCGCTCATTTAGGCACCTGCCGGTCTGCCCTATATACCACCCCCCCCCCCCCCACACACACACACGAAAAAAGGATGGTATAAACCACCTCCTTCCTGCACTTAACAAACTGCTGTCCATGCTTTTTGTTGCATTGGGTAACGGAGGGTGGGGTATTCACCATTCTGCACATTTGTTGAAGCTTTTGCTTGCAGCTAAACACTACCCCTATCTCGAAGTGATAGGCAAGTCCCTTAAGGCGATGTGCGGTGTTGTGCGAGTAGGGGATAACTGCAAAATGTTTTTTTACAAGGAACAGGAGCGGCTGGCGGTGCCCGGGAGGCAGTGATCAGCCTCTTTAGTGTCTTTGCCACTAAAGGCCCGTTCACACTCTTGCGACCGAGTACGACTGAGAGAGACGAGTTCTCTTAAAACTTGCTAAATGTTTTTAAATGAGGGAACAAACTGGCATTGTGGCGCCATCTATGCGGTGACCCTGGAACTGCATTTCACAAGAGCGAAGGTTTTGCGGGATTTCCGAGGTCAAATGTGCGTAATACCCATAGAAAGGCTCGTTTATAACATTGACAAAAGTTTTTCGAGCCAAGAAGGAAAGGATAATGCGCGAGAAATAAAAAAAAATATGCCGGACCGCCGAGTTTACACTGCTTCCCAATAGATGGCACCAGTGTGTTTTCTGGTTTAAGAAGTTGTAAGGAACCTAGGTTTAAGAGGTCGCAAGAGTGTGAACGGGCCTTAAGTCTTCAGGTTACCCTGCCCTCTTTAGCCTCTCTGTCTGTAGAAGCACGCTGTGCGTGGTGAGATGGGGGCACAACCTGGTTCCAGAGGATTTTAGGAGTGAGTTCACGAGACCCCCGTTTTACTGCTTTGGAGTGGGCACTCGTGAAGGTCGGACCGGCTTTTGTGTGCGCTATCTGAACTCCCAGCATATCCCATCGGGGTGCATCTTCAGGTGCAGGTCCAAGTATTGAAGACAGTCTTCAGAAGGGTCTTATTTCTTGAAGGATAGTCCGGTGGGTCTCGAAGCGAAGGCCTGAATGACAGACTCGGGAGGGGTCTGCTTTGGGTGCACGATCAGGCAATCGTCTACATACTGGAACACCCGGCTCTCCGGTGCGGTCTCCTCCATTCAGCTCCTATGCACAGCATGCACAGCGTGCTTCTAGAAACAGAGAGGCTAAAGAGGGCAGGGTATCCTGAAGACTTAGTGGCAAATACACTAAAGAGGCTGATCACCGCCTCCTGGGCACCGCCAGCCGCTCCTGTTCCTCGCAAAAAGCGTTTTACAGTTATCCCCTACTTGCACAACACCGCACATGGCCTTAAGGGACTCGCCTATCACTGAGCAAACCCCCGACGACTCCATGCATCCAATAGTCGTACATCGTATGACGTGCGACGGTTGTTCGCCCAGTTGCGAAGGTATGCGCGTATTTGGAGGACACCAGCAGAGATTTGGCAGGGAAGTCGCCGAATCGTACGCCATTAAGAGCTTGGTCACTGACGTCGCTTCGGCTTCTCTATCTAGCCCTTTCCGACAGGCAGATGTAATTCCTCCATCCCGAACTGGGCGGAAGGGACCAGAGGCCTTGAGGGAAGGCGGCGAATAACCCGTTTTTCCCCCTCCTCCTCTTTCAACCCCCCCTCCTTTTTCCTTCTCTACTCCCTCCCCTGAACCTGCTCGATGGCCGTCGTTCGAACGGATACGAAATAAATGTTGGTGAGAGTTGAAAGAGATGTAAGCGTCTGCTTTCGTCCCAAATTTTGTTTATTCTTTCCGATTGTTTAAGTATAATTACCAACACGCTCGTTTTTAATGTTAAATTCGGTCGCTGTAGCTATTTTACTATATCAAGTTGGTACTGGTGTGGGCCTTTAGCGACAATGAGTGGAAGTCTGGAATAATAAATAAAAACATGCTCTCCTGGCGCAATAGACGCAGTGGTTGAGTTGCCAGCTGACTCCACTGCTATTGAAGTAATAGGGCAAAGATACGCTAATTGATCATTTACTGAGATAAAACAACAGAGCGCTAAAGGCTGATTTTGGAGTAGCCATAAATATTCTAACAGTGCGAACCACTTCATAACGGCAGCCACGAGCAAGAGTTCGATGTTTGGTACAGCCCAGAGATGGAGAACGGCAACCTCCCTGTTTGTCGTCTGCTAGCAGAGTCGGGCGCGTGCCCTCTCT